>NW_011948425.1:4388325-4486811 GCF_000503995.2 Ceratosolen solmsi marchali | reverse complement strand
CATCTCTAGCGTATCTCAAGAATTCATATTGTGAGTGACAATGTACAAAAAATGCATATCACCGGATCTTTATTATTAGCTTTTATTCTGTATAATTCTGCTATTTTATTCAGCTATAATTAATTTCTCGCAAATACGTACGCGAATCGCAAATAGTAGGAAGGTTATTCTGAAAATGCCCGTGCTACGTATGACCAAGAGAATTGTAAAATGCAATGTGCACTTATTTACGATTTTGCAAAACTGCGGGATCCTTAATAAACATTTTTGCTGTTCAAGCCACCAACAATCACTTCGATACATATTAATAATAATCAAAGAAAATATATATAATTATTAAAAGTATTTTTTATTGCGTCTATGTTTTCGATTTATTATTTTTTTTCTTTTCATTTCTTTTCTTTTTTTAATCGAGATCATCGTGGATATCGCTTCGCAAGGCTTTCTCTTTAAAAATTAATGTTTAATGTAAAAGCATAATTACGAAAATTCATTTTACCAAAAACAATAATCCACGAAAACAAATTTAATTTTCTTTTTTACTTATGTTGCTTTTACAGAGAAGGTTAAATTTCAATGAAGAAAGTTTATCGTTTATGATAATGAAGTTGAAAATTTTAAACTGCTGAATTATTAGAAAATTAAGATTTTGTGCGTGATTTGGGTGTCACTTTACATTTTTGGAGTTCCACAAGAGCTAGAAAGTATTGACGGATTTTATAAGTCCAGTTTAACTTATAACTTTTCGGTAAGCCGCAATAATAATGCCCAAACGAACTACTTTCATTCAAAGATGTAATTACCACTCTTGATTCACGAAATGTAAAGTTGCTATCTAAAATTTTCCCTGCACTTACTGTAATCAGTTTTCTTTCATACGCTGACACTTCGGCGCTTTCATGCATCCAAGATTAGTTGACAAAAGATAATGTGCTTTAATGGTTTAGCTTTTCTGTCAACATTAGACTTTTACTTTTCATTACGCTTGCCATGATAAACAATTGCGTTAATGTTAATTAAATCAAGGATTATTAAATTAATATACTTTTATTGAATGGAGCGACTTAATTCAGTTCATTGAAAAATTATTTTTACTTCGAGTAAATAAAAGCCTTGCAACTTTACAAACAATATATTTTTTTCGAAACGATGTTTCAAGAATAATTCCTTATTCTAAGCGATTTAAGGTTTTATATTTACATTAAAAATAATACAATAAAATAGAAAACTCATGCATGCGCTTTGTGAATGAATCATCGCCACTACCGAAGTAGATATTTCAAAATAAGAATCGATCGACGTATTGTAATAAACGATCGAGATAAAAAACAAGTTTTTTGATTTTCTATAATATAATTATCGTGTTTCTTTTTTAGTTTCTATTTTTTTTTTTTTTTTTTTTTTTTTTTTTTTTTTTTGTCAAGAAAAGTTTGATTAGCATTAAGCGTACCGAAATAAAAGAATAGGAGAAAATGGATGCGAGAACAATCTGTAAATGATTCATAGCGACTGAGCGGATCGTTCTTCGTAAAACGCAATTCTAAATTATGATGGCATTATTGGGATACAGCGAGGTACATATGGCGACAATTTTTCTTAAACATCTCGGATGACAATAAGCACAGAGGCACTTTCCATTTTGCGCGTGGAATAATCTATTCGTCCGCTCGCTCGTATCTGACACAGACAAATAGAACGCGATAGAACCGAGACAATGCTTACCCAGCTCTTACCAATCCCGCCTTCCTCCCCCCGCCCCCTTTCCTCACCCCAACCACTAACCACGTCACCATCGCACCACCGCACCACCGCACCACTGCACCATAACTAAGCTTGAAAAGATTCCCCGTCCGAACCTCACCACCCAGCCTCTTCCATACATAATAGTTGACCCGTTAATTCAGCGACACCGAGTCAAATGGGTAGGATCCTGACACTATAGGATACTCATCGAGCCCGTTCTTTGCTTATTAACACCCACCGATTCACGTATATACGATTTGGTCGCTTTATTTTCACGCTCTCGTCTAAGCCAGCCGCATGATCGCTCACACTCGTAATTGGATAAGCGAATATACGTATTGGAATAAGATCCTAAAACGTCAAACCTAGTCTTAAGTTGCGAAGCAGCAGCAGCAGCAGTAGCAGCAGCAGTAGCAGCAGCAGCAGCAGCAGCAGCAGTGTTATAGTCAAGTGAGGCGATTGCAAAGCAGCTTCCGCGAGCCTCGATCGCGAGTCCTCAAAGTCGGTCAATACCATCTCAACATCTATTTTCCTCGCCTCGCTATAATTCGTCTCAGACCCTCGCTCTCGTACTTCCATCTCGATTCGACTCGGCGGGAGCGCGAGGCAAGCGCACAATGTCCGATATATTTTCTTGCATATTGGAAGGCGCTTTGATATCGTTCGTTAAGCTGGGGATTCAATTTTAGTGTCGAATCAACTGTATACGGATTTTTATGTCGCGAAAGGGGAAATTTCAAATATATAAATTGCATCGCTTATTCGAATTTAAGGGAACTCGAGACGAGGAAGGTATTCGTAAAAAAGGTGGCTCGTTTGACTCGGGGGCTGCGGATTTGAAAAAAGCTTTACAATGAAAATTTCATTGAAAATTAGGTTGATCGTTCAAAATTACTGAACAAATAATTCTTGCTTTTTTCGCAAATAACAACAACAACAACAACGATAAAAAGCTATCTGCCTTTATTGTAATATTAATTTAAATTCTGACGTAAAAGCTTGTAGCGATTAAATTTCACATTATTCATACATCCATTCTGTATGAATAAAATCAGCATTTGCACAATTCTGTTATATAATAAAATCCGCGTATAAAGTATACGAAAGTGTAAGATAAGTCAAACCTTTTTATCTTACGCTTTACAATTTTATTAAAAATTTAAATTCGAATCACGTACGAGATCTCTGCAATTACCAAATATACATACTTCAAACTCGATTATATATTAATAACGATATCTATGAATTTTATTTCTTATACCTTAATAGACGATTTACGTGCTTCATTAGAACGCATAAAGCAAAATAATTACTTTGAAAAACAAATAAATAAATAAAAATATTTCATCATAAGTATGCGGCATTTACAATATATTTATAATGGCGTATGCCAGTCGATGTAACATATCACAATAAATAGCTTTTAATTTCCTCAATGTTGAGGCTCCAAAAGGCATTTAAGAAAAATAACGAAAGAAATTATTTATGAGCAACGTTTCAATAGCTTTGAAAGCAGTCTAACATATATTTTCAACACATCGCACAATTGCTCTTGTAAAAGAAGATAATTATTTGCTAGGCTAACTATAAACAAGATTTCAATTACTTTTATATTACCATGTTATACCTTCTCGAGCAAACATTCGCTAAATGCTTAAAGCTCAAGAACAACTGAAAAATTAAATGCGATACTCTTGATAATCAATTAAAGCTCCTTAGTACTTTTCGTAAATGGCATCCTTTTTTTAATATGAATTTTCATGCGCCGCCTCTTAAACGTTTCTTATCGCCACTTATCGTTCTTGTAATCTCGGAAAATATGTATTATTACATGAGCCGATAAAGCGAGGATGAAAATTTCAGAGACAACAATATTTCACGAATTGACAGCGCACCTCCACCCTCTACGCTGCAATACCGAAGGTGTACTTTCCCTTACTTTCTCTTGATCATTCCTATTTTCATTATCTTATATATTATAAATTGTTAATGAATTGGTATTAAAGGACCACGAGCACGACGAATTGTCGCGAAAAAGCAAAGACGAAGAATCCTGAAAACTCGCAAGAAATTATACGTCTCATCCAGTTTTCAATTTCCATTTTTTGCCCGCTAAAGAAGAGCAGTCGCCGCGGTATTTTCCAAATAATCTGATAATACGCATTCGGCCGAAAACAAGCTTATATCATAATACGCGGATAGGTTTGGCCGGGAACAAGGTTTATACAGTGGCTCGCAGGTAATGCCGGCTCTCGGTCAACATACAAAATTGATAACGGAGCATGACGAACGAAAGCCGAGCAGATATGGAATATGCGAAATAGCTCGGGGGATCGGTAAACGTACGTTGTTGAGAATTTATCAAGGCCCACATGCCCGTAGCCGCTGGTTCGCACATAAATTTACCGAGCCCTACTCTCCTACTTCTCCTACTCCCTCTTTCATTCTTATGTTAAAACGAATTCTCACGAATCGCGCAATTACGAGATTAAACGAAATAGCGACTCGACTGCTAATCATATCATTCGACGCCAATGGCCGAGGGAGGGACACTTACTTACTTAGGGATGCTTTTTTCAAAACGAGATTTCTCGAGTACTCGCCAACTAAGTACATGACGTACGTTCTTGTCATTCGCTTTTCCCTAGAATGTCCATAGTTAGAAAATAGAAATTTTCATAAAACTCGGCGAAAATTACTTCGTTAAAAATAAGATTAACTGGAAGAAAAAATGTAATTAAAAATTTTCTACGAGTAAAATAAGAAGCGTATGAAAAAGTCTTTCGTATCTTTGGTTCAAGCTCGGTTAATTAATAATATAACGCAAGCTTAATTATTTGTTAAATAACTCTAATGAAACGCAATTGTCAAAATCGAAAGAAAATTTTCATTTTTCGTTGAGAAGAAAGAGACAATTGGCCATTTAGTTTCTCCGAAACAATCCGAAACAAATGCATGTTCGAATGAGCATAAGTTTCGAGAATATAACTCTGAACTTGTGCAAAATTTTTCCACTACTCAATCGTATAAAAATAGCCTCTCAACTTCCCTCATAATCCTACCAGGATCAGGCATTACTTATGTCTAGAATCATATAAATAATATCAAGGAAATCATTAAGCGTATTTTTTACATCGCCTCAGATTATTGCACATTCGCAATTCGTAATTTTGTTCATTCGATCAAAGCGAACCACGTATCCTTAATATAATAACTATACAGAATCGCTTGAAAGGTGGGGAAATATATTAGGAAAATAAATTATTGAAATTAAATAAAATAATAAACGAATAAGTAGATTATTTCAATTGACAGGATACTTACGACGGCAAGAACTCTGTTGTACAAATATAAATTGAACCACTCCAAAAAAAAAAAAATAACATAATATGCTCCCGAGCTTGAAAAACACGGGGTCCAGCATTCGCGTCAAGTATTTATCTTTCTCGCATAAACATAAAATGCTCGATCTCGCTTAGTTCTCCCCGTGAAAACGTCCATTACTTCGGATTCCAGTGAGGTCGCCCGAGTTTTGGTGCCGCGATGCTGCCTATCGCCAAGATAACTTGGCGCGAGCAAGATCACCGATCAACATGCCTGTCCAAGAGAATGAGAGAACGAGATAGATAGATAGATAGAGAGAGAAATATAGAGAGATAGAGAGAGATAGAAAGAGAAAGAGAGAGAGAGAGAGAGAGAGAGAGAGAGAGAGAGAGAGAGTGACCAAACAAATGTCTACAATGACAAATTATTGACGGAAAAAAGGTAGAGCGTACACCTGACAATTACCAAATTCCCTGACACTTAAGTAATTACCAACTAATAAAGTTTTATTCTCACTTACTCTCTCTCTCTCTCTCTCTCTCTCTCTCTTATATTTTCGTGCACCTTTCGGTGACCCAGACGTCGCAAATATATGCATCGTACTCACGGTCGAAAAGATAATTTGATTTAGGCAGCCACAGTTCGTACATGGCTTTCATCCCTCCCACGCTTCTCGTCGATGCCCTCGAGCACGAGCAACGCGCGATCGAACTTAATCGAAAATATCGTAGAGAAAATGTACGATTAAAAGGAAAAAAAAGCGACGCGTCACGATTAGTCGACCACGACGATACTATGGAAAAACGACGCGACGAGGTCAGTGATCATGATTGCAAGCTCGAACTTAGCTGTCAAACAATTATTCGTTGCAATTCTATTTTTCGGATATAGCTTTTTTAGTTTCCATTTACTTTAGGCTCTGATCAACCTGACTTGATTTAAAAAGGTACATTTAATAGTAACGATTGAGCTCCTTGCTTTGTCTAAATTCAATGTCGAGTGATTAAAGCTGCGGAGTTCCTCGTCGATGAATGCCGAATGCAATATGAATAGATTAAAATAAGATATTATTAAGTTAAAACATTTTTTAACGAGGCTTTATGCATTCGTAAAGATATTTATCTTGAATGTTTTTAGTAAAATTTTACGTATTTATCTGTGTACTGGACTCAACTATATTTTTTCAGGAACAATGAGGATGATAGAAATGCGCGAATAAGTATGACTAAAAACATACGATATCGATATAACAATTCGTCATTTGTGACTTGACCTGTTTTAAAAAATAAATTGCCGGCTTTTTTACAAAAATCGAATTTTTACTCTCTACATTTACTATCTTAATGTTAAAAATAACAAATTATCTCAAAATTCACGAAAAATTCAAATAATTTAAAAAATTATAATTTTTTAATTGGAAAAATGATCGATCTGCCTACGAGTAAACTGCAATTTATAATGAACTACTTTTTTTATTTTAAGGTCCACGTGATGAAAAAATTTTCCGCCGCTGCTGCTGCATGTGTTTTTAACGAATTTCCATTCGTTTTATAAGTATAAATTTGTATATAATAATATACTCTCTGAAGGAATAATCATTTTTATTTAAATACGAATCAATCCGGAAAGTACATACGAGATTTTATCGAATTTATGGGAATTTTATTGAATGTTACAAAAATGAATGCCTTCTGAAAGGATTTTTAAAAATAATTCGGAAATTAAATCTATTCCACCGGAAATTATGAAACTACGTTTAAAATATTAACTTTTTACTATGTAATATGTGAACAGGTCGCTTTCAAAATATATTTTATTACCTAAAAGAATGAAATGTTCTTAATCTTGATGCTACGAGCGTAACAAAAGAGGCCAAAAAACGCGATTGACCTGCAAATTTTATTTCTGACAAACAACGCGATTGGATAAGTTTGAAAAGATTTTCCGTTATGTGATAATCTCGGTAATACATCGTCCGTAAAGTATTTCCGGATTTGGCAAGAGTCCCGTCTACCCTCTCCCCCTCTCATGCTACTAACCCTACCACACGTAACGCAACCAGTCACTCAATAATATGCCTCGGAGCTCATGTTGTTGGCTTTTAAAGACGATCATTACTCCAATTATCCTTATCCTTGTCTATTTCTCTCGTTCCCATTTTAATTGTACTTCTCGCACGGTATTCGGCGATCTCGGCAAGCAGACCGAAGTTTTTCTTTTCTCTCAAACTTTCTGTTATTTTTTTCTCCTGACCTTCGGCTCTAAGCGATTAAGTGACAGTAGTCGAGAACTTAATTGGAAGCTTGAGGCTGCCATTATTGTTGCTACTGCCACTCCTATTCCCCCGTCTTCCCATAGTAATTTACGATTTCAGCACAATTATACCCTTCCGTCATTTTCTGCCCAATAAACAGAGAGAGAGAGAGAGAGAGAGAGAGAGAGAGAGAGATACCGAGATTGAAAAGTCATTAGTAATGCAATTTTCTCCATTCAAAATTCGTTCTATGCAATACACGGTCTCTCTTAAATTCCTCGCCCCTGAAGCCGATATCCGATTGATAATGATGCGGCAGGATCGTATCGTTTCCCTTCGAGACGATTAATAATTCGATACAATATAGTGAAAATTCTAGTAAATAAAACCAGACCAGCCTGGACATCCAAATCCCTGACAAATCGTAATGCATGACTCCAACTTGTAAAAGTTAATCACGTCATCTTCATGGGATGCCACCTCTAACCGTTTTACAATTTCCTCGTCAAGTGTATTGGCAACGTGACGAAGACGAAAAGACGAGATCGAGTACCCGATACACAAAAACGTGCTGTTTGACGGAAAGCATTGACTACGTTACATCATTCACTTACTTTTTTTTTTTTTTTTTTTATTCAGTCACTTTTCCCATTCGGTTAACAGCTACGTCAAGGCGATGCTTCAATGCTTACTGAATGCAAATACTCAAAGAGCAAAACAATATGTGTCGAACAACAGTGACTTGTAATGAAATTTGCGATGTAAATAAATTGGATACTATTGTTAATGTTATTGGTACGCATCAAGAGCTTTTCTAAAAGAAAGATGAGAGTTTTCTATTGTATTAATGATTGAATTAGAATGGCAGAATGAGTCAATATCTATATTGAGGGTAACATTTCAAAATTCTTAAAATTCTTTAAGCAATATTCTTTATGAATTATTAAGCCTTTCGTCAGAATTTCAGTAGGAATTCAAAATCATAAATACGTGTACACGTGTATGTTAAAAATTCAAGCTTATAATGTAATAAAATTAATTCTAATTCAAGATATTCTTATTGGTTAAAAAGTATTTAATGAAGTTATTATGTAATGGTAAAATAAGAAAATGTTTAATCAAAAAGACTAATCTTAAGATAATCAATTCGAGAACTCCGTAAAATATCGTAAAAGTAATTGAATCATAATTAGGATTATGAACGATATGCATCTTATATTACATCTGTAATATAAAATGTAGAAGCAGCGTATAATATTTTTGCTGAAATAAAATTAAAATGAAATCAAATTACGAATCCTTAATTGTGCTGAATAAATCTAATAAGACAATATTTAGTTAAGTTGAAGTTAAGAAAAGTAAACAAGAAGAAAAATAACCTTTACAAGCGTGACAGGAAATGAAAAAAAGTGATATTCCAAATTGATAAATTAATGAACATTCCAGTTTTTACCATCAAATAAATAATTAAATTCGTATCAATGTAAATGTAAGTATTATTAGTTTTAAGCGCTATATCTAACTTTAAAATTTTAATGGAAATAAAAAATATCTTAAATATCTAAACTATCGATGCCACTTGATAGATCGATACAAAAAGATAGATATTGAAAAATATCTACTACTTTTTTTTTTTTTAATTTAATTACTTCTTTATTTATATATACTGTGAGAAGATAATGTTTAATACGAATAAGTTTATTCTGAAAACCATTGGGGAAGGGGGAGATGGAGGAGGTAGGGGCGATTATTAATATAACCAAGTTTATTGATTGACATAAATAAACCTATATGAATTCTAAATATTAACCGCCATTTTTCTTTAAGACTCAATTTAAGTTGTAAGAATTTAAAATCTTTAAATATTTGAATTATGGTATTATGAGTAAACTTAATCGCTAGTGAATGCGGTTCGGAAAATTTAACTTTTACTTTTATATATTTATATAGCTTTGTCTTACTGATAATTTCTAGTGATGTGGAAAAATTCCTATGCACGCTCAGTAAAGTTAATATGAATTATAAAATAAAGTATAACAATACACGTTTGCTATAAATCTTACTTTACTATAAATCAATAATTTGCGTAATATTATATTACGTAATTATCAATGAACGTTACTTTTAATCAAATTACAAGCTCAATTTATAGTTTAATGGGTAACTAATTGGTAATTAAACATACTCATTGTTCACTATATAATTTTATATACAAACATTTAAAAAGCAAAATTTTACATTGTTATTACATTTTACTAAACAAGTGTGAATTAAGTATTATAAAATTAATTATCATATTTTTATTAGCAGTTTATTAATACACTCTGGAGAAATTCAAAATAAACTTTTGTATGAAATGTGGATATTTTATACGTAATGCAATATTTCACATAAACCATAAAATGGTAAATAAAATGATTTAAATTTTCGATTTTTCGATAAGAGGCAGAACGGTTACAACATTTTTACGATATTGGCAGTAAGGCTAGTGTTGCCAGGATGAAAAGCATTTATCCCGAAAATATCCTTTTCGTAGTATTCTCGGCTTATTCAGCGCACCATATAATAAAATACCTGTGACATGTAATGCCATACGCGACATACGCTTGATGAAAAGCACGAGCAGCATGTACTTCGACAATAATTCGAAAGAAAAAATTTTATTATTCATGTATTCATGAATCTATGTGACGAGTACTGGCGAACCACCCGCACCTACTTCCACCGTTTCAGCTCACTCTGTTGCTTTCTATAGAACGTTACGCCATATTTCTCTGTCTGTCTGTCTGTCTGTCTCTCTCTCTCTCTATCTCTCTTTCTCTCTCTCTCTCTCTACGATTCTATCACGCCCGAATATCAAAAGTCACTTGCTCGTCGTTAATGCAAAGCCCGATGGAAGCCGAATGACGAGGGGAGACGCAACGCGCCTCATACTAATTAATCATTGTCAGCCGCTATTAGTGGCTGCACGGGCCTGACCACCAAATCCAGCACTGGACCGAGCGAGGCCGCGTCCTGTCAAACTTCACTTGGACCTTTCAATGTCTTCTTACTGATTGTTCGGGACCAGCGATGCTTGTTGCACCAATGGCTTCGTACGCCAAGTCCGCCATGAGCGTCGACAAGTTATTATTGCACGTGTCCCCCAGATTTGTCAGCGTTGCTTCAATAATGTACGTTAAAGCTGGAATAATACTATGTTGAGGTTACGCGTTCGCGGAACTGACTTGTTGAATTGTTAAATGGGGGGATGTACAATTGATTCGTTGAAAATTTGACACGCGACTGAGGCGCGTAGTTTGATCGAGCCGATGAAATTCTATTCTCTTCATATTCTAAAGCCCGCGAACTTTTGAGAATACCTTGTAAATATTGCAAAATAGTAATATTTATGTTAAAATTATTTTATATAAATTTTCTTCCTGCCTGCGAGCTACGTCTGTTCGTTATTTTTGTCCATTATCGCTTAACGAGTAATTCTAAACTTTTTCACTTTAACGAGTAATTTCCAACTTCACAGCCAAAGATATAAAAGATAGAGGCTTTATGTCGGTCGGTGATGCCGATGTTTCAACGATTATTGTAAAATCAGAAGGCCATGTAAATGTTATCAACAACTAATGTATTTATCCTCGGAATAACTCCCCTTTACAATAATTGTAAAAAGCATATCGATAGCACATAGTCGGTTAGATTAATTTATCTTTACAAAAATACCGAGATTTTCAATATATATTTATTGACCAAAGCATAAACTTAAAAAAATTTTAACTATAAATATTCATTCTAAAGTGGCGTGACATATTTATTAAAAAAAAAAAAAAAGTCTTGCGTTTGTTTTACTTTGGGATAACATCACGATCTATTATCACGGTCGTTTTTCTTTATTCGCAAGAGCAAATTCGTATGGGAATACAGAAAAATATATGAAATTGGATAACAATGCGCGTGCATCTTACAGATAAAACAAAAAACAAAAACCCAACAAAAAAAAAAAACACACGATAAAAAATTTTCATCGCATATTCCAGTCGAAAGAAACACTTTTCAAATAAGAGTTTCATACATGCCATATATTTCGAAATTAATATTTCGAAATAAGCAATTATTATATCGAATGAATTATAATTAGTAAATATTAAAGTAAACGCCCAATTATATTTATATTTGGGTGCATTGAATTAAGCAGTGTTAATTTATTAAAATTTCCCAACAGCACTTATTATCTAATTAATTAAGTACGCGACTTACAAGCAGACGGCAAAGTATTGTCTAATTCTACTGAAAAAAAAATTCCAGATGGCCACTATTGGCTCAACACGGCATTCCAATGGGAGGACGTGAAAAAGTTTCTCAACACCGACGCGGGACGAGAGCAGACATTCATCGACTAGTTATTGCTTGCGAATATTAGGGGCCGCAAAAATTAGCTCAGGCTACGCCCCCCTCGTTCCCGCTATCATCGCATCGGCGCAAACACGTAAACACTTTTCCATTCGTAGCGAGTGTTTGTCTATGAAGTGTGCCGGTGCCTAAAGTGCCTTCACTCTACGATTTTTATAATCGCCGATGCATTAATCACACCGGCTCCCCTGAGAAATTACCGTTAATAAAATTTAAGCAACTTCACGGGCGCCAAGACTCCCGACATAATAAATAAGCTTACGCAGACTATGTTTATCGAATTTTTAACTAAAAGCGCATCAATAATTAATCCTCGCTTGAGCTTGGTCAGCAGTAGTGGCACATTGGAGCGGTTGGGGTGTGTGGCTGGGACTGTGGTTGAGGCTGGGTGGGGGTACTGAATGCGATGTGAACTTTTGCGGCCGATTTCAGTCAATTTTGTTCTGATTAATCGACCATGTTGAATCTCAAAAGTTCTATTATTCGCGCATGCTTATTAAGAAAATATAAAAATCTCCCTTTTAAAGTCAATTTCAAATGCGCGCATTTACCGGCTATTGCGTTTTAGAAAATAATTCTGCACTGCCGTGAACAGAAGATGTCGACACTATCGTAGATCGACGAGATCAATATGTCCTCTTCATTACAGAAATTGCTGTATGGATACGTTAATTATTTTAAATCTTTGATAAATTTAATTATTAAAAAAAGATACGAGTGACAATTTTACAATATTACTTGTAGCCATTATTTTTACAGATAATATGCCATAAATTTCCAATTTTTAATCAAAGTACATTAAAATAGTAGCATTAATAATATAATTGTTAGGATAATATTGAATTCGAATTTAACTAATAAAATATTCATCTTAAGAATTTGATATTCAGGCATAAAATTAATTGCTGTATACTATTATATAACAGTCTGATAAATTACATAAAAATATATATTTATTTTAAAAAAAAAAAACAACATTTAAATATATCACAGAAAATATAAGATAGTTAAGTAGATGCTAATCACTGTAAAAATAGTAAATTCTTCTTATAAATGTTTATAAAATCAATGTTTATACTTTGAATGTAATATACGTTAAAGGGATACTCACAACGGTGCGTAATATTTATAAATAAAACTAATACCCAGAGATTTATTATAATTTTCTATCGCGTACTTGACATTGACAGAATTAAACACGAAATAAAAATGCGCATATAATACTCGGCAATAAATAATTATTCGTGTAAAAATTATGAGGATTTTTATAGTAATAATTCTATTGATATTGCTATTTAAAATATGCATCGATGTCAGATTAGTGACTGCAATTATACGAGTTTTATTATTAAATTTTATTATTAAAATATTATGAAATGCATAATGTTTACGTATTTCAAAATCTTTCATGCATCGAACGCTAATTTCTAAAATCAAAAGTCCCACTCAATTATTACTAACACATCTTTGTTTATCTTTATTTAAATGCGCAATAATTCATACTAAGCCAATTATACAAAACATTAATTTCATTATTAATAATTACAAGTGCAATGAAACTAATAAGAATCCATTAAAGTACAGTGAAATATTGGCGCAGTGAAGAATCTTTATAATAATACCACAGCAACGAGTCTTACTCGATATTACAATAAAGTAAAGTCAATTTTCAATAGGAAGGCAATCACACTTTCACGAATGTGTATATTTAGCAAAAATAAAAAGCAGAAATTGTTATTCATCCGACGCAGCATCCAACAAATCCCCAAAAAACCATGCATAATACTCGTGTGCAATCTTGGAAGAAGTCGCGACATAAAAACTATATACGTTAAAATGCAGCTCTGATAGAAAATCGTTTGGCTTTCCACCACAAATGTACGCGAGGCCGACGCATACTTACACCTTGTCACTGCAGCGAGTATTAGACGGACCTGTTCCTTCACCACTCCAACGGAGCAGAAAATTTTACGAGGTCTCGGTCGGTCATGAAGTTCCACGGGCATAAGTGCATACGCCATAATGTAATTGTGCATTCGAGCCGATGGGGCGGCTGGAGATCAAAGCGACTTCCATTCACCTGACAATTGCAACAATTCGCAATCAGATGATTCTAGAATCGCCTACACCTCGGTCCCGAGGGCGGTGGACTGTCGTTCTCCATACCCTTTCGAGTGTGTTTCTGGCTCGAATCGATAATATACGCGTCCGATAAGCGCGACCCACCAATATTTAATTGCTCGATGAATATCAGAGATTTTAGCAACTATCGCACGCACACTGCATTATTTACAAATCGCTCGAATTACGTTTGTATTTTCCGAAAATTCGATTTAGCGTTGGCTTACGTTTTAAATTACTTAGGGCATTATTATTTCTTGAATTACGTGATGAAAAGAATTCGTCGCTACAATAACATCGTATTTGAGCTATTGTATATCTAATAAAGATACGGGAACATTGTCGATTATTTAGGGATGACGTGAGAATAGTTAGTTATAGATAGTTATAGCGAGAATCTGGAAAAATTCGATTGATAAGGAGGGCCGTGTAAATACCATATCGACATAAATAATACTCCATTGTTAATAAATTGATATTTTAGAAGACAGTTGTGGAAAATGCAAATATATCGTATTGGTATCGAATAGTGATTTTACACTTATTTAAAAGTGCATTTTTATCGATAGCCAAGCATTAATTAATTTGCTAAATTTAAGTGCCCAGCATTATTCAAAAGTTACGTGATTGTTATATTGGAAATTTCGTATTCTCTTTTCTATAATAATAGTCTAAGCATTGAAAACAACGCCTTCTCTAATTGCTAGTTTACGTAATCTAATTTTGTTATGATAATTAAAAAATGTTGCTTTCAACTCCCTACATTTTATACAAAGCAATACTGCATTAGAGGTAATTAATTTTCGGTTAAAAATTTTTCGTTAGACTCGACTTATTATTATCACTACAATTAAGTTTACTTGTAAAAATTTATTTGACAAATATTTGATAAATATTCTCAAAATTTCTATATTCTATACGTCGAATATATGAACAACATACTAATAGATTTTTCACCATTGTAAAGTACTCTTATCTCATAAATACATAATCTCCAATTATTTTTGCTGGCAAATTTATATATCCATGAATTTTAGCTCATGGCAGTTGTTTATATAATAATATGATCGATAATTAAAGCCTCCGTTATAATATTTATTATTATTGATTTGCCGTTTAGCATAGTAATTATACAACTAATAAAGTGTGCAGTTAACGTAATGCTTATGCGTCATTAAATGTCAATCTCTTATTTAATTCATTTCAACGATAAATATTTATTGTATTTGGAAAATGTTCCGACTAAGCTACGCTTCTATAATAGCAATATACACAAAGTTATCCGACGTTATTTCCCAAGTTACGCCATCCCGTTTAGCCATTTACAAACTACGAATTTTGTTTTTACGCTCAAAAATTTGGCGAACTTTGTTTTCCTCGCCTCTAGTATAAGTGACACTTTATATTATACGATCCATAGAATATACATGAACACGGTAAGCTTCACAGTTGATTCACGTACACACGATCATATCATATTGATACAAATAGTGATAAAAAAATTTTATATTACGCGTGTACAATATACTGGCAAACAGGGATATAAAATCCCGAGCACATCAACAGAAGCCAAGCGCATGCTAATGGCGAGGGAGTAACTTGTAGCAGGGAATTCCTACGAAAGGTTGAGAATACCTCGTGTACCCTCATCCACGGAGTTCCAATTCCACTCGCAATCGCATGCGTCGAGGTTTAGACAAAAAAAATGGGAAAAAGGGGGGGGGGGGGAGGGAAGAAATTTCATTTAGAATGTTTGAAACGCCAAGTTTCAAGCTAATAACTTCCAATATAATGAGTAATTTTGTCTCTTTTTTATATCGAGGATAAACTATCTAAAATCTTCAAATCTACTCCAAGAAAAGAAATACGTAGGAAAATTAAGGAGTTTCCATATTGTCCAATCTACGTAAATCCAATTATTAAATTACTTCTGACGACGATTCTTGATCCCCAAAACTATCTAATTTTCAAATATGTTGGCGCATTACTTTAATGCCTCGCATTAGTAAAGGTTAACGCATTCAATATTAATTGCTTATACTTAGAAAGTCATATTAAACATGAAATGTATTTTACAAACTTTAATATTCATATGAGAAATAATTGTTAGCGAATTACATTAAACAGAACTCCTTGTTTCCCAAAAAAAAAAAAAAAAAAAAAAAAATTGCTCTAATACATATTTATGAAATTAAATACATGCATTGTTTTAATGAATAAAAAAATTTTAATGAATAATTGAGCACCCTATTTTATTGCATTTAATTATTATTTTTTAATTGTTATTTATACGTTTCATTATTCATTTTGATGATTTAAATTTTCCTTTCCAAAGTGTACACATATCTATGCATTTTAAATTTCAATCTTGGAATATAACATCTGGAGGTCCAAAATAACTACATTATTATAATAACAAATACCGTTATTTAAAACAGTTGTTTATATAATTTATATGCGTTAAAGCATAAATAAAATGAAATAAACTAGAATTAATCAAATGAAATATATAAAAATCTTGAACTTGAATAATGATGAAAAAATTTAATCTTATCATATCAATTTTTAAAATAGTGTTAAGAAATTTTTCCTCTATCTCTTTTTACTGACATTTTATAATAATTATTTGTCGGGTCAATGGCACATTTTTCTGCAATAATGAACCTTTTTTTTTTTTAATTTCTCAAAACTGTCAATATTTGTTAATAGACCCATATACAGCTAAAGATGAAACTCCATAAAAATCATTCGAAATCGTTTGTACATAAAGTTTCCTTTGTTTACGAACAACCGAATGCTTGAATTTTCTTTCTTGCCCCACAAGCTTTCCAATTGAAAACTCACACTAGTTTTATTCGATTCGTTATTTCGCTCGTGCAGTCCAACCGTATATTTATATTTTTTAACAATAGTCTTATTAAAAGGAGAAAAAAATTGTTTCAAAACCTATATTTGTGGAAGAATTAATAAATTCCCTAACCCATAACCATGGAATTTTAACGGAAAATACAATTTAAAAAGCTTTGCAATATTTCATAGAAATAGCAATAAACAATAAAATTAAAAATATTCATGATTCACAAAATATAACAAAACATGATTATTTATAAATACATAATGTTTTACTGTTTCGCAATAATAACTAGAGTTCGCATTACCATAAAATGTTTACGAAGTTGAGGAAATTGCAAATCCTCGTACTTTTTGAAAAATATTCTAACGATTAATCATATGTTTCTGTAAAATTTGATAATTCACACTAATTATTGAACGGTCGCACACAAATCTATAGCAAATAAATATTTATTATTATTCAAATGACATGTGATAGCCCTGTCGAGAAAATTTTATATTTTAATACAAACACTTAATAAGATTGCATAAATGACTCGCGCAAATATAAAATGTGTATTTACATTGTTTCAAATTTCTCTCCTGTTGCAAGTTTTCTACTGTCAACGAAAACATCCTAACTCCATGAGTTTACTCCACTCCAAGCGGTTTTTCGCATACGCTTATATACTTTCACGAGCGAAAGCTTTAAGAGCGAAAACGGGCGAGACACATTTTTATATCTTTTTAGTATATAATACATGGTCTAAGCTAATTTTACAGAAAAAATAAATAAAAAGCGTATATGCATACGTATTACTTTTAATTAATAACGAAAGTCTTCCTATTTATATACGTAAATACGTAGAAAAAATGTATTGTGAAAAGTGGGAGTAAAATTTTAAAAAATTGTATAAATTGATATTTTTTGTAAATTTAACAGTGATGACATTGTATAGACCGATCGTTAATATAGCTTTTCATATAATTTTCGTATTTGAAAAGCAATTTTTTAATTAATTCTTAAGAGAGAAAGCTTTTAAAAACGGTTTTATCTATAATATTAATCTATATACAGAGGTTATCAAGATAAAGTTATATTAAGTTGCATGCTATGTGTATGTAAACAAACACAAACAAAAAAAAAACAAAAACAAAAAAATCCGAGAATGTATTTCCATAAAACTTTCAGAGTTTAAATTGAAAAAAATTATAATTAAATGTCTAATCTTCCAGATCAAAGACCATGTTCATTTACTAAACTCAATAACTCTGATAAATAAAATATTTATTTGTATATTTATATCGGGGCTAATTTGTCACAGATTTTGTTAATTTTTGTAAAAATCTTTTTGGAAAACTACATCTTTTAACTATTAAAGAATATGTTACTTTTACTAAAATTACAAATACTACATATATATATATATATATATATATATATATATAAGGTACTATCAATAATTATATATTGAAGAATAATATATTATCATTAATTACGCATCCTTGTTTCTTCAATTGCTGGATAAAATCTTGCGCGTAATAAAATACGAAAAAATCTAACGTTCGATACATTTTAGTTATTCATAAATTATGAAAGATTTATTATCCATTTAAAGAACGTCTGCACAAAAGAATTCCCATATAAAAGGTTCGTCGTAAACTGTAATTTTGAGAATGTCGTTACATAGTCAGGAAGTAGACTACTTCAACCAGCCCTTTTATAGATTACATTCCATTCAAAAGCGGTTAAAAGGCTTTATGTATGCGCATACATATGCATAGGCACACAATGAACAGATTGAAATATTGCGAACTTTGAGACGCGAACAAATACTGGTAAATAGATAAATAGCCGAGTGAAGAGTCCATACGCATCGATCCCGAGATCGATAGTAACAGAATGTTATATATCCCGAATAGTGGAGTCAAGCGTATAGTTCGTAAAATATTAAAATTTTTGCTCATAGAAGGAAGTCTTTAATAGGAAAAGAAAATGCTAAGTTAAATTCCGTACTACGTTAAATTTCCACCTATCCGAATATTAATGAAAATTTAAAGAAAATTACGTTAACGGGCATAGAACAACCTGGATACATGCATTTTGTATACATTTCGTTTACTCAGGGACGCGTACATTTGGCATTTTGACAATTTATTGAAGCATTATTGAAACTCATCGATATTGAAATATAAAAATAAAATATAAAGTATAAGGAAATTAATACAACAAATATAATTCAGATTTCTATAGTATAAGCTTACGATTATCAATTACAATTATACAATATTGTAGGTGCTGTTATATGTAAAATAAATAAAATCATTATTATTTTTCTCATTTTAAAAAGTATTGACAGAAATTTCTATTCGTTGTGCATCAATATTTAAGTTCTATATATCTGTACACATATCTATAGCATATCTACACGCGCGCGCGCACTCACGCATTATATCAATTATTAATTGATTGCTCACGATAGCGAAGAAAATTCGAAAAACGGCGCAAAAGCGCTCATCGCAATTCTTTTAATAATCATTAAACAAGTGCGTTTAATGAAAAAACCAATGGCGAATGATAGTAAAATAAAGTTGAGAAGAAAATGAAACGGGATGAATAAAAAACATATGAAAACGACGAAAGTATTATATTCAGCCAAGCGCGAAAAAAGGAAAAATCAAGATTGAGTAGTTATTTTACGCATTGGAGGTCTGACGCGCGGGGCACGAGGGATTGGAAAAAAAAAAGACAGGTGAGTGACTAATGCAGAAGAAGAAGAAGAAGACGGGAAAAAAGGCCGGTGACTGGAGTGTATCGATTGCTTCGATCGAAAGACAAAGTGGCTTCTAACAGATAATATCTCACTTTAGCCTCTGGACGTAACAAATAATTAAGAAGTACACAGCGCTGATTACCACTTTTTTTTTTTTTTACTATTTGGAACGAACAGCTTCTTCTCTCATTAAAATATGTCAAGAGAACGAAAAGAGTATTGCGACGAACAGATTATTATTATACAATATTCCTTAATTGGTAGGTTTGATGCTTAAAAAACTGCTTCGCGTAACTCTGGGTACAACGTATGTAATTAAAAAATTGTTTCAAAACTTTATGAAGAAAAAGTATAAAAATTTAGATGGTCTAGGCTTGGAGAAATCTAAGTCTAAGTAGTGAAAAATCTGAATATTTTCTCCGCAAATTGGATCCTCGATTGTACGAGGGGAGTGTCGATGGAACGATTACCGAATGTCAAGGAGTAACGAAGAAATTTCGGAAAAATGTAATAAAACCGAAGACAAAGGGCAAAAGATAAAGTTCATTATTCATTTACTTGTCAAACTCGTCTACAAAACTGAAGATGATAAAATAAAATCTTTTCCAAAACTTTCAAGAAACATCCAAGTTTTTACAACTTGCTTGTGTTTGTTTTCTCTCTTTTACAACTTTTAGAATGCATTTAAACTTGTCGCAACAGTTTTATTGACAGTTTTTATATATAATTGTAGACGCCACACATTGATAGTTGATGTACTGTATAAATATAACGAAAAAAGTTTGCAGAAATGTATTTAAATTGCCAGAGAGTAAATGAAAGGACGTTTATTTTGTCAATATAAGAAGAAATGATTGTTCAGGCCCATATCTTCGACACCCCACTAACAAATATCTCTCAATCTTATACGCGCAAAAAAATGAAAAAAAAAATAAGAAAAAGGATAAAATTGAAGAAATACAGAATAGGAACTCGATTGAAACTCTTTTGCCTCTTGCGAGCAAATTATTGGGCTCTGCAATTTTTCAAGCTGAAAGAGCATTTTTAGCAGTTTTCTCATTCTCTCTCTCTCTCTCTCTCTCTCTATATATATATATATATATATATGCGCGCATGCGCGTTTGTGGGTGTGGGTGTGTGCGCGCATGCGTGTGCGCGCGTATGTGTTTATGCGCATATGTGTTTATGCGCGTATGTGTTTATGCGCATATATTTCAACCACGCAATACGTAATACCACGAGAAAATACGTCGTAATAATCTCTTGTTATATAAAAAGTAATCTCTTGGATAACTCTTAGCGTTTCTACTTTTACGCCGATCCTTTTCCATCGACCAATCTGCCCTTTTAAGGTTGAACCTAAGAATTTACACCAACATCCATAATCCATCCTGCTCAGGACGTTCGGTTGCAGCCATCTTCCAAGATAAACTACAAAATGATCGTTAAAAAAACGCCTTTCTTTCCTTAGCCAATAATGCGAACTTGTAATCACAATAACAGTCGACCTTTCTTAACGAAAGTTTCAACTTATATCGCACAATAAAAATCGTACTACTGTATTATTATGCGCCAAACGCCGAACGAAATTACATATGCATCTAAACGTTTTTTAGAATTCTATTTATTATTAATTTAATACTATCCATAAGTTTATGCACCAAATAATTATTAAAATTTTCTGGAGTTTATAAGAAAAGTAAATCATCCAAGATCAATTATTTTTTTAGCCATCGGTCACTGCAACTACCCGTAATAACTATAGGAAAAAGAAAAAGTGTACGAGAAATATTACTTTATCTTGGATTAAAAGTCTAGTCTTCGCTCTAATTAAATAGCAATTGCTAAAGGTTGTTAAATGCTCTTTGATGTAAAAAAAATGTCGATTGGAATAACAAGTTTAGTGTGAGAGAGACGTACTTTGGTCATTGAGTAAATAAATTAAGATATTACTCATGAAACTGTATAATGCATAGTGGTCGAACTTTATCTTGGCTTTTATTTTTATTATCACGTGTTTGGGCTTCAATGAATTTTTTCCATGCCACGGTGACCAATAACGAAGAATGACAGTCTTCGCCCATCCCCGTCGAGAATTGAAATTTAATAATTTAAGGGCTATTTGGCCAAAATTTCATCAGCGATGAAGAGAAGCGTAATGAAAAGATGTGCGGGCTGGAAAGCTTTAATGACCCCCAACAACCCCTTCGCCCATCCTTACAAAAGCCCAATGAAAAAATAAGTACATTATTACGACAAGTTTGCAATGTAATAAAAACGACTTTGAATAACTTGGAGATATAGTTAGGAGTTTTACAATCCTTTCTCCCTTGATGAAAGAACCGGATACTTTTAAGTGAAAAAATTATGTTAATTTTTTATTGTACGCGAGCTTGAGTGCAGCACAACAGATGTTTAGCTGTTGTAAAATTATGTAATTTTCATAGTCACACATTTTCACAAGCTTGCCAGAAACTTTTCTAAATGGTGTCTGACCTATGAAAATAACGCTCACGCTGGTATATCTTTAATATAATTAGTGTACGGCTACAATTTCAGTTCCATGTTAATTGATTAATAATTAAGTATGGCTTTTAGCTGCAAATATTATTGATAATGGAAGTACCCGTATGGCTTGAATAATAGATTAATCTTTAAAATACTCGATAATAAAGTCTGAATAAATGTAAATCATCGATCTTGTAACTCGGTTTGTTTATCCATATTTATTCCATTATGATAAAAATTAATGAAACTTACTAGAATATAAAAGTTATTTTTACGTATTTTTTTCGTAATTTTTTTTATTTTTGTATTCGTTAAATAAAATACCCTTTACATTTTATGTTTTTTATGTTTTTCAATTCAACATTTTCACACTCAACAGGTTAATAAAAGAGTTTTGCGCAATTTCCAAGAAAAATGATTGGGCAATAGGCAAAAATAAACGAGAATTGTATCGACGGGTTAACTATGTAGTCGCGTCTTTATCGGCGAAATAAAAAGTGAAAGACCGAGATTACATAAACGCTACCAACAAATTATAAAACGAATGAAAAGAATAAAAGCATCGTAAAGCTGGCAGCTCATGACCATTACATGAGCCATCATTTATCCATTACCAAATAGTTGTAGAATTTATCTATCGGACCATTGCGCAAATCACACAGGAAAATATAAAATTCCATTGCTAAGCCAATGAATCGCTCCTTCGACGCGTAAATAAAAATGCCATACGCTCAACCAGCTCATCTTCTTGAAAAGATTATCAATGACGGAGCGGTAAATATTTTACCGAGTGCAAGAATTGTGTGGCCATATGAAAATTATGACGCTTTTAAATCAAAGTGTGAACTTGATTGCAAGAAATTTTTCAATTTATGAAAAGCAAAGCGAACGAAAAAAAAAAAAAAAAAAGTAGAAAATCTTCATTGGTCGATGACACGAAAGACACGTGAAAGACAGTGAAACGTTTGAGTAACAAAAGAAAAAAAAAAATTGAACATACTTTGGATGCATTGAGGTATGGTGTTGCATCTGTGGCCACAACTTAAAAAATAAAACATTTTTCGAAAATTCTGACTAAGTAAATGCTTTTAATTTTTAGCTGAGATGAAAGTAAATGTAAATACATTTGCGACACTCGCACTATACAAATACTATAAATTGTGCTATAATTAACGGCATGCGATACATCTATTTTTGTATGGTATGTGTGTGTCTTATATATTGTAAATGTATCTTTGTTATATAATTTTATTTGTTATAAAATACTGTTATTAGAGGATGAAATAAATCAAAAATGAAGAACTTTCCTAGCTGAAAGCAAACATTAGTTAAATTTATGCTCGACGAAATGCAACTCCATATTTTACTTAAAATAATTTTATATACTAAATTATACACTGTGAGCGGAGAAATTTGATAAGAGATTTAATATAATTGAATGACAAACCAACGAAATATGTTTAATTATTATCTGCCATTTATTAAAAAGATAAATTTTTTTAAATATTCTCTCTAAATAACAATAAAAATTGATTTTCAACTTTAATACAATTTCTATTATATATATTATTTTCATTCCAAACATTTTCAAAAATTAACATATGCATTTTACAATGTAAATAGATTACCGTTTTATTGCGACACTTACTTACTTAGCCAATAAACTACCGAATTTGTGCAAAATTTATCCTTGATAGGTCAGTGCGGTATAGTGATTAATGGATTGTAAATTACCGTAATCAATGGGTAATTGCATAATATTATAGCAATTTATTCGTCTTGTAAAAGAAGTATTATACAATATAACGATACTTTTCTAATAAATTAATTAATAAATCGCGATTTATTAAGTTTTAATTAGTACAGAAAAGTATCCGAGTGATAGACGTTGCAGGGTAGTTTAAGAATTTTCGTTAGACATCGATTGTCTTATTTTTGTTAAGAACGAATCATCACATTTCTCGTTTAATATCTTCTTCCAATTGGATGAAAAATATATAATAACGAATGTCAGAATAGATTGAAAGAGTAATTTTTTTTATAGCAAAATTTTGAAGTGCGAAGAAAATTTGTATAAGTTTTCCCCAATTTTCACAATGCACGGACATTAATTGTCATTAAATATGAGGAATGTATGCAATGCGAAACACGATCACTGAAAAAAAAAAAAAAAAAAAAAAAAAAAAAAAAAAAAAGAAGAAACAAAGGCAACCAGTGAACGAGCAAATAAACAAAATTCTAATTTACCAGCGCTTGAGCACAGAAATTTTTTTATATGCACGGGCCCGTCGTCGGCCCATGTAATAACACTTAACCTCAATTAAAAGCTACAAAATAAGTAAAATCCTCTTTAGTCCGATAAACCACATCTGTGTCCATTACTATCAGTTGCCAGCCGACGAATTCGTCCCGTAAAAGGAACGAAAGGACGAGAGCACACGGCAGACTAAAGCCGACAAGAAAACATTGATCTAAACGTCAATAATCCCTGATAACAATGATAATTTTCCGATTCACGGACCACCGTGTCCCGACTCCCCCACTTTCCACCTCTTCCAGTGAGTCAATTTATTTTGCGGCTGCGAAAACTTGTTAAATCCTCCCGGGGCCCCCAACTTTCGTCCACCCTCCCCGCAGGATACCCACTGCATCACGTTCGCCGTGCACCGTTCAGACAAATGCCTTGTCATTAGCGCGTCCCTCGACATTTAATTTGCACTTTGCGGGCCCTGCACACTTGCGCATCTATGCGAAACGAAGCCAGCTCAGAAGTTAAACGGAGAAAAATTTCCCCCGATAAATAAGCCAGACAATTAAGCGGCTGGAAATTAATTTTAATGGGCGTACCAAAGTCGGCCGCGTACCAGTACGGCGATTTTAATCAATGGAGAACTTTTTTTTTTTACCCTTACCGATGCAACATTCTACATCAGTACATTCGATATTTGCAATTACTTTGCAATCTGTGAGCTGACAAATACGAGAGACAGAGAGAGAGAGAGAGAGAGAGAGAGAGAGAGAGAAAGAGAGAGTACCTTTGGAAAGGAATTTGGAAAATTATTGAAATTATGTCGGTTTTCAAACCGCAGTGACTTTGCCCGCTAATCTGTTGGATCATATAAAGTTTGTCCAACTATTTGGGGAAAATACTATTTATATAATTGTCTGGAAGTGTCAATGCTACTGGATAAATACTGAAATTCATATCAACTGATAGTAATAGCGATAATAATACTAAATGTGCTTATTCCAAGCATCTAAATTGCAAATGCTTGTAAACATTTCAAACTAAATCGCAAATCATAGTGTAATGCATTAACAGCAGATGTTATTGCAATTCAAACAAACTTATGATCAAAAAAAAAAAAAAAAAAAAAAAAAAAAAAGAAAGAAAAAAGATAATTCTAGATATAATAAGATAGGAATGAATATAATCTTGATTGCATTGGAATTAACTAAACTACAAAAGTAATGTGTTAGCGTAATAATAAAGGAAATTAAAAATATAATATAACGAATATAGATTATAAACGGAATGACTAAATATTAGAATTGTATATGCATCTTAGCACCAAGAGAAGTAAGCGAAGTACTTAAAGTACTCTACTACGTAAACAAGGCTAAATGCATACAATGTATGATAATGTAAAGTTGTACTTGCGCACATATTTAAACTGTTATGTATTTAGATAAATGAATATGCATTCAAGTAAAGTTTGAAAGTATATACATATATACATACGTGTGCAAATAGATGTTTATTTACATGTACTTAAAGCGTATAAGCATGATTTTGACATATAAGCTTAAAATATGTATCAATATTACCTTTGAATATAAAATTATATTTTGCAATTAAAACTATCGTACGAACAAGTTTATTTTATGCTCGAGCGTATACAAAAATACTTATTACCCAAGAAAAGTAAGTGATATGTAAAAAATTTAATTACTCTTAAATACGTCATATTCTGAATTTAAGTAGAGAATACATTAATCTTAAGAGGATATTTATGGCACTTGCACGGTGAACAAAAAAAAAACACCGACAAAAGAAAGAGTGATTTTGATATAAGAAATTAAAGGAAAAAGAACAATTTCAATAAGTAGATAAGGGATTTTTACAACATTTCTACATGCATACATTTATGCCCTGGCATTATTCAGCAGACTTTTGCTTTGCTTTCTTTTCTTTTTTATCTAGAAATACAATTCAAATGTCAAGAGCAAGGACCCGCGCGCCAGAGCACGTTAAAACAGAAAAACGAATAGAAATGAAGATAGAAGAGTAAGCACCGAGGCCAAGGACGGGTGTTGTAGAAAAAGATAAAAAATGTAAGTATAACAATAAATAAGTTGGGTACGCGATACCGATAAACGCTCAGAGAAACAAACATAATAAGATATGTGGAGAAAGGTAAGAGCGCTAGAACGTCTGACCGAGGGTGAATAGAGTGCTCTCAACAAATTGGAACGCTCCGGCTTTTCTATTACTAGCTGTCCTCTCCTCCCCTTACTCTCTCTCTCTCTCTCTCTCTCTCTCTCTCTCTCTCTTCATTTTCTTTCTTAATGCATCTATCTGAAAAATAAAAGTTTTACAGACATGTAGGTTTATAATCATTAATCCTTAATTACAAATCTTTTCTGTTCTAAATTCAGTTTTAAATTGACGCTATTAATGACTATTTTTAATTTAAACGACACATGAGTAAATACTATTTCTTAAGTGCTTTTAACAATCAGTTTAACAATAATCACTGTAAATCTATTTATTTTCAGCCAAAGGTAAAAAGAAAAATACAAAATATCTGCATTAACTCAATAACTTAATTTCACTTCGACATATCCCCAGCTTCCGTAAAAGCGATCCTACATTTTTACAGTATAATTTAACTCATTCAAGTTAAATCTCAGTTAAAGAAAGAGTATTTCGCATAAAGTGAATTTTTACTTGATTTGCTTTATCTCCACTCCAACTGGAAGAGATTTTAAGATTGTATATTTCAGTTTTACTCAGACTTCTGAATAGAAAAAAAATTACCACCATATAATGTCCATACGATAGCTTCTAATCTTCAAATTACATTAAATACTTTACTTGAAATTAAATTACATACTACGAATGATTGGATACAACAAATTGTTTGTAACAGTCGCGCACAGTTGATACTTACATGCGCACATATCTTATATATAATTGAATAACGAATGAGTAGACGACTTCTTACAGATATCTCCTCGAAACTTAAAAGTTATGAATTCAAACCTCCCAACCACTTAGACTTCCCTTCCGTAAGCTACAATCAAGCTGCGCAAGTAAAAGCTGCCTGTGAAGAAGCGCCAAACTTACGAGAATTACTGCGGGGTATTTACGATTATGCAACCAGAGTTGGGAGAAGAGAAAGAGCGATGCAAACGAAGCCAAGAAAAATTCCTTTTACGCGAACTTTCGCCTAGCCTCTTACTTTCACATGCTTCTGTGTCGACACAACGACAGCGACAGTCACAGGAATAGAGGGCATTGAAGAGAAATGACAAGGATTCGCGTAAAGAAGCTGGTAAATAGAAAGAACACAGAGTAAATGATGAGAATTTCCGATAATCCAAGAAAACTAAGAGAGGCTTTGCATTTTGTAAGAGAGAGAGAGAGAGAGAGAGAGTGAGTGAGAGAGGGGGGGGGAGGAGGAGGAGGCCGAGCGTGATGAGTACGACAATGACAAAATACTGGAAATTGATCCTACGAGCAAGACACGCATTGCAGTGGAAACTCACTAGAAAGTACACGACTACGCGCCCCAAAAGGAAGAAGAAGCCGACAGAGAAGTTAATTGTCTTGTATTTCTCAAGCAGACTCGACATTATATCACCGAGTCAAAGAAATTGTGCTGCCATTGCCACAAAAGCTTCGGCCTCGCCTTCTTACATCATCCGGTTGAATTGACACGTGAATATTCAAGCAAATCACGTGAATTCATCAAAATATTACTTTACACGAAAAAACTTTCACTAAACCCCTCACCGATTCATTACTACGTGACGAAACATAATTTTTTAATTTAATAGTACATTCTTTATATAATAATATATAAAAACAATCGCTATTACAATTATAACAACTATGAGTGATAAAACTAATAATTACAATAACTTAATTTAAGCTACCGTATCGAGAATGTGTACAGTGACTAGTAAAGCATTTTTCATATTAATCTTCTCGTTAATTAAACATATTCTAAATCATGAATAACAATGCAGCTGCAATTTTACGTCAACGGCATCGTCAACCTACAGCTCGATGCCTCCACCTCGTAAAAGTCTCGATATCACTCGTCGCGGATGAGCAACGCGCGAAGAGACGATAAAGCCCGACGGCCAAAGTCAAAATGCCACCTCAAGCCAATAACAAGAACAACAAATATTCGGACCCGCTTCTGTCCCCGTATCAGGAGGCTCGCATGTGCGTGTGTCCAACGCACGTGCACGTGTTGGAGCAAAACCCTTATCGCAAACGCAACCGAGCTGCGGCCGATTACCCACCCACCCAACAACCTGCGCGTCTACGTATTTGCAAGGATGCGGGCGAAAAGATAACCCGAGCCAATGCATCAACCTGGCAAAAATCTTGAATAACGTGAAATATCCCGTGTGCCGCCTGCCTCTATTATAATAATAAGCAACAGCAGTTGCGGCCCCTGTGTAGAAAAGCGTCGTGCATGCGCTTGTAAGCTCCGGGGAAAGGGGAAAGAACCGAATGGACTTATGCACGTGCATTGGTGTATGTGCATATTGAAATATACGACTTTGAGTGTAAAATCCACCGCAAAAACCTGTTCGAACAACGTCATAAATCTCCGGACCGTGTTAAAGTATGTATCGAGCCTGTCTCCGTACTAAAACTGCCTAAGCATTTTGTATGCAAGCTGGCTTACGCTAAATTTATAAGACATTTTTAATAGGAAATTTTGTCTCTGATTTACTCGCACTTCCTCCATCTACCACATTCGTTCTGTGGAATCTTTCGCTACAAAACCATACATAATGATTGCAAAAATACATCATAGATACGTGACGGCGTTTAGGTGCCCACCTATTTTAAGACTGAGAAGAGAGAAATAATGGTATTTAATGGTATATCGCTGCATTTCTTGATATTAACATCATTGATATTAATTTCATGTGGTAAATATTAACATTTAATCGTAGCGAGAAGCATGGACCGGACAATATATTTAAAATTGTATTTCAAATATTGCGACGTCGTTAATAATGAACTTAAACTAAGTTTAATTATCGTGAATTATCGTATTGTGCACTATGATTCTATAATGTCAGTTAATTACAAATCATAAATTGTAGTTTATTACTTCTTAGTAATTTGACATTAGTAAACAATTCGAAGCACGTACGCGTTCGTTTCTTTCGGTTGTGGTAAATTTTTTTTTTTTTTTTTTTTTTTTTTTTTTTTTTTTTTTTTTTTTTTAAAGATGTAGTGCCTTTCCCATATACTTTACTCAACATTATAATCGTACATCTTATACTTGATAAACCCCTAATCACCAATCTTACGTTAATTTTTGTTTTTTCCTTAAATTTCTTTTATTTATTAATGGACTACGTTCAATTATATTTGTAATATTCATAAAAATTAGAATACAACAAACTTGTATTTATATTGCATTATGGCATTAGAGATCCTTCGAAATACCATTTTATTTATGCGAGCAAGACCATACTCGCCGGAAATAAATTATAATTTAATTCATCCCACTGTAATTCATTTTACACAAAGATAATCAAAAATTAAATTTAACCACGATTTTAATTTCTTAACCCAAGAGTACTTAACCCTTTTCGCTGAAATAATCTTGAAATATAATTTAAAGAAAAAATAATGAGTTGTGAAAAATAATACAAATATAATTCTATTTGTATTATTTATCTATTATATTTGTTTCTTTTTATATGCAATAGATTTTTATTAAATTATAAGCGCAACTTTAAATTATACTATATAATAAAAATCTACATATTTAAATGAAATTAATACACGCAATAAGCGCATTACTTATCAAACTTACTAATAAATTACTATATACTTTGTAAATTATACTACATGTTATTATAATATATATATATATATATATATATATGTGTGTGTGTGTGTGTGTATACATTATACGAGGTAATATTATAAGAGATAAAATACTATTATGAATTTATAGAAATTATTTTAAATTGCAAATAATTTTGTAAAAAATCCTCTATATACTTGGGAATGAAAAAAAAATAATATAAATAAATAAATATGAATTAATAAATATGTTATTAATAAATAAATAAATATGAATGAGCAACTAATTACTCATAAAATTTATAAATACAAGAAAATACAACATTTTTAATATTTGAATTTAAATGAACATTGTAGGTTATACGATTTTCTGCAAAATTAAACATTCGTACTTCGGATGTAATTAATTTTTAAGATTTGTAAGCTGGTAAGTAATTACAAAGAAATGAACTACGTGCGATACATTCCATTGCTTGCCTCTATTCTCCCTATTCAATAAAGAGAAATTTTTATTTTCTTCTCAGATAAAATTTATTATTTATATTAAACACCCTTCTCCTTCTCGAATATTTGGTATTCTAGTAAGAATTGCGGACTTCTAACTAACAAATAATATACTTTCATTCTTTATCTAAAAGATGTATTATTCTATATAATAATGATTCGAATGTTAAAAACGATTGTTAAAATGTAATAAAATGTTGTTTGCTAAAATCAATAAAGGCATGCAAAAAAATAATAATTACTAATTCCATCGTTAGTGAATTAAACGCAATGATTTATTTAGGTTTGATAAAGTACGGTATCTTCTAAAGCGATATCAAAGTATATCTTAAAAATTTTTTTAAATCATTACAAGTAATCTTCACTTAAAAATTATTTAATCAATATTTTTAAGTTACTATATTGCTTATATTATTTATGTTTTATGATGAAATTATAGAACGGAGCCTCCATAAAAGAAGTATTGTTTAGTGAGAAAGTGGCTTGGTTTTCGTAAAAAGTTGATAGTTGCAGAGAAAATTCGTATTTAAATAATTAAACCTAAGCTCCCTCGTCCTACTTCCCTTTTCTGCATAAGATCGTAAAGTAAAATCCTTTGTAAACTAAACAAATGTATAAACGTACGTAAAGTTTCCAGGACGAATAAACGTTTTAATGTCAAGAAGGGGTTCTTCTCTCCACGCATTTTGAGAGAAAAAAAAGAAAGCTACGGTTGACCATAAATTGCGCCAAAAACGTGAGTTGTCAGCGAGCGGAAAGTTGAATTATGCTGAGAGGTCGGAGCTACTGAATAAAAAAAGCAATGGGACCCGAAGAGAAAAATAATGTCCTTTTCAATTTTCAAGCGCCAGAATATTCCAGTCGTTGACTGACTCTTGCTAGTTTCCCACGCAAAAGACACCGACTTAATTCATTGTACATTCATATTGTTTAAAAACTTATTAAAAATTCATGCAAATTTCCACTTGCTTTTATTCATTTATGTCGTAATGAAATTTTGATTTTATTTTAATAACTTATAATAGTAGCCATAATAATTTTTTAATTTATATTATAAATATAATAATAGCATAGAGCATATTAAAGCTGCAATAAGCAATTAATTTTATTGAGTCTTTGTATTTAATATTTAAATTTAGTATATGTACAGCGTATATTATTGTATATAGTTTATATTTGTGAGTCAGTCTAAAATTTATAATTACTAATTGTATTTACTAACAGGAATCTGTAATAAATGAAATATTAAACAAAACATAAAAATCAATGTTATTGAAGTTAAATTAAAATATCTCAACATTCTTAATGTGGGCGTATTGTTCACCAAATTTATTAATAATTTCACTTATTTGTATGGAATTGTTTTCTTTAATGTAATTAATATCCTCGAAAGAAATTTTTTTTTTTTACGTAATAACAAATAGAAAATTAATTTCGGTAATCTTCATCATATAGATTAAAATTTTTCTAATATATTATAAATTTATCTCAAATATAAATTCTTTAAACAGATACATTATTAATTAGATAAAGAACTTTAACCTTAATAACAATATATCTAAAATATATGTGAAAAATATAAAAGCAGAAATATAAGATATAATTATGAATACAATTATAGTGAAATTTTAATTTAATAATTTAATAATCCATTGAAAACAAATATCTTAAAAATGTTTTAAAAAAATATTTTTATTTAAAATTTCATTTATATTATTGTGAAATGAAGAATTTAATTTAGCAATGAATTAATAATTTAATGAAAAAAAATATTCAAGTGCAACTAAAATTATAATTTTTATTTAAAAATTAAAACTTTATTTTAATTTATTCCATAGGTCATAAGATTGACTGAATATGTGTTTTCTCTTTTTCTTTTTTTTTTTTTTTTTTTTTTACTTAAATAATAATAACAATCATGTAGTAGTAACGAATCCTAGTTTAATTAAATACCAAATACTTTAATTTCATGGAGAATTATTAACATAAAAGTAAATATTCGTTCTTGCACATCTGATAAATATTAATTAATACTTATAAATTTTAATTCAAACCATACTATGAAAATATAATTGTTGGTTTAAATGTAATTAAAAAATAAACCTTAACACACATTACTATTGTATTAACACACACGCACACACATTTATACCTTTTGAAATAACTTTAAAATAATAATAATTTTATATTAATATAGTTGAATTTTATATTTTTATAAAACAGTTGTACTTAATAAAGGGAACTCCAAATGATACCAAGCAGATTTAATTAAATTATTGCCAAAGTCTAGATAAATAAAACATAAGTATAGCCAATATAATAACAGAGGACAAAATATAAATGCAAGCTTGGTGCATAGTGAAACTCTTCACTGCCTTCATTGCATCCGCTAAAATAGCATCAGCAAATCGTAATTCACTTGTTTTGTAACGAGGTTCTCATTTTGATTCTCGGTAATTAAAAGGGGGTCACGTTCAGCTCGGATTATTTCTCCTCTTTTATTTCTTGCTGCGACAACAAATCCACGTGAAACATAAAAATGCGATACGAGCTCGAGCTGGGAAACGTCGATTCTTGAGCGATGCGAAATACGTTTTGTCCGTATACACATCCTATCTAAACTATGGAGTCATAAATATTTCATCGGATACGGCAAAACTAATTATTAAAGACCAGATGATGGATCCGTGTCTTTCATCGGAGAATCGATCGTTCCATCGTCGCTCTCCTCTCGGCAGCTGTTTTCCCTAATTAACCATTAATTTTAAGAATTCCATAATGAAAGACGCTCCTCGCGATCGTCAAATTAATCATAAATATGATTGTGCTGAAAATTTGCAAAACATTTGTTTTCGTATGTTGATGACGATATTTAAAGTGTCAGTCTTCTCTTGTTAAAGAAGATTGATATAATTTATAATTTAAAAGATCGGAGGCTTCGATTTAAAGAAAAAAAAATTATGATTTACATTATGTAATACCAATTGAAATATGAACGATGGCATTAGGACTTTTCACAAATATTCCTTAAATAATACCTTTTTTTTTCACAAATAAAATCTAATCGTAATCTAATAAAACTTAAATCGATAATTTATTCAAAATTTATTTTTTCAATCAAAAATATTCATATAAGCAATAAAGTACAATAAAAACGAGTCTTTATTTTTAATTTTTGTTTAATTGAGGCTTACTCGATAAAAATTGCGTATTTCAAATTTGTATTTAAAGAAATACCGCTTACAGATTATTCGATAAAATAATAGAATAATTTTTAGAAACGTTCTTACACTTCCAAATATAATTTAACCGTTGATTTATAACTATGCAAAGCGGAAATAAGACTATTACAAAGTAAAATAAAGATTGCTCAAAATAAGACAGTGATAAATCACTTTATATTATAGAATTTTTTAACTTAATATAATCAAATATTTTAATTACATATAGTTAGATAATTCTGATTTCTTGATTTTATAATTGTTTACTTACTGTATATATTTTTAAATTATTAAAAGTTAATAATATTAATTTGCCAATATGATTAGTAATATAAAATTCTGAAAAATTTTGTTTAAATATAATGAGAAATAATTATTTGAAAAAGATAGATTTAAATTCTATAATTACAGTATTAAATATCTAGCAACTTTTAAATTAATCTACAACTGTTTTAAACGCTTCAATTAGTTATTTTTACTATGTATTGAATATTCTTTATCCATATGTAGAAGCTATAAAGTAATGTTAATATATTCTCATCAACATGACACATATTACTGAAATTCATTGACTTCAAATAATCATAATTCTTTCTCATTCATAAGATATCGATCATTGAAATTAATTTTATTTATATTGCCATCGATCGCGAGAGTGACGAATTGTATGTAATCGATTGTATGTGTACATATTGCATAAAAATTATTATTAAATAAAGTAAATTATAAATTACGCATTTGAAAAAAGAAAGATTGAAAATTTTGACAATAAAAGAAATCATTAAGAGAAGCATAAGTCGTGTGGACGGATTATGCATTTTTAATTCCCCTCTAAGTATCATTTCCAATGTCCCTTTTCACCTCATTTCTTTTTCTTAATTCACTAACGCAGATGAAAAAGACAGTAAGAAAGTACGGATCAGGCACAGTTTGCCCCTCGAGTTTGCCCAGAAGAAGAGAGAAGGACAAAGAAAGTGAATGAATGCTTGCTTTAAGCGCGATTATATTAGAAACCAAAAGACTGAAAAACTTTCCTACTACATCTCGACAAGCGATTACGGAACTTACAAACATGGTGGATAATTATCCCAGAATTATTGCAACGATCCTTAAATACGCAGTGGTAGGCCACAAGTTGAAACATGATGTGGCCAGCATCTAAGATCAACGCCGACATTATCAGCTTTTACTCGGGAAAGCTTTCAAACACTACCATTGTTTCGCCATCATCTCACTCAAAATAATATTAAAAGTACTGGAAATGTCGTCGGCATTTAATCAATGATTTCGTCGATTCGTATGAATCAAATTAACTAAAAATCACATACAGCTTTGTCCGGAATTTCTAAATACTCACTGTACATTTTCTTGAGAAATTAATAATTCGCTCCGATGAAATATTGTCACTATTATTTTGAAGAAAATGGCAATTAATACTCTAAGACTATAAGGAATTCTTTTCGAGCTTTCGACATTTTGAAAGCGCTCTTTTAGACATTTCTAGCTATAAAAATATCTGATTTTATATTATAATACTTAAATAGAAAAACATAAATCTTTAAATACATTTTTAACTTTTTTAAAAACTGTATAAATCCATCAATTTTAAATCGGTTTGCTTAAAAATTTAACAAAATCTTTGTAATAAAATTATCTTTGCTTGCTTAAGCGTATGGGTTTTTTTTTTTTTTTTTTTTTTTTTTTTTTTAGAAAATACGAAATTGTCAGTCTACAAATAGAAAAAAGTAAAAAATTACAAACGCGTCTACAAAAATACAAATTTACAAGTGAATTGATTGAAAAATGACAACGTACACATATGACCAATTTTAACAACAGGTTTCAAGAAAATGGCCTTTAAGAATTTATAAATCGTTTATTACACTTCAAAACTATTATTCAAACGATTATATATTATTACCTATAAGAAAAAAAAAAAAAAAAATTATTGCAATTTTCGTAGTGCCTTCAATTCTTTTTACATAATTTATTTTACATATTGTTGTAATCCAAAGTAATAGTAAAATGTAGAAAAAATTTCCTTTTTTAAAAATATTATTATAACTAATATTCGCTAATGAATGCTAATTTTCTGTACGTGTAAAATAATCTGCCATGCTCGTTAAGATAAAAAATATTTTAAAGAATAATGTACAAATTTAGTATAATTTACTAGGATTCAATAATAAATGCTATAAAGATTGATAACATAAATATTTTACATGCTTATTGTTTACGAATGGAAGATGATGAAATAACTTGAATTTATAAATTGCAACTGAGAAATCCTAAAAATTACGTTAAACATAATTAATTATTTTTTAAAATTATTATTTAACGTACGTTGGATATGTTTTTAAATACTCTTATTTTTAATGATGAATAATATAGTGACATTTCTTAAGTTTTTATCTGCATTAATTAATAAATAAAATTGTTGCTCGAAAGATTATTCTTTTAATTATAGACTTGAAAATAAATCAAATAATGAAATTATATTTATATGTCACCATACGGTATAACGTAATTAACAACAAGAATCTCTTGTACTCTTTCTTATTACCGCAATATCCTGCAACTGCATCGCACACGCGTATAAGACTCATTTCATAAATCTATTCACAAAATTAACTAATTTCACAAAAATTAATTAAGCGAGGACTTCAAGATCTTACTGATAAAAAATTCTTGGTATATTATGTACATATCTACCTAAACTCATACCTTTGAAAAATGATATCGAAATGATATTCGGACAGTTTCACAAAGAAATAAAAACTATAAATATTATCGAAATATCTTATTGTACAGATCAAATAAAATTTCAAATTCGGAATAATGTGAAACTATAAACATTAAAACTATTTTCAACCGCTACTATCCACCTGCTCATAGATAATCCACAAATATGCGAATTATTTTAAATTTCTAAATTAATAAATATCGCCTATTATTACACAATTCATCACTGCAGATTAATAATGAATAAACAAATTAAAAATGAATGAATAATGAAGACGATTTAATACATAGACGAATCTCACCAAGAATATCAACAGTCAAAGCAAATTAATTAACACCCCTAACCTTATTAAATAATCGCTTAAAAAAAGAAATTTTTTTCACAGTTTCACTTTACAAAAAATTTAACTATTGGATTACGTACATTGTAATTTTAAATTGAACTATAATTGAATTAGAATATTAAATTAATTATATAATTGAATCATATACATTATTGATTTATCAGTTTTGTAAAATAAAATGAATACAAGAATAACATACCATTGAAAGTAAGGATTGAATCACATGTGTACACACGTCCTGAAAAACTGCTATATGTGTGTTTGTGTATATATATATATATATATATATATATATATATATATATATGCATACATATATTAGATGTGCACGAAAGTATAAAATACTCATTCTCATATTCGAGTTTCTGTAAAGAAACGTATAAAAGATCAACCGATCATTCAATAGTAGTTCTTGTACTTCCTCTACGTCACGTACATCACAAATCCAATTAAACTATCTTTAAACGAACTTAATATTTATCTATTAATAAGATTTAGAATTTACGAGAAGTCAAAAAATTACTTTCGATAAAAAATGATACTCATCTATACAAGCTGTTACTCTAATATTTCTCCTGAAATAAAGAAAATGTAAACATATACTATACACACATACGTATAAACAGTATTATACCCATATATACGACAATATTGTTTGGCTCTTCAAATATCAATAAATTCTATATAGAAAAAATGGTTCACGAACTTAAAAAAATAGCATTTTTCTAGTATTCACGGATTCATTTTAATTCGCGTGTTTCTATCTAAATTTACAATCGTAGAGAACGATAACAATAATAATAATAAGTAAGCAATATACTTAAAAATCAGATTATAATACTGGGACTTTGATCATTTACATGATATTCTGAAAGGATTTGAAATATATTCCCCTTTCCTTGTAAACTTGTTATCGATCCGGCACAATAAATCAAAGAGAAGATTTATGATGGTTAATGGTTAGATATAATATTTGAATATTTGAATAAATTAATATAATAAATGGTATAATTAATCTTATTACTATTTTATATTTCTATCTACTACACGTAAATATACTAGTTTAACTTTATTTTTAAACATTTCAATTTATTGTTGTTTGACCTTCGTATGTTTAAAATTAAAACAAAAAAAAAAACATTTTAAAGTAAGTTCAATTTTACATTTTAATATATTTAATTAGTGTGATTTACATTATTTTCTTTTTATACTCGTTCTAGTGCTCTTTTATAATATGTTCTTTTAATTATTTTCATAGTCCACCACACAAACATATAATATGTATTTATTATACAAGCATTATAAACAACAAAGTTACTCTAACGTTTATTATACCTGCACTACATGACTTATAATGGAATGTCAGAACCTGCATGTAGTTGAACGAGTTCATTGACATTGGTCTGATGCATTGTTCAAAGATGCAAAAAAATTATCTATAATCCATTGATAAAGGCGCAGATACCAAAAATCGAATTATTCATACTAATTTCGTAATTGTTAAAAAAAAAAAACTTGACTCTTATGATATAATTATTTGTAACTATTTGTTAATTATCAATTGAAATTATTCTAAATTAAAATTACAATATCTAAATGATAACATTTTTTCATCAATATCTTTTAATAAGTGAAATATTAATTTAACCATCTCATTTAATATATAATAGTAATAAGAACTTAATCAAATTAAACGTAAAATACGCATAGAGACGTTTCAAAAATAAAGCTTCAAATTTTTTTGTGTAGACCTCGAAAATTTGTCGAGTAATGCACGAGTGCATCGACTAATAAACGTCATAATTTCACATTACGGGTGTGAAAAATCTTAGCAAAGTAAAATCTTTAAACGTAATTAGTTCAGTTATTTTATTTTAAAATGTTAGTGAAATTCAAAATTATTTTAGATTATCAAAATATTTTTATTGTTTCTCAAAATCAAATTGACAAATTTTTCTCAAAAAAAGAAAAAAAAAAGAAAAAACCGCAAATACCTCGCACATATAGATTATTATTATTCAAATACTCGTTATTATTCAATAAGAATATTTACTATTGCAATATTATATAGAAAGTATTTTGAAAAATTTAATTATTCTTATTATTTCCATTCATTTTTATTACGTATTATGTAGAGATATTGATTATTCACAAAGAACATTAAAGAAAAAAACCATTATATTTAAATATTTATAGTTAAAAATTGTGATTATGAATTAATAGTAGCGGAGAAAGAGAGAGCCTTAAGTTCATCGATGAACAAAAACAAATCTATTATTATATGTATAATTATTTAAAAATAATGCATAAATAATGAAAGATTTAAGTATAATAAAAGATAGATATCTATTCTTTTTATACGCAAAATTAATATTATATAATTATAGTACTAGTAATAGAAAATTAATGATACGCAATTAATATTACACTTACACAAACGCGCTCACGCGCACACGTAATGTTAATCATTTATTAATATTATAATTTATAAGCAATTATTTCTTTTAATTTCTTAAAGAAAAAGAAAAAAAAAAAAAAAAAAAAAGTCATTTAATTTGATTTATTCGTACGGACCTAAATCTATTGAATATTAATGTTAACGAGTGTTCTCTTGTGACGTCTTTATGCGAATATTAATAAATACACTTTACTTCATATATCTATGGGCTAGATAAGAGTGACATGAAATGTACAAGAAATAATTGACATAACATAGTTAATAATTTCAATTTAAAAACCTAATTAAAAGAAAATCCTATTGAGAAAACTTTTACCCAATAGCTTCGATGTTGTAAAGTCGTACGCTCAAATGAGTAATAAAAAGAAAAATTAAAAAAAAAATTAAATAAATAAATAAATAAATAAAACGAAGCTGTTAAATTTCTATTTTATGTTATTAGAGTACTCTATATAAAGAGCACTAGATTCTAATTAAATCAATTATTCATAATTCAGTTATGAACAACGTAAATACGCGTCCGGGCAAACATCGCGTAATCCGATTTATTCACCTGCAAACTTTGTTTCGCGATAATTGTCCGCGACTTTAATATTCCGAACGCAAGCTTTTTGAATATCAGCATCGAGTTCGGAATGCATACTGACCCGTAAATTTAACCAAGGAGGGAAGGTGGACTGATAGTCTTGTCCCAAGGTATCATCAGGCAGAGAGACGAGATAGGTATCGCATTATGAGACGTGCGACGCGTGGATATCGGCTGGTGGAAAATGGACGGCGACCAATGGTTAACGTCGGTCCGTACGTCATAAGCAGGGAATATCAAGCCGAGCGATTAACCGAGCTCATTGACCTCGTGACCAATAACTCGAATCCCCGCAATCGCTCGGCGCTATTAATTTTTCATTCTCTTTTCTGGGCTCGGCGACGAGCTCCACCATGAAACACGAGCCCCTTTAATCGTCATAACTCCAGCCTAATTCTATACAAAATACCGCAGTCCATATTTAAAGACTGTCGAGTATTCATTAGATGATCAAAATCTCGTTTATCCGGCTTTTTAATATAGAGCTTCTTTATATGATGATAATTAACTGCTCCGCACTATTTGAGTAAAGTGGTACTAAACTGATGAATAGATAATTACTAAAATAGCCTGTTTGAATAGAGTTTTGCTTGGTGTATTATAATTAGTATTGTTTAAAAACGAGAGTAAATTAATGAAAAGCCACGTTTACAGAATTCGACAAAGAGACAAACTGTTATGTGTAGTCGATTGATTAATCAACTCGTCGATATGCTTGAAATAATAAAAAATATCCACCTAATGTATTATGAAACTCTATAAAGATTGCTCTATTCACTTTCACCGTAATGAATTAACGAACGCTTCTGTATACTTCGGATACTAACGGACAGATGCAATTTAGAGTACTAAATTTTGCTATGTAGCAGCGAATAATATAAATAACGATGATTGTTGAAAGTATCTTTACAATTGGGATTTTTCACTAATAAATATCGATGGCCTGTACTCTAGAATATCGATTAAATTTACAATTTTAGTTAAATTTCTTCCGTTAAATAAAATCCTTTAAGTGATTGTTAATACCATCGTAAACTTCAATTGCCAAATAATACAATTGTTGGATGAAAAATTTTAATTCATAATAAATATTAATATATTATAAATTCATAATAAGCGCTATATGGAGCATTGAGTATCTCGCCATTAATCTCCACATTAAAATATGTAAGCTGATGTAAATTAAATGTCAATCAAACAAACCATTCCTATAAAATTCTTTCTCCTTTAACATATATATATATATATATATATATATATATATATATAATATTTATGAAAATAGCCTATATTAACCAAATTGATATATTATCATAAAATACAGAAACATATAAAGCATTTATTTAAATACTATAAAAAATTATTTTCAGAAACTAGACTTCCAATTTAATTAGAAAGATTATTTATAAAAAAAATAATGCTTCGCTATAAGCCCAATGACATGCTTAATCAACCGGATTTTGTCAACGCCTCGCTCTATCAATAAAGTGGAAACTTTGCTATCCTTGAAGCGCAATGCCAGTTGAAAATGTCTAAATAACGAAGCCTAGCATCATCCGACGAGTTATATAACGAGAAAAAACAATGAAGAAAAAACGAATCCAATATGATACGAGTTTGTAAAATTATTGTCGGAGTGCCGAGCATAGTTTCTATATTTTTGTAACGCCTAGGAAGGCGAAAGAAAAATCTGACTCTTTAACGAAGCAGGATGTTCTCACTCTATCTATCTATCTATCTCTATATCGGCCTCTCTATCATTCCATCTTTTTTTTTTTTTTTTTTTTTTTTTTTTTTTTTTTTTGACACTATAAAAATGCTCCGGATTTTTTGGTCGAGACACGTCCCTTTATTTATGACGCACCTCGATTCACACGTAAAATTCGTTTTCGGGTACGCGTTGGCACACATAGTTTCCCACCGCTGATGAAACTTAACTTGTCTCCTCGTGATTCCAATTTAGTCCTTAATTATACGATAGCCAAACGCTTATACTATATTTTAGTTATTATTATGAATATTGCCGCTATCGTTCAAGACACTTTCTTATTTTATCGATTTATCGTTGGCAGAAGCGAGCGTAATTATTTTAACATGATTATCCGCGAGCTTTTACGAGACGATATTGCAAGAAAAATAACGATAGATAATGTTTTATATAGCTTAGCTAAAATCTAAAGCATTTAGAAAGATTTTATTATAAAAAAAAAAAAAAAAAGAACCTTTGCAACTAGATATATGCGTGCGTGTGTGCGTGTGTGCGTGCGTGCGCGCGCTTGAGTGTTAGATGTATATATTATTTATAATAAATTTTTTTTTCAAATTAACAAATAGCATTTTATCAATTTAAAATGTATCAACGAAAGACGATAAACCTTTAATTATCCGATAATATATCTCATTCTCCTTTTAAAACAAATGTTTAGATTGATTAAATACTTTTGCCGGTAGGATTTCCATGAAAAGTTACAAGATTAATTTAATTACACAAACGTGCAATATGCAAAAACAATAAAGATCGTCATTTTAGAGACGTATAAAATTAATATGTATTTATAGATTACAAAAAATGTATTCGACAGGGTGAAATATTACCCATAAGCAGAGAATTTCACGATCTTTCCACGCATTTCGTGGCCGACCACTCACTCGCCGACCGAACCACCTGTCGATCCTCTCACGGGGTCAATGGGGTCCGGTAGACAACGGAGGAAGGAAGAAATCGAAAAACAGGAAGAAAGATAAATGGCGCAAGTACATGAGATAGGAAATACTAAATGCAAAGACTCGCCACCAACCAACAATTCCCCAACAATTTGCTAACAATTCACATGGCACACGCACTCCGCGATCCAACTCCAACTCGACATCGCTACAAATAAAATTCTTATGCTGTGAAAAACTTACCCTTCGAGCAGACTCTCAGCCCCTCTATTTTAAACTCCGTCGTTATCTCTCTTCCTCGGGCCAACGCTTTTTGTCCCACTCTCCACTCCTTTTCTCCTTTATTATCTTTGCACTGCCTTTATGTTTACTTTCGTTAGCCGCCGTTCGCACGACCTTTGTTTTAGTTTTAGTTCTCGCGCGCGTATCCTTCCTCGCTCAAAGCTGGACTTAGACTAAACAATTCCCCCCTACCCCCACCCCCGCCCGCAACCCCAATCCCCAATCCCCTCCCCGACCAATCCCTTGCACCGCACTTTCGGTGCGCTTTTCCACGAAGCATCGCCGACCGTACCCTTTCCGTCTCAGAGTGGCGCGTTTACGAAGTTGTCCGACCTCGTCGCAAGTCTTTAAATTAATATTTTCTTCTTGTGAAATCATATATGAAAGCATATTAAAGCATATTAAAGCATATTGCAAGCTTATTAAAATCAAATTTTAAAGGAAGTATTGTACAATTAATTTTTCATCGTCAGCTCCTTTTAAATTGTTGTTCTCCTTCATAAAGCGTAGGCGACAAAAGGCACGGGAAGACGCAATTTACAATCGCTGTCGTCTCGGCCTGTAAATGTTCGCTCATTGGTCTCCTTAATGCCTGCGAAATGCGTAATTCAAATAAAGCGCTACGACTTTAAAAATCGTATAAAATTTTTTTTATTCTAATATTTGCTCCCTTACCTGATAGTAAAATCCGACATTATTACCAAATACTCGCATTTGTTAAAGTATTAACTTGTAATAATAAATGCATTTAATTATTTTACATTTAAATTTATTATATTACATTAATGTATTTGAAAAATAACAAAAAGAAAAACAAAAAACATTTATGTATTACATTGCTGGTGTAACACATCCATATATACAAATGCATTAAGTGTCATTAAACACAAAATTCCATTACACTTGACCTTCGTTATTTTACAAGCAACGCAATTGTATTTATATTTTAAATTTACGTCAAAACTATCTATTTTATACTATCCATCGTGATAATAAAAATAATAAAAATATTGAGTTTATAAAGATTTACCATACGATTAATAAAACAAATTCAATAGTATTTATATACATAATAAGTTACGTATGGCTAAATAAACTTCATCTTGTCGCTAATTGAATAGCGACACAAGCTTCCGATCGATCGGCAACAAAGTTAAGCGATTCGGACTTTCAAACTTTAGGACGTTAAAACTTGAACGAATGACCTCCACTCGGCCTAGCTAAAGTCATAAGGTCTGAAAATACGAGGGCGACCTTTCAGCAGATACGCTTCTACAATGCATCAATTGTTAAAATTTCTTATGTGATTTTATAACGCACAAATGCCGATATAACTATCTACGTTTCTGTCGGATAAATAGAGAGAGAGATAAATAGAAACAAGTTGTCAAAACTAATATAATATTCATTGAATACTCTGTAATGCGAAGAGATTTATTTCTTACATTTTCTAATAACATCTCACGTATTCTACATAAATATTCAGATTTTTCCTTACGATCATGGAAATGATTAAATTACTTGAAATTTCATACAGATAAAAGACAGATAGATTTTACCAAGCTTAGAGCATATATTTCAAATACATTAGTTTTTATTGTAATTCTATTATTCTTAAATTATTTAACGTAATTATAATTATAATCAACTTCGAAATTTTAATTTATTATTTTGATATCAATAAATTGACAATAACGTAAATTATTGCCTCTATAAAGTTGTAATTTTTCCTCGTTATATTTCCTTTTCATAACATTCGAAACTTCTGTTATTTGCATATAATTTGCATTCTAATGTCAAGGTTTAATGAGGCATTTTATAAACTTGACTCAGGATCTATGAAGAAAATATTGCACAGTATTTCCATTCGTGCAGTTCCAGAGTTACTCGTCGCTACACAAATTATTTATTAAGACATAATTATTTGCATTAACGATGTCTTTTGCTTTGATACACCAGTCACGTAGTAAATGTACTTGTGCTAAGCTGTAATCCTTATATCGGTAATTTTTATATTATTATTTTCGGATTCCAAGTTTCGAGCTCGTTAAACCACATCTTTATAGCTGAAAGGATGCTGTGGTGAAATGAATTTTATATGCACAATTAGGTGGCGGGGGAGTCCGATTAATATTTTATCGAAATCAAAAATATATGATGAACTTTTTAAATTCTTTTAAGAATTGAGTAAATAATACGTAATACGATTATCATTCAGATTTTAAATTAGGCTTATTGTATATATTTGCATGCCATATATCATATACCTTTTTATATTTAAAATGTTTATTATTACAATGTTTACAAAAGATATATTTCGCATTAAGCATTGCTAGTTAATATAAAACTACGTTAATGTTATGTAATAGAATATAGCTGAATGCTCCCTACATGAAAATATTTAATAATATGAAAATTATTAGAAATAATGAAAATATTTAATAATAATTCAACAGATTATCGCTAAATTGATAAAAAAAAAAAAAAAAAAACTTGAGCGCTTGCATTTTACATAGGACAGTTTTGAAATTTCCCCGATAGAGGGAGATACTGTTGATTTATTCTCTTCATTTGCGGTAAATGTCTGGTACGTTATGGAAAACGAGGAATTCAATCATTTTTATTAATATATAACTTAATATAAATAATATAATCATGAAAATATATTCTTAAACGTAAAAAGTGATGTTTTGTTTATTGAACTTCGAAGTATTAATACTTTATTTTTATTTTTCATAAGTCGATTATTGTGGATTATAAAGTGGATTACTCGTGTGTTTTTTAACACTTGACAATAAATGAAGCTCTAGCCGTGATATTATTTTGCGTTTAAATTAATATAATATTTCTTGTTTTGTAATTGTTAAGATACTTTTTACGTTTTTGCATATACATATAAAAGCGCAATATTTTGTAAACAAATTTGCCAAAAAAAGTGACCTTTGTCCCTAACCTGTACATATACATAACCTTTACGTTTTACATATTTTATTACAAAAATACATTCAATAAAGAAAATATCATTAAAATAAAGATAAACAAAAAAACTCGCATATTTCATATCATTGAGTTCGATTAAGTAAATAGGCTTTAAGTAATTTTAAGTATATTTTCTAGAAGCCATCATGACCGAGAAAGCTGAAGTTAAAGTTAAAGAGAAGCCAAAATCTTCGAAAAAACCGAAAGAAGAGCCTGCGACAATCGCTCCATTAAAAAAGAGGCCATTCAAAAGGCATGGACGTCTTTATGCTAAAGCAATATTTACTGGCTATAAGAGAGGACTGCGTAATCAACACGAGCATACAGCTCTTCTAAAAATTGAAGGTGCTAGGACAAAAAATGATTCCAATTTTTATGTTGGAAAACGTTGCGTGTATGTGTATAAGGTATGTGCATATTAATGAGTAACAAATGATTTCATTTAAAAAAAAATGTTGTAATGTAATGTAAAAATACCGATTGTAGCTATAATAAATGAATGTAATATCTTAAGAGTAATAACTGCATAGCGGAGTATAATGATACAAGTTTAATCATTAAGTATATAATGCATGTTAATTGTATATATAATTTAATTTTTAGGCCAAAAATAAGACTCCAGTTCCTGGAAAAATTACGAAAAAGACAAAAGTAAGAGCTATTTGGGGCAAAGTCACACGGCCACATGGTACTAGTGGTTCTGTAAGAGCCAAATTTAAGAGAAATTTACCAGCTAAAGCAATGGGTCATCGTATCAGAATTGTAAATATATATACATAAATTATATAAGTAACTATGAGAAAACTAAGTTTTACAGCAATAATAAAATTGAGTATACAACATAAAGAATTATTCAATATTAAATTCACAGAGTACTGAAATATTTTACAATTTTATAAATACAAAATTAGTATTAGAAATTAAGTTTATATATTGAAGAGTAGATATTTACACTATTTGTTTACATTGTCTATATAATTGAATGTAAATGAGCTAAAAGTTAAAATCAAGTTTAGTCGTGTATTCTATTTTGTTTCGATTTTTATTTTCAACATTGGAATACTCGATTGTCAAATAAAAAAATGTTTTAAATATATTTGGATCTGTGTTTAAATAATAAATGTCTTATAATCTTATATTTATTATCTTAAAAAGATATTTATGCATGAATATAAAGTTTTATATAGTTTTTAATAATATTAAGTTAAAAAATTTATAAGATACTAATTTTATAATGATTTATTGTCTTTTACAGATGCTGTACCCTAGCAGAATTTAATTTTATAATGTACAATATTAATAAATAAAAAATAAAAAATACCATATTGGTAGCAGTTGCTGTTTATTTATTAAGCCTGTTGTAGTGACTACAAAACTTTTCTTGATAATATTTCATTATATTATTATATGTTAAATTTTATTAATAAATATTAATGATAATAAGTATATGAAATAACTTTTAGTCAACTTATTTTAATAAAAACTATTGAACATGGCCATATAACCTTATATATAATTTTTAATTTATTTAATAACATGAGTTTTCACAGCCTTTGTTTCTTAAGTTATTTAAATTACATGTGCGCTAAAAAGATAAAATTACCATCTGCGTTTGGCAATCTGCTGACATACGCAAGCCATGCATGTATTTAGATAAAGAAGCCATTTTCATACCGGGCACACCTACACAAACGCATTGTCACAAGCATGAACAGTGTGTATATGTTTCGTACGCAATCAAGGTTTTCTATCATCTGTCCTTGATTAGTTGTGTTGGGAACTCCAATTTTAATATCTTATTTTATTCAATCGATATTCAAAGTTTAATAACGTTTAAGATTATTTACCTTTTTCGATAACATAAGGTAGCGTTGAAGGTCAGAAGTATGGTTATAAGAAGAATATCAAGTGCTAAAGCCTGTGGTTAATAAAATGTTTTCTTGCTTTAGAAATTGTTTTGACAATTTTGGACTTATTACAACTCAACATGAACAAAAAAAAGAGGAAAACTTTATTGCACTAGACACGAATAATATGGGTAATGTTTTTAAGCATTTGTTGTAATAAAAAAAAAAAAAACAATATTCATACAAAGTGCATAAATGATTTTTAATAATTTATTAGTAATGTATAGATCCAATGATGTTAATGATAAACCGTTTATGAATTTTAGGACAAGAAGTTGTTGTAGTAAAAAATTTTGGCAGAGTTTGCGGTCGTGGTGCAGTATTGGGAAATGCTCCATTAGTGCAAAGTAAAAGTTATTTTGAAATAAAAATCCAACAAGAAGGCATCTGGGGAGTAGGTATCGCGACAAGATCTACGGATCTTGATTCAACAATTGGTGGAGCGGATAGTGAAAGCTGGGCTTTAAATTCTGATGGATTTATAAGACATAATCAACAAGAATTACACAAAATTCAAAACTGTGCCCAAGAAGGAGATATTATTGTAAAATAATCTAAATTATAAAAAACTTTGGCTTATCATAGAAAACAATATTCTAACGAGATTATTATTACTTTTTAGGGTATTTCTTTCGATCATGTTGAATTGAATTTTTATCTAAATGGAAAATCGTTGGAAGCACCAGTGATGGGAATTAAAGGAACGACTTATCCCATTCTTTATGGTAAAATCGCGATTAATAATCGCTCATAATTTGGGTAATTTACAATAATTTTTAACGTATTGACTCTTATTACAGTCGACGATGGAGCTATCTTGGACTTTGTTTTGGAAAATTTTACATACAGTCCACCTATGGGATTTGAAAAAATTATGTTGGAACAATCGTTACTTTAGTGAATTTCATGCATTTCTTTCCACAACATTTCTCCCAATCATCCATCCATGTATAGTATAATAATATGATTATTAATCATATTTTTTCACACCTAAAGCATAATCAATACCGAGGGACTAAATCTTCATATTAATTAAAAATGTATTTAAATATTATTTGATGCATGTTATTTTTAAAGTTCCTTTTCCTTTGGTATTGCTGTTGAACAAATTTTTCTAATGATAGTACACAAGCCCAGTGTGTATACGAACTTAATTTTATCTATTGAATTGTAATATAAGAAAACAATGTTAATACAGATTAATGTTTGTCAATATAATACATAACTCTATTTAAAATGTAATTAGAATAATTATTTTCGCCATATGAAAGGATAAAATAATTGAAAGTAAGCGGTTTTAAAATCAAAACACTTGAGAATTCTCAGGATTTATTAAAAGATTTACATAATTGATAGGGTCAGTCTTAGACGAGCTGCCCCGCATTACAATACCTGTATATTTTTTTATTTTTATAATAGTATATTGAAATCTTAAATATAATAAGTATACAATTCATATGTATGTATTCTTTATATCCAGTAATTCAATAATACTTAAATCTACCTGGTATATTATTTACACTCGCTTAAATAAGACATAAAAGGTCTCGTCGACCTTTTAATCGCTTTATTAGGCAGAGGTCATGGCTTCGTTGACATTCAATTGTAATTTTGACTTTCTTATCTTAAACACTCCCTAATGGACAGATAACTAACTATTCTAAACGACTGCAAGACCCTGTTTTAAAACAACAATTCTAATGTTTATAACAAATAATATTCAATAAATGTTAATATTATTTTAAAAAATTGGATTTAAAAATGTATCGTATAGATCTTCAGTCTGCCATTAGTTTTGCCAATACAATTATTTCTTTATTTAAATATAATATTAGGTTTCAGATATCGTATTTCATTTTGTAGCGAATCTTGGATTCACTTATGGCACTGTTATGGTATTTTGAAACCTGTTCAAATCATATGTGCAATATTTTTTTATGTACTTGATCAGTAAATAAAAAGTTGCAGATTATAACGCAAATTAGTAGCACATTTTTTAAATTTTTATTTAATCCTTTTTCACAAAGATTCAATTAATAATTACGAATTTTGTAGAAAAACAATTTTTCAACAAATAAAACATACTGCGATTGCTCTGTCACAAACTTTTAAAAAGCTTACGCAAACATAATGTATCTTTGGTCCTTAAGATAATTAATATCTTCGAAATACAGCAAGATGCCATTGATAAAATAATATATCTACGGTTTACTTTAGTTTAAAATCCATTTTTTAAAACAATATATTATTGTTTAAAAACAAGTAGAGAATTTGATGTTTCTTAAATTAAATTTTTGTCAAAATGGTACTTTTTAAACATGGATTTAAATATGATTAATAGGATTTTAAACTAAAGAAATTTACTAGCCCATTGTACCGAAGATATTAAATTGCTAAAAATTTCAAAGTAACATGATTATATAAATTAACTTACGTCCATGCTAAGATAACTACAACACATGTTAACGTTAATCGCAATTTGTTCGACAACTTAGATTATGAAAATCGCACTTGATAAAAATGTTATTTAAAAAGATAGTATGTTTAAGTTACAATGATGCGTATCCCAATTGCATGAAATAATCACTCTGGTAACTTATAGTCTTATTGCACGTACCAACGTTCATTGTTGAGTATTAATTATTATTCTATATGATAGTATAACTTTCTTATTTTTCTGTATATATAAAACATAGGCTGTTGTGACGAAAAAGAAATTTTTTTTTTTTTAACATTTTTTTTAATAAGATGTTACAAAAGAATTTGTAAAATTTATGTTGTAGTGATAAAGTAATATTTACAAAAAATATTCGCAAAATATTTGTAATCTTATTAAATCATTTACAACATTCATGTAATAAAAAATTATATTACTTTGCCACTGTACATTTTCTCTCAAAAACCTTCCTGTATTTTCTTAAAATTTATCTAAATCAAATAATTGATAAAGTCAATTAAAACTGTAGCAGCTTATTAATTTAAGCCAATGAATATTAAGATGCGTTACTACTTTCAACAATACATAATATGACTCATTGAAAACTTTTGTTATATACAAACTCAATTAATTATGTTTTAACATTTTATGACACAAATGAAATATTACATAATAATTAAGCCTACTGGTAAACGTTAATGTGCACAATTATGTTCACTGTTTTGAGATCTTTGTTTGGCTCTATCGTCAATACATTAATAAAATCGACTGTATTTATAATCCATAGTAATCTTATTACATACGTAAATATATATACGTGTGTGTGGTGTGTGTGTGTGAGCGCGCGCGCGTGTGAATATATATATATATATATATATATATGATTTGAGAATTTGTATTTGTATTGATTTTATTTGTAAAAAAGATTTATATGGGTTAATTAATGATCTAATTAAGTACAAATTTTACATTAAAATTTTAACGTGAAAAAATCAATAGAAATATTGCCTATAAAAACATTCATATGTATATACATTAATATGGGATTATATCGCCGTTTCTTTCTCAAATTATTGGATTAAAATTTTTCTACACGAAAAATATTGTAGCATTTCAATTCAAGATTGTACGCAATTTTTCAACTGGACATTTATACTGTACGAGCAGCGGCGAGGTGGAACAATGAGATGTCCGCTTGTTCCTAAATTCACACGAGATATAATCGTAAACGGATATGAATATAGCTTGGCATGCCGGATATTTATAAATTTAGGACAGTCAAGTTGTTAAGAGATCGCAAAGCATAAATCACGTATTGTTTTGCACTACTTCGAAGGTGATGATAAAATTGCATACCTTAGCCAAATTGTATAAGAATCATTATGATCTCTGACGAATATTTGCCATTAAATAGCAAAACAGAAAATATTACTAACGTACTTTAAAAACGTTAACATATCACAATTTTTCCACTTTTTGAGCTTTCATTAATAACGCATACACTTTAACACTATGAATGAACCCAAATTCTAACTGTACTCCTATTTAAAAATTTTTTTGGTATTTATATCATACGACGTTTTACCTAACTTTTAATTTTTTTTTTTTCTTTTTTTTCTTTTGTTTCTTTTTTATCAATTACATTTAATAGTTAAAAATAAATTAACGGGATTAATAAAATGTAGTAACCTAATATCAATTATTTGCATGCGTATCTGTATAAAAATAGATAAACATAGACGAACAATTACGTTATCATCTAATGATTGATCAATTAACTAAAAATATGCAAAAAATATTTAAAAACCGTGCTTATAAAATGTGATAAAATACAACTAAATTAAAAATTTAGTTAAAAATATTTGATATTCGTTTAAAATTGAACGTATGTGGATATTAAGTGGAAGAACTTTGACGAAATATAGTCTAATAATAAAGATTAATGTAATTTGTATGCGAAATACTTTCTTAAATAATTAGATGCTTTTTTTTTTTTTACATAATAATCGCAAAATAATTTGTCGAAGATTGGGCCTACATTTTATAATTTGTCTTTGGTCTCGACCGTAAAAGCTTCTATATAAGACTTTTGGTGATTTCTACACTGTGCAGTATCGATGAAATTTTTTTGCGTACAATTAATACACATAGATTTAAAATTTTCGGAATAAAGAAAATATCATCAAGAATCGAAAAAATTTCAAAAATGGAAATTAATTCTCTTTTTAAAAAACAATGCCGCGATAAAAAAAAAAATATTTCACAGTACTGCATTTTCAAGTGAACAAGCAAAATTTACAAATTTCAAGTAAATCTTGACGCTTTATAAGAATAAAAAATATGGATATTCCTTTCTTCTTATCAAAGGAGAAACTTTCATTTTGTGCTTATCTGTATACGTCTCATAGAGAGTCTAGTCAATGTCCGTTGTATCTTCGATCACCGAGTCCCAATTAAATTCCGTTACACTTTGCCTCGATGGTAACTCACCAAGATGCTGAAAACGTTGAACAAAATAGGGATCACGATCTCGAAGACGTCGAAACCTTTGAAACGCAAGGTTTGTTGCATATTCATACAGTTCAAGATCTAGCTTATTAAGTCTTCGAATTGCATCCAGTTGCTCCGGAGTAAGAGTTGCCATTGTTGCAGCGCTGAGTGTTGCATTGTGTTGTTCAAACGCAACGGCAAATCTCATTCCGAAAGTTTCTTCAAAAGAATATTGCCCTACCTAATAAACATTATCATACTAGTAAATTAATCATTACATTAATTTTAAATTAATTTATAATTATTTTATATAATTATTAATGAGAAAGTGTCTAATCTATGCATATATTATTTATTATTTTAGCGATAAATTTGTCTATTCGATACTAACAAATACTGTACTTGTCCTTAATCTTAAAATCAACTATTAAATTCAACATCAAATTCAGCATTAATATGGCAGAAAAAAGAATGAAGACTTTTTTTTAAATATTTAATTTGAAAATTATGGTATTCTGATAAAAGGAAAATTATGAATATACACTTATCTGTACGATAGTAAAATTATTAAAACACACTTACTTTTTGATATTCTGTAAGCATAAAAAATGGCATGTATTTCAAATTATGCTTTGCACTTGCTAACATAAGTTGATCACGATCTATACTGCTAAGAGATGAATTGTAACAGCCGACGAGGGAAAGATCTGCTAACATTCGAGTTTGTCGATTACTTGCCAAATTATAAGGGCAGGCCATAAACTAGAATAAAATTGCACATATTATCTAACACGTGTAATTATATATTTTTTGTTTATTATTATTATTAGTAATTGAAAATACATAAATATTAATAAATAATAATATACCTGTTCTAAAGTTACTCCTTTCCAATTAGGACCTGAATAGCACTGAGGTATGTTTGTTGGAGCACCTCCACACCAGTGTCGAGCACCTCTCCAAGTAGCTCCTCTTTGCACATGTCTAAACTCAGATAAATATCTTGCCACGGGATTTCGTATAATTGTTATGTAAAAATATCTCCTCTTAACATTATCTCCTTCAATTTTATTTAATTCAGAATCAACACAACCCGTTAATTCTGTCCAATCGGCGTGTAATCCACATTTCCACCCAGTGGAATATCTTGAAAATAGCCAATTTTCACTTCGATTTGGACGGAAACAAAAGCAACGTTTACGTCGCCTTTGACACGAGCATGGCTTTTGCAAATCAAGATCACGAACCAAATGTTTGCCAAATAAAGTGCCTCCTAAACAAAATCGTCATGTAATATTAATTACAACATAACACAATAAGGGAATACAGCGTACTACGTTCAAGTAATGAAAATAGTCATTAGTCTAGTCAGCCTTATCTTTGCCACAACTTGTGCACGCTAATTTTTCGGTATCAAACGTGTTTACAATTTTGCAATTTTTTATATTAAATTCGTGCTTTGATTAATGGTACTTCGATCAATGCACATGATTAACGAATTTATGAGCTTTTTAATATTTTTCCGGGCATATAATATGCAAAATCTTACTCGCTGAAGCATAACTAACCAACTTGAGAATATGTAATCGAAATAAAAATATTTAAATATATTTTTACACTACTCGACTTATCAAGTCTATACGTTCATTAGTAAACAATCAATCGATTATTATATTGAGCTTAAAAATCAGTATTTTCTCGTAATATTGTAATATTTATAATTGTTCTAAAAAATTCTATTAAAGAAATGCTTTCTGAAAATTGCAGCTAAAGATAGTGAAATTTTAATCCAATATATTACATTTTAGACTTCCATTAACTTTTTATCATTTCTCGTTTTTTTTTCTTTTACTTATATGATATAAATAATATGGATAATATTGAAAAACAATATCGTAAAATAAAATAACGTCATTAAAACATAATGTGATACAAAGTATACAAAATTATAAGGTTTATACAAAATATTTTGTACCAATACCGGTTAGATAATAGTAAAGAATAAAATTACCGTGCTATTATTGAAATGGAAGCAATATTATTATTTTTTTTTTTTTTTTTTTTTCAAGAAATAAATATTGCATATATTCAGAAACGTTGTAAAAATTTATATAAATTTATGAGAAATATTGAAAATAACGATGTCCGACTTTACAAGCATGGCCATTGAAATAAATTTACTTACAAAAACCCAATCTGACAAAAACTGTAATAATAAACAGCGACAATTGCAATATAGATAAAATAAGATAAAATTTGGTTAATAAATTTAATTAATAAATTTTTTCATACCAGTCTTTTGAATATGTAAGAAAACCATCACATCGTGTGCATTGATATCAAACTGAAAGGTGTCATTTAGAAAAATGTCATCGTAACCAAGACTTCCTTGAATGCTCTGTAGCTTAAATGCAGGATGTACTGGAAAAAAATTGTTCCTTTCTACTTCAAACAAATTAGATCCGAGGCCTAAGGCATTACCTAAACACAAAAAAGACACATATTCATGATTACAAAGTAAAAAGCTAGAGTATTAAAATTGTAATTACACTTATCGCAAAACAAAAAGAAAATAACCACATTTATTATGCTAAAGTTCATTATGATTTTTTCCTTTAAAGTATATAGCTTATTATCTACATAATAAGTTTTCTACATACAATAACATCTTGAAATACCTCTAATTATGTTCTCAAGACTTATAATAAAAATAAACATAAGAGAAATATAATAATCATGAATATGCATCAAGTCTTGTTTATATTGTAGGGCTTAGGTTTGGAAAAAGGAAACGAAATTTTCAATGTAATGCAACAATTATTATAAGTTTTTCCTATATTACCTTAATAAAAAGCATTAAAATTAATTGAAAAGACAAAAAAGTGGATCGGCGAGGGTATGCGAGGGAGAATAAAGCGAATGATTGAGTGGATCGGGCGAGAGGGAGGAAAGGAGGGAGTGCGAGAGAGAGAGAGAGAGAGAGAGAGAGCGCTTACGAACACAGAGGTAGATAGATAAACAGATCTATATATCTATATATCGATATATATATATTACGTATGTGTACGCATGTGTGCGCGCGTATGTGCGTCAGTAGAGATGGAGAGAGAGAGAGAGAGAGAGAGAGAGAGAGAGATCTTACTCGACAAAAGAGACTCGGAGAATCTCGTGGACTCCTTGGAGTCTCGAGTGCTCAGGGCACAGACGTGATCGGGGCAAAAATAGCCGAGGTAGAGCATCCCAGCCAAGGCGAGTAGCAGGCAAATACCGACGATGTTCCTCAGGCTGGAGCGCCTGGCCGACCTCGAGTCCGTCATCGCGCAACTCGGCGACGGCACGTCCGGTGCTAGCAGCGGCGCCAGGTCACTGTGACTCGTCCTCGCAGCGGCCCTCGTCGTCCCGTCCTTCTCCGGCACTCGCTTGCTCATCATTCCCCATGCTCTCCCCTTTTAACGCTACTCTCGCACCCTCCGGGCTCTCTACGCTCGGCATCGAGCCGCCTCAGTGGCCACCCCCGTAGCCCAGGAGCCCGCCGACGGCGACGAGGTAGGGCACCCTCTTACCCACCACAGCCATCGAGCTGCGCTCACCCGGACGCGCGCTCGCGTCTCTGACCTGCTGCGTGCGCTCTCTCTCTCGCGCGCGGATAACGAGCGCGTCGCTCGTTGGCCCGGAGCGCGGTTGGGGGACGAGGGAATCGAGAGTCGAGCTCGCGACCGTCGTGCGCGGCCTGGACTCGAGGACTGCGGCGGGGCCGAGCCAAGCCGACGAGTAGTGCGACGAGCGACGAGGACGCTGTGGCTCGGCGGCTCGGTGGGGGCGACGGGACACAGAGAAAAGCAGTCGCGCGCGCACCAGCCAACCCGAGATATACCATTCCCACTCTCCGGTCCCCCGCCGCACTCCACGACCCTATCCCCGCCACCGTCCTCGCCGACCCTTGCACGCTCGCATTTTTGCACGGCAAGTTGCAGTGGCGGCGACCCTTCTTCGTCCTTCCCGCGACAACAGCGGCATCCTACTCTGTCCTACACTTGCCATTTCAATGTACGATAAGCGCTATCGTCCACTATTGGCAGCACTCAGTCAGTCACTCGCATTTCCGTATTTAGCTTATTATTCAATTGTGTCCCTTTCGATAATTCAGCAGCTATCTACGGGTAGGGGGAGGAGCGAGGGTGGCGGAGGAGATGGAGAAGGTGATGGAGGAGGAGGTGGAGGAGGAACGGAGGGTAGAGAAAGGGAGAGTAGGGTCTTTCGTTTGCCACTGCATTGTGCGCGCTAATGCAAAACAGCCGTTTGTTGCTTGTTACTTTAAAAGCGATTTTTCCCTTTTCTTTATCTTTTACTTCCTTCCTTCCTCCTTCCTCCTTCCTCCTTCCTCCTTCCTCCTTCCTCTTTCCTCTTTCCTCTATCCCGCCCTGCCGTCCTGCCGTCCTTCCCTCACTACTCGTTCCTCCTTTATTCTTCAATTTCCCGACTTCTTCATACTCGATCGTGACAAAATTGCAATCGAGCCGATTTCGCTTTGCCAGCCCGCAAAAACTTTTTTTATTCTTTTATTATTGACTTTTATTATTATTTAATAGTCAGCAGTAAACGACGAGCCTTATTATCATATCTACTCGTAGGTACTCGTATTCAATTGAGTACTGGAGTCGGCCGGTTATGGGAGTACTTTATTTTTTTTTTTTCATGTCCCAGCGGCACACTTTGTGCATAACTATTATTGATCCTATTGTAATTCGACATGTGCAAGTTGAAAACTGTAATAGGACGAATCGAATGTAATAGAGAGAATTGACAGCATCTCATTGAATGCGAAACAACGAAATGCAATTGCGCGTAAATGCAAGGCGCAACCTCGTCTCATATTCTTAAGCATAATCTTCGGTGACGAATCATCGGATGACAATGTTGAAGCGCAATTATATATAGGTACGGTGTACAGCGTGAAAGGGGCGCCGACGAATGCGCGTGCGATGCTCTTGCTTTCTCTGACGTCGACGAGCCTGTACTTTTGCTCTCTCCCTCTGGCAACTACTTTACTTATTGAGTATAGTGCCTGCCGTTGTTATGTTTGAAGTGTGCGCACTTATATATTCAGTCCTCCTCGCGCGCGCATTCGCGCACACACGCGCACCTCTGTATTTATACGCATAAACATATATATATATATATATATATATATATAAACACGTGACTTTTTTAACGCGCGGCCCCACGATTCTCTTGAAATTGCGGCAAAGAGGAGAGGCGGACCGCGAAAACAGAAATTCGTAGGCCATAACGCGTCTGGCCGCGAATACGACGATATCGAACGATTCGACGATGAAACGAAAGCGTTCGAAGCTTTCGGGAAAAGGAAAAGTTTGTTGTCGAAGGCGAGGAGGGAGGAGTTGAAAGTTGAAACTCCGACTGACCGAAGACTTGCCGGCACATTGCTCCAACGTGTATTGGCAGGAAAAAGGAAACGAAAACGTGGAAACCAGACGTCGGATGTTTATGGTGCAGCTGATTTCTCAAATAGCAACCTCCTCGCCTCGTCCCCTGACCTCAAAAAATCGTTATTCCATTTCCAAAATTGCATCGTTGGCGTACGTTTTAGAGTTTTAAAAGCGAACGGTCAAGTCGACATTGCACGAAATCACAATTACCTTGTCAACTTTTATTATTGGAAACGATGCGTTCGATACTTGAAAATATTCGAATTAATATCGTTATGCCTACAATAATACTCTTTACATGCGCTACATTTCAATTAATGCTAATGGCTTGTTTTTTTTTTTGTTTTTTTTTTCTTTTTTTGTATTTTAATACGCTGAAGCTGTGTAATCATTCGTAAATTGCATCATATAACAAGAATAAATAAAATACTTTATCTCGTTTAAAAATGCCTTCATTATAATAATTTATTGCATACACTTACTTAGTGGATGGAAAATTACCAGTACCATAAATTTTCAAAGTAACGAGCGTAAATGAAAAAGCTTCAAAAAATAGATCGTTAAGCTCGAATTTATAGCTATTTATGATAAATCAATTTACATTTATGAGATTATGGCACGACGTATAAAACATATGTTTCGAAAATTTATTTGCATTATAATGCTTAATTGCTTCCCGAGTCGTCTGATATGAACATTAAAAATGAAATGGTATATTCCTCAAATGTTCATGAAACTTTTAGGCAAAAGTCTAAAGACTAAAATTAAAATGCTTTATTCCTTCATTCCTCGGAGAATCATAATGATATAAATAACACTATGAAAATGGACAAGTTATGAATGAACTCTTAAACGGCCAACAGAGTGTCGCGATTATTAATATTAAAGATTAATGATTAAATAGATAGTGTTGAAAGGTGTATTAGAATTTTATTTTAAAATTTTTCTCTCGTTTCTCCATAATTCCTTCGCTTACAAATTTGTGGATCAAACATCATATTCGAGAGAATTATAAAAAGTGCAAACTCACGACTGCATTTAAAGAAAAGTAGGTTATATAATTTACATAATAGTACATTCGTATATCTTAGCCTTTATAAATCATTATCATTATGACGATTGGGAAAATGCTTGAAACATAAAACATTTTTGAAAAAAAAAAAAAAAAAAAAAAAAAAAAAAAAAAATCTACATATCGCAAAACGAAAACCTTACGACAGAATACGAGCCATAATTATTATTTATTCAATTATAATTGGCCTCTAGGCGATTGTTGTTTTTTCTTATTTAATGAGAATAATCCCAAGTACTATTCAAAGATAATATCAATTAATCTATTAATCTGCCTGTAAATTTGAGATTTCTCATATATATTTAATGTAAAAATTTTAACATCGTGCCGCATTATTGAATTAACAATGAAAATTGTTTAGCACACGACTAGTTAGCCTAAATATGCAGCAAAATCCTTTTCTTAAGATAATACGCTTTCGCCGAGATAAGACACAATGAGACAATGAGAATCGGGACTGCTGAGGTAGTGCCGGATCTTCTTGGAAAATAGTCCATTTTTTCTACAACGTAATGTGTAACTTGAGAGCTTTGTAAGGGACGGATATAAGGGATAAAAGCCGTGATCAGCCTGACTATGGTCGGCGGATATAATTAAATGTCAGTGATTTTAAAAGGAAGTACTGTTTAATTTCACTTTAATAAGCAGACGTAAGTTGTAAAAAGTTGTATTTATTTATCCATGATTCCCCTCCGTGAGTCCAAATCCGTGTATTTCGTTACGATGTCTGATGGAGTGAAAATATTGAAAATATATATTCTTCTAATTATACTTGCTTACTTCACTCCACTTCGTTCAAAACAAAAAAAAATTCCAATATTATAAAACCAACCAGCGGTATTGTTTATACTGTTTATAAGTAATCGTAAACAAAATTGCGATATAAAGGAAAATACCATACATCGGCAATATCATTATTAATAATGATAAGTTTTGTAGATAAACTTTAATTTTTAATCTATCAATTATTTCTTATAAATGTATGAAATCCTACAATTTGCAGTTTTTCAATCGAATCGTGGCTGTGGCAATTATTATTTTAGTCATTCAAATACTTCAAGTTTCCAATTATGTATTCATGCCTGATCGAAAAAGTTATCGAAGCTACGTTTAATCTTACTTAAAACTACAATAATCAAATTAAGCACCGCGAAAGGATAATATTTCATATAATAACAAAGTTCATTAGTATATCGTTAATTAATGCTTACCGATACAATTATTATTATTAATAATTACGAGGACGATAACCATACTATTAATAATAAATGTAATGACTCGCAAGAATAATAATTTAAAGCACATTTACAGTACAACAATTTTCAGAAACACGAACCTTAAAAATCCATTATATTAGATATATAAATTTTTATCGAATTTTCATTTACCGCCCACATTCTATGTGTGCTGTACAACAATGTCTAGGAACTGGTTGTACCTGGTAAATACGTGATATCCTAAGTTTGATCAGAATTAAAATTATCAACTGAGCGTAGGTAGGTGGGTGCGCGCATCCGTGTGCGTGGATTCGAGCGCGCGATGTGCGTGTGTGCGTCATATTACTTTATATTCGGCTTACTTCACGCGTGTTACGCCATGTTAGCTGTCAAACTACCCAGTATAATGTATCGTTTGACTATTTTTTGTTAATATTTATTGAGTTTGAGTGGTTGTGTGTGTGTGTGTGTGTGCGCGCGTGCGTGTTTGTACATATATATTTTATGCATATTATTTATACTTATATATATATTTAAAGTTATAAATGTATATAAAAGTTATTTATTATCTTAAGATCTATTGAAATTAAATAATTCCTAAAGAGGAAGAGGGGTAATTATAGTTTAAGGAATCTTGTAAAAGAAGTATCCAAAAGAGATATCAATGATGAGGTGAGTGGTTCAATTTAATCACCGTTCCTAATTTAATTAATTTTCTAATTCTTAAGAAATTCATTACAAGACTATTAGAGATCTGAAAATTGCTTTCTCCTGTATTACATAACCTAAAATTATAGTCAATTACAAATCATTGATATATGAAATTTATTTCGTAGTTCATTGGTTGAAGATGTTTTAGAAGCTAGAATTGCTGAAATAGAAAAAAAGATATTTGGTTTGAATAGAGAACCGAATGCAGATGATAAATTGCCTGAAAATAATATTATCGATAGTCTTTTACACGCAAATACATTAATAACATCTGCGCTATCTGGTCGAGACAAATTTAATACACTGATCCAGAAATTGCCAGAAATAGAAGGATATGCGGAATCTGATTATGAACAAATTGATTTACAAAACGATGCTAAACTTGAGTATATTTTAGCCATGGAACCGGAAATCAGAGAAAGTGCAAAATATTTAAATCAATTGAAGGAACTATTACCAGTATTAGATAGCGATCGTTTTAATAATATACCCGACATGTCAGAAAAGCTACAGAACTTAACATTAAGCTACAGCAAATTGAGCGACCAGACAGAATCGCAAAACGAAGCAACAAGAGGCTTAGTTTCTAAATACAATGAAATACTTACAAACATGTCGATATTATTAATACAATTGGATGCCGAAGTAACTAAATTGGAAAAAATTAACGAATCTCAAATAAACAGTGGATCGAATAATTAAATTAATTAAATTTTTTGTAAGAATAATAATATATTTAAACAATATCATTTTAATTAAATGCTTTTCACTTATGAGTAATTACATGTTTTATTATTCTTATGCCATAAACACTTATACTCGTATTAATGACTATACACTTGTAATATTTCGTATATTTCAATATAATAACTTTGATAACAATTTATTTTATTATAATACTAATGTATTATATACATTTGCCCTATTAATACTTTGCTCTCTATTAGTTAGAGAGACAGCACGGAGAATACATTTTATTCATTATAACAATGCTTATTCATCTTCTCATCGTATAAACTTATTTTACATAATCTTCTCAAGTCTAAAATGTATATCTATGCCGGGGGTGGGGGGGGGGGGGGGGGGGGGGGGGGGGGGGGGGGGAGAGAAAGAAAAGATAAAAAAAAAAAAAAGAAAAAAAAAACCAATACATAACATACGTATTCAATTTTTAAGTCTATTTGTTTTTATACATTATTTACATCAGTTTGCCGAAGCACAAAAGTATGTGCCTCTAGTGTGCCTTCGATGAATTATTTATACATAATTTTGAATGCAAAATTTAACGCGCTTAACGTTAAACTTCGCTTATTAATTTTGTTCCATCTATTATCCTAACATTAATCGCGAAATCTTGTATTTTGGCACTTGTGAATTTAAATATCTTGCGCTTGATGAAACGGGATAAAAAGCCACCAAATCCGGCAAAATAACAATATTGTCCATTGGCCAGACTTTTATAAAGTGCACTGAGCGCTCTTCACCCTCAAACTAAGCAAATTGAAATTGCTGGCTTTTTACAAATATTAAAGCATTATTAACGATAATTTAAGTATGCGTGTGTAAAGCTGGCACGGTGTTTCTTAGCCAAGAGAGTGCTGGTGCTAGGCTTGAATATATTGCAGGATGACCTCTTGAGCATCTGCTGTGATGACTGAGCAAACCTTGAATTTCCCATCTGCCAGTTTCGCTGACACACATTAGCGGTGCCCCTTCGTCATTCTAAAAATGCATATAATTTTACAATCTCTTTATACTAGATCTAGGCCCATTCACTCGAGGGATAATATTAATAATTACATAACAAGGTCCTTTATCCGTGTCGGTAAAACCAGCGCAAATATTAAACTTGGTTATAAAGCCCGCGTAATGACTCGTTGCGTTACACTCTTCCGAATCATAAGTTGGCACGGGCAAAAATTTCAAATACTGTTGCAAATCGACTTCTCCATTAACGGGAAATCCCCAGCCAGCCGTAACACACAATTGTCGAGGCTAAAAATAGATGATTATTCATATAATAATAACAACGGCAACGACGACGACGACGATAACAATAACAACAACAACAACAACAACAACAACAACAACAACAACAACAGCAACAACTATAAAATTCTATAGGATATAAATTTGACGATTTTTACGGTCGTTTAAATGATAAATTGAAGGATGATTTACTTGGAACGATTGACTCGGGAGGCAGACGGCGCTAACGTTTCTTGAGAATGTCAATGGCTCCGACAGCTCAACGAGTGCAATGTCGTTATTGTATAAAAACTGATTGTACTTCACTTGAGGATAGGGAACGATAGTCTTCACTCTATACGATTTCAAAAGATTTCCACCAACGAAAAGTTGCCATCCATTGCTTTGCCTATAACTACATCAACAATACATCATTCATGTACTTTGAAATGAAGAGAGAAAAAAAAAACATGTCATTTCATATGAAATATAAATCACAAACATAACGATATATTGGTTTTTTCATATATTAATACGCGCTGGGGAACGAATAAGCAATTTAAATGTAAATTACATATAATAATACAATAATAAAAATTATTATAATAATACCTGTGAATGCACGAATAGCTCGCCAAAGCGTACATGGGACTAAGTACACTCGCTGTACACGCAGCCCCGTGTTTTGGCTCCTTTAAAAGAGCAACGCTCGACCATTGTCCTTCGCTCGCGCGAGTACCTCCGACTAATCGAGCGGTAGGACCGACGCTCTCGTGAGAACCGCATGAAAATTCTTGACAAGAAACTTCGACGATTTTTCCAGACTCGCAAGTCGTTCGTTTGACCAAATTGACAACGAGCGACGAATTTGGACTCGCATTGGACAATAGCCGAAGTAAATTTTCATTCGCTCCTTGATCTATGAATTGAGTCGACTCCGATGAGGCGAATCCCAAGGATCTACAATATTGATCGCTAAATTCCTCTGTCCATCCGTCGGAGCATATGTATCTAAAGTTGCCGCTCGATTGCCTGAAATTAATGAAACACGACAATAACAAGAACAATTGGGACAATTTTCATGCGCAATCGTCCAATCCGGCTGAACGGCAAAAGATAAATAATAATGCACACAAACCTAATCTTCAAGAGGCTACTGTGTGTTGAAAATTCATTGTCCTTGCCTTCTTTATCCGCCTCAATACCGACTGATGAATTTTTATTGAAACCGCTCAAGCAATTCCACTCGTCCGATCTATCTGGACAGTTTTCAACTCCATCGCACAATTGTTCTGCAGGAATACATCCCCCGGTTTCGCACTTGAACCGATCGAGAGCGCATTCGCACAGTTTTTCATCCTCCCCGTTAACGCACTCGGCAACTCCATTGCAATGCCACGTCTGTGGTATGCACCATTTCTCAAGTGGACAAAGATATTCGTCGTTGCCGCAACTTTCGGAGCACGAATACTCGTCGACGTGATTCTCACAGTCCGGGCGGCCGTCGCACTGCCAAAGCACTGGGATGCATCTTCCTGCAATACGATAAACGCTCGATTAACAAAAAGACCATTAAACTATATGTCAAAGGCTAACTCGGATACCTAAGCCCCGTGCAAACATTACCATTCGGGCATTGGAATTCGTCGAAATTACATTTCCATTGTCCACACTCCTTCTCGTCGCTACCATCGTCACAGTCCACAATACCATTGCAAACGAGATGACGTTTTAAGCATTGGCCACTAGCACATTGGAAGTTTCTCGGGCAGCCTTTCTCTTCGCAATTAACTTCATCCGATCCATCCGAGCAATCGTTCTCTGAATCGCACGTCGCCGAGAGATTGACGCAGTATGCTCCATCCCTCGACGTCCCATTAAAGCATTGAAATTGGCCACTTTTACATTTAGAAAAGAATGGCCGAGAATTCATATGCTGCTCGGTTAAAGCGACAACTGGGATTTCGTTCTTATTCGTTGGCGATTGTTCGCTGTGATTATTTACATTTGAATTACTCGACTCGCCTCTCCCATTCTCCTCCGAGTATTTAAGCTTCGAATCATTTGTTGTTGTATCGTCGATTAATGTCGAATTAGCAATACTCGCTTCTAAAACACCATGTAACAATAATGTGGTCGAGCTGTTAAATTCAGTTTCGTCCTCTGTATTGTAATCCTTTCTCGGATGAAAATTGTACTCTGGTAGATCTGTCGTAACGATTTGCTGATTATTTAAAAAGAAATTAAGAGATGACTCGGTAACGTTATTGTCATTCTCCTCTACAATTTCCGAAACGGGAATGAAACTAGGATATTTCGTCGTCGTCTTACTATTATTATTACTATTATTATCATTATCATTATCATTATCATTATTATTATTAAGCTCGGTTTGATTTTTCACATTAATATGATTACTGCCGTTATTCGCGTATTGATTGTTCATAACATTTAACGCGTCTCTTAAATTTATGTTCAAATCCGTTGTTCCGGCTGTCATTAATTTTGGAATGCCGTTGTCTTCAACGATTCTACTATTTTTAGTGCTTGCAACTATTGCAAATTCGCCGGGCCTGAGAATATTTACTGGCACGTTTGTAAATTTTTCAGCCGATGTTTCGAAATTTAATTCCTTTTCTTTTTTCACTTTTGTTTGCTGATCGTCAGTTTTCAATACTTTTTTAAACTCGCTTCTTTCCTCCAATGGAACAACGCGAAGTTGCTCTTCGTCTAACTCTTCGAATTTGTCTGGCAGCTTTAATTTTTCAGTTGTCGTAAGGAATTTATAGTTTATCAATTGGGGTACGGTGTCATCTAGAATAGTTTCCGAAACCGGTTTGATATCACTATCCATTACCGATTGACCTTCCTTCAAACCACTCAACGTAAATTTATCGGTAGCTTCTTCGACTACATTGTCATACGATGTTGATTCAAAATTAATATTACGTTCGTCGCTTATATTAGTCGCTTGTAGGACATTCACGTCACTTAATTTAGTAAATTTCAATGTCCTATTGGACTTTAAAGGACTTTTACTATCAGGAGCATCATTCCCATCGACCGTCCATGGCTCGTCAATTCTCTTATCTATTTGAAAAGCCAACGTCGACTCTGTGTGTTGCTCTTGCTTATTATTATTATTATCCGTTGTTACTAATTCCTCGGGTAATATTGGAATTTGTTCCGTCGTCTTACCATCTGCGTGAAATAGTTTTGGCAAATTAGTCGTTAAAGCCATTTCTTTCTCAGACTCTTGAGACGTTGATTGAGTGTCAATTTTTTCAACACTTTCGGTCGTCGACATATCGTTTTGAATTTCTATGGGTAAAATCGGTACTTGCGATGTCATATTTGGATCTTCCAAGTGTTTATCGGACCCACTATCGTTTATCAATAATATACTGGGGTTAGAGAATGATTTATTGGCCGCAACTTTTGCATTATAGTCAATATTACTTTCTTTGTAAGCCTTTTGGATTTTCTTCCCATCTTTTTTAATATCTTGCGATGAGTATAAGTCATTTTTTCCAAATCCCTTTGGTACAGATTCGTCTGTAATATCATTGTACTGATCTTCCGTAATTTCTTCATTTTTTTTAATCGCGACTAACACATTTTTATCATTTTCACTTACGTTAATTGTTGGATAATTCATTTGTTTAATATCGTCATTTAGATTGGCGTCTGTGAATACACTTTCATTGCTAAATGAACCGTTGATGCTCTTTGCCGATGTATTTGAAGTAAAATAATTATTCGTTTCTTTAATTGCACTCGCTGGATATTCCAAGGTTGTAGTTGTTTCGATCATTTTATTATTTCCGCTTGACGTAACGACATCCCTAACGTTTAATTCAAATGGATTTGGATTATTCTGTTCATCTTTATCAAGACGAGGAGCATTTGTAATATAGTCATTTCCTAATTTTACATCGGATTTTAAATCCTTGGAAGAATATTTCTCTAATGGCGTTTCTGTTGCTGTATGCTTTTCAATGTACGATTCACGAAACAATTTTTGTTCGTATTTTTGCTCTTCATCGAGTCCTATGACCGTAGCTGGCTCGCCTGGCGGTGTTGTTGAAACGTCAAAATCCTCTTTAGAATCTGTAGTTGAAGCACTTTCGACACGACTATTAATATGCGATCCGAAATTTCTATTCACAGAAGATTCCTGTGAAAGCGATTTTACTGTTGAATCTGGGTTATCGCGTAAGTCTTTCACCCATTGAGAATCAGTATTGGATTCAATTTCTACTGTTGTCATAATGTCAGATTCAGTGGACGTTTCATTTATAGATTCCGTAGAAAACTCCAGTTCAGTCCTGCTTTCAATGAGAGATTCTGGTTCTAATGTTGTAGCTTTAGACAGTTCTGCATTATTATTTATTTCATAAAGAGAAATTGATTCGGTTATTGGATTATTGAATTTGATTATATCATTCGTTGTATTAAACTTTGATGTTGATGTAAGTTCAATTAATGGATGCGTCGTATACACAGATTCCATGATTTCTTTATTATGCGATTCTAATTTTGAGTTTGACTTAACGTCTAATTTAGGCTCATTTTCAGATTTTTCAATAGATTTTACTTCGTTTTTAGATTTTTTCGAGTCATCAGATCTCGTTATCAGGTCTTCGGTAAGCTCAGATTTTACATTTGCTTCTGTCGGTGGCTTTATTTCAGAGGTAAAATTAAGAAGCAATTGGTCTTGAATTTGAGATTCCGTAGATGTTTGAGCATCGATTTTAGAATCATGTAAGAACTGAGATTGTTCTTTAGTCTCAACGGGTAATTGAGATTTTGATTTAATAATGTCTTCGATATTAGATTCTGTAAATGATTGAAGTCCGTTATTAAGCTCCGCTGATGATTCTGCTTCATCTGTATGGTCAGCTGATTCAGACTCAATTGTGGACTCGGTAGTCGATTCTGATTCAATTTTTATTTCGGCTGTTGATTTTTGTTCATTTCTCGGCTTATTGATTAATTCGTGTTTATCCTTGGGCTCGGCAAGTACTTCTGGTTCACTATTCGGCTCAGCTGTTGGCTCCGGTTCGCTTTTCGGCTCGGCTGCTGGTTCCGGTTCACTTTTCGGCTCCGTCGTTGGTTCCGGTTCGCTTTTCGGCTCGGCTGCTGGTTCCGGTTCACTTTTCGGCTCCGTCGTTGGTTCCGGTTCGCTTTTCGGCTCGGCTGCTGGTTCCGGTTCACTTTTCGGCTCCGTCGTTGGTTCCGGTTCGCTTTTCGGCTCGGCTGCTGGTTCCGGTTCACTTTTCGGCTCCGTCGTTGGTTCCGGTTCGCTTTTCGGCTCGGCTGCTGGTTCCGGTTCACTTTTCGGCTCCGTCGTTGGTTCCGGTTCGCTTTTCGGCTCGGCTGCTGGTTCCGGTTCACTTTTCGGCTCCGTCGTTGGTTCCGGTTCGCTTTTCGGCTCGGCTGCTGGTTCCGGTTCACTTTTCGGCTCCGTCGTTGGTTCCGGTTCGCTTTTCGGCGCTTTTCGGCTCAGCTGCTGGTTCCGGTTCGCTTTTCGGCTCGGCTGATGGTTCTGGTTCACTTTTCGGTTGAGCTACTGGATCTGTTTCACTTTTTGACTCGGCTACTGGTTCCGGTTCACTTCTCGGCTCCGTTGTTGGTTCTGGTTCGCTTTTCGGCTCGGCTGATGGTTCTGGTTCACTTTTCGGCTCGGCTGATGGTTCTGGTTCACTTTTCGGCTCGGCTGATGGTTCTGGTTCACTTTTCGGCTCGGCTGATGGTTCTGGTTCACTTTTCGGCTCGGCTGATGGTTCTGGTTCACTTTTCGGCTCGGCTGATGGTTCTGGTTCACTTTTCGGCTCAGCTGCTGGTTCTGGTTCACTTTTTGGCTGGACTGTTGATTCCGGTTCAATTTTTGACTCAGCTATCGGTTCTGGTTCACTTTTTGGCTCGACTGTTGGCTCTGGTTCAATTTTCGGCTCAGCTACTGATTCTGATTCGCTTTTGGGTTCAGAAACTGGTTCCGGTTCGCTTTTCGGCTCGGCTGATGGTTCTGGTTCACTTTTCGGCTCAGCTGTTGGATCTGTTTCACTTTTTGGCTCGGCTACTGGTTCCGGTTCGCTTTTCGGCTCGGCTGATGGTTCCGGTTCACTTTTCGGCTCGGCTGATGGTTCTGGTTCACTTTTTGGTTCAGCAACGGGAGTTAGTTCACTTTTCGGCTCAGCTGCTGGTTCTGGTTCACTTTTTGGTTCAGCAACGGGAGTTGGCTCACTTTTCGGCTCAGCTGCTTGTTCCGGTTCGCTTTTCGGCTCAGCTGCTGGTTCCGGTTCGCTTTTCGGCTCGGCTGATGGTTCTGGTTCACTTTTCGGCTCAGCTGTTGGATCTGTTTCACTTTTTGACTCGGCTACTGGTTCCGGTTCACTTCTCGGCTCCGTTGTTGGTTCTGGTTCGCTTTTCGGCTCGGCTGATGGTTCTGGTTCACTTTTCGGTTGAGCTACTGGTCACTTTTTGGTTCAGCAACGGGAGTTAGTTCACTTTTCGGCTCAGCTGCTGGTTCTGGTTCACTTTTTGGTTCAGCAACGGGAGTTGGCTCACTTTTCGGCTCAGCTGCTGGTTCCGGTTCGCTTTTCGGCTCAGCTGTTGGCTCTGGTTCACTTTTCGGCTCGGTTGTTGGTTCTGGTTCACTATTCGGCTCAGCAGATGATTCTAGTTCGCTTTTCAGTTCAGTATCTACTATCGGTTCAATGCTTGTTATTTTTGACTTCAATTTACTTTTCGGATTAAACGATGCTTGTGGTTTGTTTTTCGATTCGAGTACGGGTTCGTGTTTGTTGTATAAATCGTAATGTGAATCATGCCAATTGTCATCTGCACGATATGCATCGTCCGGTAGTCTACTTCTTCCTTGAATATCGTCCGGTATCGTTTCTTCAAAATTGATATTACTTAGATCATTATCATTAACACACTGTTTGCTACTTTTATCGAAGAACTTGCCGGCAGAGCATATACAGGTAAATTGTCCTTCTACATAATCATACACACACATATCACTGCACCCCATATTTCCAGAATAGCATTGATCAATAAGAGAATCGATTTTTAATCGATTCACGTGATATTTACCAACTGCACTACCATTCTGTCGAAATTTATTTTCCAAGTAATTTTCGTTATCTTCGGCCTTCTCGAAAACAGGCTGACCTATACGAAATTTGATCTCACCTTCTTTCGAGACCGAATAAATTTTTATTAATGGGATGCCATTATTCAAGCGTAATAATTCCGCTAGATTACTCTCAATGTCTTTAACAAGGTTTCGATATACTCTCGATTTTGGATTATACATGTCGTCATTCCACGGTAAATCGTCCAATTTAATAAGGCCGTCTAATGCCTTAGGAACAAATTTGTAAATTGTTTCGTCCGTTGTTTGCCATTGTGGATACGTAGATGTAGCAGGTGACGGGCTAGAAGGGGGATTTTTAATATATTCTTGACTTCCTGCCGCCTGCACATCGTTGAACTGTCGATAACTCGTTTTATCCCCGTTAAGAAGTGGCTGTGTAGCTTCCTGAGTGAGTATAACCCCCGCTAAAATAATATTATATTTTAGTCGTACGTTACGCACAGAAACAATAAATTACGAAGATTTATAAAATATATGCTTACTTCCAGCCAATATAGCGATGATCGCTGCGATCGCTATTATGAGAAAACCGCACCCCCAACAAACTATTCTTCTCCAGTATGAGCTTGTTGATCTCTTATCTTTTGTGACATAGAGTTTTTCTCCTCTGAAAGATAAAAGAATTAATTAACTTTCGGCCTAACTAATTCAATTTGGACGTCAGTCTAAAGCCATTTATACAGCTGTACAGGATCCTGAATGCCAGCCGCTAATTTGCATATTAAAAGCTTCCTCAGTCCTGTTAAACCGATTTGCACCTGAAGAACCAAGTGTGCTTTATTATTTCCTATGTGATGGTGTTAAAATTTGTTTCATGCCATCCGCATCGACAGCTTTTTTCATGATGCTTATTGATGACGATTTTTTTTACTTGGATGAGACATATACCGTGATGATTTTAACGGGGACTATTATATATATATATATATATATATATATATATATATATGTGTGTGTGTGTATATATATATATATATATATATATATATAATATAGTCGTGGCTAACTTATCTATTAAATATACAGGACTGTAATCTCGGACAGACGGGTCTAAATCTAAAAACAATGCCCCGGAAGGTAGTGAAGCGAGTTAGTGTGAATTCCTGGACCACAGGCATCTCCGCGCACCAGACCCCCCTGGGGGGGGGGGGGGTACGGTTCATTGAGCAATCACGCGAAAGCATCCCATGGCATTGCAGTACCTGAGGGCTGTCAGCCAGTGGGAATAGTCGACCAGTCCGGCAGCCGGGTCTCTCAGGCTGAGTCCCTCGCGTCCAACACCCGGACCCAAATCAAATCGGACTCCAGCCACGGTGGTTTCAACCTCTCTGTCAGGGCTTCTGCTAATTTTTTGGGTATAATGACTAGTAAAAAAATACCAATGCAGGCAAAAATGTAACTATTATGAAGAAAAAAAAGGGGGAAAAAATGGAAAAAAAGAATAAACAAACGAAGAGATAAAACGTTGGCCCCACAACGTATTCCAAGGCATGCCAGGCTGGTGTGTATTACTAGACGTGAAAAAGTTTTGAGAAAAGCAAGAGTTTTTAATGAATTCATTGTCCCGAGCAATACAAATGTAGAATTCGTGAGCAAATGAGATGGAGATAAAAACACCGTGATGGAATAAAACATTGAACTGGGCATGTTAATTGTATCGCTGTCTTCGTCATAAATTTTGCGCTATTACATTTACCTGATATATTTTCTGTGTTCGTTAACAGGCACGAAATATTCTTCGTAAGGATCGGTTGGCAATTCGCAAGCCTCTTGATTTTTAGTCTGCAAGTTGTTTGCGCCAGCATACGGTTTCATCGATACCAATTCAAGGTTCACAGCTTCAATTTGCTCCTTCTTGTCGTTAACATCTGAAAAACCATAAAGCTCGTATGTAATAAGGAGCGGCTAAATATTTCAAATTGTTAATTAAACGGTCTGAAGTTACAGTGTAACATTTACGTGCAGAAAGACGTTTTTTCTTTTCGATAATTTGAAAGTCAAATTATCAGTCAAAGTGTGCGATTAAATTCCAACACGAAACTGGCTTTCTTCTTGTTTACAGCATCATAGGTTCATGACCTTGATCCAGCGTGTAGAGATATCGGGGAAAACTTGGTTTCAAAACTATTAAGGTCGCCGTGAGCACGCGACACGTTAGTGGAGAGAAACGAATAAAGTGAAAACGAACTTTTTCTATACCCAAGCGTCGATCATCTTTAAATGTGCGCTGTGCGACTTAAAGTCTTTAAGATCCTTTAAAACGTCTGCTTAGGTTCATTTTGAAATACATAGATCAACACGTATTATTTGAAATCGAATATACAAAAAACATTCGTTGTATAGAATAAGTAATCAGTTTCTCTGTAATTTAAGAACATAATGTGCTATATTGTAAAAAAAAAAAAAAAAAAAAAAAAAAAAAAAAAAAAAGATACTCGTCAATTAGATTATTACGATTGAGATCGGAAAGAATAAAAATAATTCTCATCAAATTATTTTTAATACACGTCTATTTGATATTCGCTAATTGACGTTTATTTAGATACAATATAATTTTCACAATTTCATTCTATTCCTGTCAAATTTATCGAAATATTTGTACGTTATGCAAATTGTGCGAGTAAAAACAAATTATTGGTTATTGTTTATTTATAATTTATAATATTATAATATTTCTCTTTAGAAATTTATTCCAATGACATCGTAATCGATATGTAGGTAAAAAAAAAATATGACTTTTTTATTTGTTAAAGAAAGTGTAAACGGACCAAATTTCCGATCACAAGTGTCGTTTTATGGTTACATACATATACATAAAAAAAATTCTTTTTAATAGAACCAGTTTGAACAGTATTTTTATATTACATGATAAAACATACTTTTATATAAATTCACAATATAAAAGTAAAAAATGCATAAAATGAAACTACCTACATCTAAGTACATTTTACCATTTTTCATAAAATAATGCCAACAAAATAGCTTCGAATATAAAATAATAAAATGCATTTGAAGATAATTTAATCAACGTTCTTTTACACAGGATAAAACACAAATTGACTTACATAATTCGTCGCGATGAATAAACAAAACGTTCGTGTTCTTGTATCGTCAATTTTCTATATTCATAAAAAATAATTTGTTCAACAATTTATATGGAAAAAAAAAATTACTTCCTACACGCAACGCCATAAAATCGACGTTTAACCTTGACAGCTTTAAGGAATCATTGAATTTTCATAAATAATTTTACAATAGATCATAAAACTGTGCCTCGATTCTTCCACGATCAAACTTATTGGATATATTGAAAATTATATGAAATACACCATCGACACCTGATTAGCCAATAAATTAAAAATATAACACAAAGAGAGAACATTATTGAAAATGTGATGGATAATGTATTTTCGTTGTTGGGAGGCAGGGCCGGCATACTCAATGAATAAAATATGCCCAAAGAACATTTTATACAAATATCGAGCATTCATTGTTATAGATTCAAAAACTGATATAATCGTAAAATTATCGCGATACGTTTTAACGATAAAATTGCAAAACCCCAATGAATTATAATCCGAAATGTCATTCCAATAGAAATCGATAAAAATAAAAGAAGAACATCGCATTTCTCTTTTAATGCATACATAACGCATCTAGGAATCACGAGATTGTATATATATATATATATATGTATACAATATTTATAATTTTCATGTAATGTTTATAATGGCAGGCCATTACGAATCGGCTTAAAAACAAATAATATATATCCACGTGAAAATCCGTAGGCAGGAAATTAGTGTAAGCCATCGTCAAAGTACTGATTAAATCTCAAATCGATCAATTAAATTTATCAATCATAAAACGTATGGCAATGTAAAACAATAAAAACACAACAATGTTACCGCCGCTCGAAAAGTACTTATCAACATCAATGAGAATATCGTATTACGAGCGGTGTTCTGACGAATATGTTGCCAAAGTGCTTGCCCAATGCTTAATCGGAGTGAATGAGTTAAGTTTGAGGGGTAATGACCATTAGCCGGGACCTCCCTACCAACAGCCGGTCTTACCATTATTACCAACGCTCGTGATGGTCGAATTGAGAAAGCTGACGTCGTTATTATTGCCGTTGCCATTGAGGCCATTGAGTTTGGGCTTTGGTGTGCCATTGATGGTCGCGAGCGGTTTCTCCGGGACAGCATCATCGGGCACCTCGACCCTCGTCTCGCCAACGGGGTGCGTCGGCACGGGGCTCGTCCTCGCGGCCTCTATATAGTGCTGGGACACGAAGCCGGACTTGTCCTTGTCAGGGCTCGGCATTTCGGTTGCGCCTTCGTCGCCCTTCAATGGCGCCTCCTCGTCGTGGCTGAAAGCCGGGTTGTCGGTGCCGCCCTCCCCGTCGCCCGACATCCTGCACGCGCTGCCTGCTCCACCAAGTCTATCACCACGACTCCAGCCGCGCCAACTCTCTCGCTCGGCCAGTCATGCGGTACGAAATCTGCAAATGGAGAAAGACCGACTCAGTCCTTGCGCACGTGAGCTGCAAGCCCTTTAATAATAATGACATGCATTTTGACGCTCGTTTTGACGCCTAAGCTATTCGTCCCTCCCCGCCTAAGCTTAAACACCCCCCCCCCCCCGACCGCCCGCCCGCCAAACCCGCCAACCCGGCGCTTATATGGAACCGCTGCCGCTTCAGCCAACCCGGAAATTACCCGCCTGCGACTGCGTGACTTTCTTCTAGATAACGAAAACCGTTCCAATGGCTAACGTCCTTTCGACACGAAGGGCATATCGGCCACTTTATTAATGTACTTGAAGCGCCGAGTAGAATGCGAAACATATCATTAAGGCTGAGCTACCTGTCGATAAAAAGTCCGTAACTTCGGCATTGAAAATCACCGGATCACGAGAGCTAAAAGTCTTAAACCCTTGGCATGCATATTATATAGTATAGTTTCAGTGACTGCTCGCTAGGGGCTGGGAAATACGCGGGGGAGCGAGAGAGAGAGAGAGAGAGAGAGAGAGAGAGAGAGAGAGAAGGAGAGAAAGATTAAAAAAAAAAAGATTTGATGGTTAAGAGGTCTGTGACGTCATGGCAGAAGAAGTTTAAGCGTGCAGATCCTTACTCAGGTTCTCAGAGTCCCCGAGCTCCCTTCTCACTTTCGATCTCTCTCCCTCCCTCTCGCGCACGCACGCACACGCGCACGCACGCACGCACGTGTATGGTTACGTGCAAGCAGTCTCTCTCGCGGGCAGGCACACACACCGCTGGGGCGTACGGGAGTAGTGGACGGTGCTCGGCTCGGACGACGGTGTTCTGTACGCTGCTATCCGCGCGTTTCTTTTTGTCTTTTAAAAGCCTACTCCTTTCTCTCCTCCTCCTCCCTCCCCTTCGGCTGCCTCGCGTTCTTGGTTTCTCTCGAATATTTTACTTCCCTCCCCATCCCGTTCTCTCTCACTCACTCGCTCACTCACTCACTCTCTTGCTCATTCTTGCCTCCACGCGCAATTCGTTCCTTAGCAGCGAGCGCGAGGCCCTTCGTCCGGCGTCTCTCTGTTTCTTCCTCCTTCTTGTCTCGCTTTGTTCGCCTTTTTGTGCCCCGCGCGAGCGAGCCAGAGGTGGAGATGGAAGAAGCGAACCCCGGGGATCCTCGCAAGCGAGTCGGAGCCATCTCGCACGGTTGTGAAAGATGCCTAACTCCAGGGCTGCGGTGGCCTATACACACATGCATACTTAGATAGAGAGAGAGAGAGAGAGAGAGAGAGAGAGAGAGAGAGAGATTTGCCAGCGCGAGTAAACACGTACATGCTACTTACACAGTTGCATACGAGTGCGTGTACTGGTGTGTGCACTGCCGCCGGTGGTCTTACTTTCAGTATTATATGCCTCTATGCGCGCCCCGACTTATTTCACCGAGAGGGGAAAAAGAGCAATGAGAATTACCATTTCTATATTGCGGCGCTCGGGATGCGCTCGTCATTTAGTTAAGATCCCCGTGTAGAGATGATAAATAGGTTTGCATGTTGGTGCAATGAGCCAAGCGAGGGTCGGCAAATGTTATCGGAAAGTCCGGCAAATTGTTGCGGACGGACGATTCGAGAACCGGAAATGTGCGTTAGCAATGAGCGGATTCTAATGGCTCGGATTTTTTTCAACTTGTCGTTCGTGAAAACGGAGAAAAGGAAATTTTCACTCCCTCCATTATCATATAGTGCATTTTAAAACCAAAGTGTGTAGTATGATAATACTCGGCCTTTTGTTCGATTATAACAATCTCCTTTATATATTATCAGGCATTTCTAATCGAATCTTACATTTAACAACCTCGTAGGTGCAAACTTATCCAATGCGGATCGTGAAATCGTAACACCGAAGATAAGAAAGTAACACGTTTATTATTTCGAGCAGTAAAAATCCTTACAAAGATTTGTAGTACTCAAAAGTATTGCCCTCGCCCCCCCCCCTCCCCCCAGTTACACTCAAGATCTCGAGTTACGATTGTCCGTTCGGGCGTAACGTGTTCGGGGATTGTCCGGCAATGAAGTCGTTCACCATCGATATTTCTACGGAAAATGTGCGTGGAGGACACCATGAACTCGCGAAGAACACGTATTACGAAAGTCGAGTTGTCGGTGCGCAACATAACTCAGAGGGTGAAGGCAGTCACCTCGGACTCCTGTTGATGTACGGTAGATCATTTCGGACATTCATACTTACTCCCACCCATATGCGTACGTACGTGCGTGCGTGCGTGAGTGTGTCGGTGGAGCTCCGAGAAGCTATAAAAATCTCGATTTCTTCGGCAGTCAAGGCCCATGGGCTCGCTAAATTTGACGACTCTCGAGAGGGCGGCCCGTCAAAAAAAAAAAAAAAAAACAAACAAACAAAACAAAACAAAACAAAAAAAACAAAAAAAAGGGGATAAAAAAAAAAGTCGAGCGTTGCCGTCGCCGTCGTCGTCGCCGTCGCCGCTGCCGCTGCCGCCACCGCCACCGCCACCGCCGTCGCGGTACTCCGTAGATCCTGGAACGACCTGTACGATGTACGCACGCACGCACACATGGGCACGGCGAATCTGATGTATGCACGTAAGAGGGCGGGAGGAGGGCCGTCGCCTCGCACCCAGGGGGCAAACGAGCGGCAGCCGGTCTCGGGCGATATGAAGCCAAGAGAAACCGAGCGCCTGTGTTGGCGTGTAAACACGGCGGAGCGCACTTATACGAAACGAAAAGTGGTTGACCCTGAGCCGAGCCGTGCCTGCCACAAAGGACTGAGTCACCGGTCGCCCGCTCCAGCGAAGGGTGCCCTCTCCATCCCTCCGCACACCCTCCTGCCCGCCCGGCCGACTGGCCCCTCTCCCGCAACTTCACGGAGCCAACGAAAAGCGAAGTCGGCGTCGAGGATGCGATGAGAGGATGGACCGTGGCCCGGGTGCGACGTCCACAGGCCACTCGAAGCCACTCCGAGCTGGGAAAAGGAACGCGACGGGTATTTAAATCGAGGTTGGCCTTGAATCAACACCAGCACGGCACTTACCCGGGGATACTTGCGTTTTCTCGCTACCGTTACGCTTTTATCTAGCGGAAGGCGGTGACGCGTTACGATGTTCGCGAGTTCCCACGGCCCATGTAACCACGAGTACGCCCATCCCGGTGGATTGTGGAAGGGCGCCGTGCGCATCGAGGTCGATGATACGGGCATTTATGTAGCATCCAGTGTCCTGCGGACACCTGCGACTCCTCTCGATGCTCTTATTCGAGTTATCAAGTTTGTGCAATCGAGTCGTTCGACCTTACGTAGGATTACGTCACAGTTGCGAGTTGCGCTCGCTTTCTGCCGCTATTAATTAGCTTGGGAAATTAACGGGGCGAGTTTGTCAATCGCATTGTCTGCGAGAAAGTAATTGGCGCGTCATTATGAGATCGCGGGATGCACGATAAGTGACGTTTCCGTAACAGTGCGAAACTGTAAGCGCACGCGTATTTCTAATTAAGGAAGCCTTTCTGTTTAACATGTACCGTTCGAATTCTCTGCTCAAGCACAGTTTCAAAGCAACGCGGTAAGACGTTGGGTTGACAAAGCTACATTGCACAATTTCTTTCACTGTCCGGTTTATCTCCCACCCCCTCCCAAACCCCTCTCCGTCACACACACACGCGCGCACGCACACACGCACGCACGCACACACACACTCTCTCTCTCTCTCTCTCTCTCTGCCCCCCCCCCTCCACCTCTCTATCACTCTATTTTCGTTATAATAATGTACTTTCTTTCTCATTTCTCATTTCTTATTCATTTCTCATCGTGACTAATGACAATCCTACAATCGTATAATTATATGATTTAAGATGTGTCAAAATAATTATTTTTCCGTTTTTTTGTTCCACTTGAAAAGAAGAGTGTTTGGGCCGAAAGGTTACGCGCTGTGGATCCATTATATATAGCCATAGCCGCGAGCATTCTCCTTTCACTTAATAAAGAAATGCAGAGGGATATTATATTTAGAGAAATTTTAATTGTACGATAATTGTGAATTTATTCGCTTTCGTTAAACAATTGTTTTTACAAAATTATTAAAAATTCGAGGTCCACCGAACGGAAATTAAATTTTCAATAATGCTCATTCTCCTCCATTGCAATTAAGAATACTTGATTTACGCCAAGGTGAAACAGAAAAACAGAAACGAAAACGATAAATGTATTTTCACAATAAGTGAATCTATATTTATATTTATTGTAATCCGATAAAGGACTTTGGAATGACGAGGTATTTAATACCTCTAATACCTCGGATATTCATTTCATCGCATATGCATTTAAATTAAATGGGAAAAACTTTTTATCATAAAGCTTAAACGATCCACAATTTATATTTATTACGACTTTATGAAAGAGTTGGATAAATATTGATAATACGTAATGACGATTGCTGTGGAAAGATTTTTAACGTTTTTTTTTTTTTTTTTTTTTTTTTTTTTTTTTTTTTTTTTTTTTTTTTTTTTTAATAAAAATTATAGAAAATTGACGTATAAGCTTGGATAGAGATTTCTAAGAATAATTAAATACAACTTTCGAGGAGGTGCCAATGATTACCGAATGTAATTATCCATTAATTGAAATGATAAATTGTTAAATATATATATATATATATATATATATATATATATATATTATTGTTAAGAAAAGAAAGTTGAATTTTTGTAGGAACTTTAATCTTCACTCGAGCTTAATGAGACCATGTCCATAAATTGTACGGTGATAAATTGAAAAGTGAAAAATGAAATTTGAAATTTCATAGAGAAATAAATTTGATAATTCAAGCATATGTAAATAGTATTAGACACTACTGTAATCTCGAGATATTTTTCTGCTAACAAAATTATTTTAGAGGAAAATCGTAAATCTCATTAAATTCAATGAACTAATTTTTCAGTGATGCATTTACTTTAATAAATGAAATATTGCGAGATGTTGTTAGTGAATTAGAAAGTATGTGTAAGGAATTTGCAACCTAATTCAATCCGAGATATTTTTAGATTCGATCATTACGCAATAGCAGTTAAAGAACTCTTTATTACAGTGTCAAAGTCCCAACGGAAGTATCAAGGCTGCTCATTACGATAATATTACTCTGGTATGTACAATGTTATTATATCGATATTTTTCTGCAAACGAGCACTCATTACGATAACCAAATAACATTATGAGAAAGTAATAAATGATCAGGAGTTTATAGTGAAAATTACAAAGCCAACGTGCTTTCACGAATGTCTAAAGCTACACGAGCAATTCATCGCAACTGTGTATTTTTTAGATGCCCGCCGTGTGCAGTTCAGAGTCGATTACACCGCAGTTACGACGAATAACATTAATTAAATAACAATTCAATTCTCATGGGGGATAAAAACAATTGTTATTATTCTGTAATTTGTATGTTCTATCGCGTTATTTAAATTAATTTACATTTGACATATTTGACATTAAGTAGTAAGTAATAAACGAAATTTATTATTTTAAACGAAAGGCATTATATCGAACTGTAGGAATTGTGCACGAAAGTGCATTACGATCATATTTTATATGGTACTTTTGAGAAAGGATATTTGTCAGGATAATTCTTTCAAGTGATTAAGAATAACCTTATTATTTCATAAAATCTTAATAAACTAATACGAAACGATTTATTTTATGTAATAATATAAAATTGGTGGGATAAAATTCATAAAGTTATTTTACATATGCAATTAAAAGATAAATGTAAGCCACTTAAAAATATTATGTAAAAATCTCAAAAACAGATACAGTAATGAAACAAAAAGAAAATGGAGGGGGAAAAAAAAAACGGTGAAAAAAAGTTACGCTCAATATAAATAGTTAATATGTAAGGCAATCAAATGATCATCAAAGAAAGTGTATGTTATACAACTGGGAAACACCTACTTAAGAAATACCATTAAAATATGAAGAAAATAATACGAATAATCCATCTGGATGGAGAATTTACACGAAACAATCTACCTCTCAAACTAAAAAATAAGAGATTAGAAAAGATTAGAAAAGAATAGCCCTTCGTTTCAATGTAAGCCAACATATATTTTCCATCCAAGTATTATAAAGCCAGCGTACATAAAAATATTTCACGCGTCATGAAAGTGTATGCGTTACGGAAACTATCCTGTATTAATAATCAATTTTCAACAGACGCTTACGGTGCGTGAAAGTGGCATTGTGTTAAGTTAAAGTTATCTGTGGAGGATGAAGAAATTCCGGGCAAATGGAGGTGCCGAAAAGGCCCGAATGGTGAATACGAGCGTGAGCCGTGAAGGGAAATTTCTGTCACTTCGTAGAGCGTACGGAAGAGAGAACGAGATCCGATTTCGATCCGGTTGAACCTGTTTCAGTAAAAGTGCAATAAAGAAAGCTCCATTTTGATATCGCTTCCTTCTCCGTCAACTTGGGCCGACGCACCGGAATTCTCATAAGCAAAACGTAAACAAGCAAAGGCCCGTACGACATTTTCTAAGCATAGCGCCGTGTTTTTTCGCCAATAATGGCGCTTTATTTATGATACGGGAAGTGCCACATTTGGATATGACGTTTAAATTTGTATTTGATTAAAATTGCTCGTTACGTCGTAAAAGTGCTTTAATAAATCCTTTCCGATTATTTGTCAATAATATATAATTATTATTGAATAACCAAGGCGTAAGCTTTAGCATTCGTTTGATTTTATTGAAAAACACGTTTCAGAGATTTTCGAGAGCACATACCGAGAATATAAAATGCGAATAAAAAATTTGAAATTCTGTAGACATATGTGTGTATTAGTGATTTGATAATTTTAAATGATTTATGATACTATTCGTACAAACGTTTTGAGAATATTTTACAATTTAGTTTCAAGCATCTTAGGCGCACAAAAATTGCAAATAATATTTCATTAAATATTTATAGAAAAGAAAAAAAAATTGTTTTATTATTCGCTTTATAATTATTTATTAATGATTCATTGTTGTTTAATTTAATAAAACATGTTATGGAAGATATTATTGAATTGTTTAGAGTGTAATGCTAATAAAAGTAATATAAATGTTTTGGGGAACGTTAATATTATTGAAAAGAGATGCATGAAGGAAGTATAATATCAATGATATTTGGTATAAATAACTTTGTTAATTTGATCATCAATGCAATTTTCGAATTGGGAAAGAAAAGGAAAAATGTTTATGAATTTTATGAAAATAGCTATACTAGGTTTGTTTTTTTTTTCTTTTTTTTTCACTTTAACGATAGATTTACGATGTGTGCTTATAATTTAAATAACAAAATTTTATTGTCAAAATACATTACATTTACTTATGTTTTTTGTCTTTTAGTAATTTTTTCCCATAAAGATTTATATTTGAAAATATAGTTATTCAAATGTATATTAAAGGAGTAAAAATGTCATTAATATTCTACCATTCGCACGAAAAGTATCGCCATTAAGCTTTAAATATATTTATCGTTTAGTCTAGCTTTCTTTTACTTAAGTTTATATATGGGCACTGTTTTTTGAAATTGTTAAACATAGAAATATAATGTCGATTGTTAACTATTGTATTAATTATGATACAATGTAAAATTTTACAAGGTATGTCTTTAGCACGTATACATATATATATATATATATATATATATATATATATATTTATATTCACGTATACGCGTGAACTCAGATTGATAGATCTATAGACAAATAAAGATAGATAGATAGTCAAATGAAGATAGATAGTTAGAGAGAGAGAGAGAGAGAGAGAGAGAGAGACAGACAGACAGACAGACAGATACGTATATCTAATGTTTTTATAAAATAATAGATACCTACATGAATATACTTGAAGTATCAATGTATTAAGTTTCGCATTATCGATTATAGATACTTTCACGTGTGCCGTTTCAACATACTTACACGTATTAAAGATCTGAAATGCGTTGTTGGGAGATACGTAAGCGCGATCGAGTGGCTGCAATGAAAGTGTGAAAGAGTTGTCCGACAAACATGCAGGCGTAAGCTCGCAATTTCGCTAATCCATTTAGACCAATAGAGCGTATCTCAACGTCGAATAAATCCATATTGGTCGGCAAAAGAACCGAAAATGGTTTATGCAAAGTGCAAGTAATATGAAATGATGCGGACAGTCGGGGCTGACACGAAGTGCGACGTTGTTGTATAGAGCTCGGGATCGCGTCCACTGCGAATTGATCTTTCTTCAGTCGCGCGAGGAAGCGAGAAACGAAGGCAAATACGGGAATGGAGAGTATCACGGCAGGGCTGCACCGAGAGAAAGTACTCGAAATTCCCTTGCAAGCGGCGGCATACGCGCCTGAAAACAAGGCACATTATCCTCGAGCGCCGAGTTAGCGGGGAGTAGTGCGAGGAGGAGGCGACCGTCGAGGAGCGCAAATACCATTTGCCGTCGGCGCACTCCCCGATGACCTTTACTGCACTCGGAGCCAGGAGGCGCGAAGCCAGTCGTGGCGCATCCTTGGCGTTTTTCCATCGGCGCCGCCACGTCCATACACAATAAGCCCTCTCCACTCCGCCTCTTCTCAACCAGCTCTGTCTGCTATTACCTAAGAAACCTACCTTACTTTCTACATTCCGCGCGAAACAATGCGAGCACGCCCACGCAATACGCGGGCGCGTTGAGCGTGACGCGCCCATGGAGGGGATTGGACGGACGACGTGGTAACGGCGGGGCAGAGGGACTCGGGGGTGGTCAGAATCGGCGAATTTTTAGCGATAGCCTGGATTATCGGCGAGCGGCTCGTTATTTATTGGGCCGCGGTCGGGCGAATTGTTCAGTGCCGATGGGGTTCGCGGGATGACTCGAGGCTCATTATGCGCGTCTCGTACCGAGATGAAAATAAGGCTGCGCCGGTCAACGTTGCCGAGGATCCCAGATTATACGTAGCGCCGGCGACTTAATCCGATTCGTGAGAATAATCTGCCGGCGGACGATGGCGCGAGAGATACGCTCGCGGGAGCACGCCTGACATTGGAAGCTTCGCCAGATGCGAGATAATTCCCCCCTCCCCGCACCCGGCATGCAACGAAATGACGATAAAGTGAGAGGATCGAGGACGCGACAGGGCAATCACGTACCTCGTCGCCGTTCACTTCTCGAGGAGATGCGCGGACGGCCGATAGAATTGCGTTGCGTTAATATTGCGCGGCCCGGGTCGTCCTCGCTTACGGCAAACGGCCAGCGTTGCGAGAAAGATATATATATATATATATATATATAGAGAGAGAGAGAGAGAGAGATAGAGAGATAGAGAGAGAGAGAGAGAGAGTGAGTTAGGGAGTGAATGAGATAAGGAGGAGGGGATTCAAGAGAGATGGGGGAGGAGAATGAAAAATCGTCAATTAGAAAGCTGGACGCTCATTGGAAAATCCAGCTGGCGCTTATTTAGCGATTTGAGGAGCTATAAATCCATTTGACATCGTGGACGCGCATCAGCAGAAGAGTCTCTCGCTTATCTCGCTTTTCTAAAAGGAAAGTGTCGACTTTTAGTACGTAGGAAGATGATCGGCCCCTTAGTCTCTCTTCAGTGAATTCAGTGGCGGTGGGATAAGTACCAGCGCGAGATAATCGAGGAGCAAGTAGCCGCCATTTTCTATGGGACTCGGGATTTATAGGGCAGATTGGTGCCTCGGCGCCTCGAACAATCCTGCTCGTAGACATATGAACGATGAAAAATGTCGGAAGGTGCGTATTGCACGCCTCGGCTTATCGAGACGAGGTCGAAAACGTGGGACATTTTCGCGCGATTCGCTCGTGCAGACGTACGAGAAAAGGTGAACTGTAGCGGCGTATCCGAGAAAATCGACTTGGCGTCACACTCGGATGGCTTCGAGCAGAAAAGCAAACGATTTCATGGCATTCCAGCGAAGCCCGGAATGAAAATGCGGGGCTCTGGATGCGTGCCAGGTTGGAATAATTCAAAAATACGTGCTTCCGACGCTCGAAAATCGTGGAACGCCCGCGGGAATCCTTAGGAATGCGCGCGAGCCTCCTACATTTTTCTACCCAGAGATGGAAATTCACCGGATGGCAAGGTGGCTAAGTGAGGGAGGAAGGACAGAAGGACGAGAGCGAGCGATTAACGTGGGCGGCGCGACAAACAAAAGTCGCCTTCGACGCATTATGCTTGCACGGATAAATAATACATGACTGCTCCTCGATCCTTTAAATGGAAAAGCAGGGAGAAAAGACAACGTCGAAATCCCCGTCGGGCGAGGCTTGCGCAAATGTCGCGGACTCGTCAGCCTCAGTGCACATTGTGCGCGAGGAGGAAAAAAGGCAGGCGCGCGCGCGCACGTGCCCGACCTCAAAGCCCTGTATGATTTTTTTCTTTTTTTTCTTACTTTTCGTTTTTTACTCGCGAGCAGGCGCTAATCAGCCCCGAACGTGTCACTTCTCCGATATTTTTTCCCGCCTCGGTACGATAATGTTTCGCGAGCGAGTGCTGATTGTCGATTTCACGTGGAAGTCTCTTTTGGCTCGAGCTTACTTTTTGTGCTTTTTGTGCCCAGCTCCTTGAGCACGGACGAGGTGAATGTATAACAAGAGAACGCGTATCGGAGCTCGACGAGATAAGTAAGGTTGATATCTGCTAACGAAAGCGATTATATTCGAGACAGTTACATTCGTTTGAAATTAATTATTAATTAATTTTACTATGATTTTCCATAGCTGTAATTAGCGAGAAACTTGGGATACATGTAATGTGCATTGATAAAGGCAGTTCCACCTTTTAATAATCACTTTATGCTCAATTAGATAGATTTAATTTTTTTTTTCCAATGAAATTCTACTTTGAATGAATTGCTGGTTTAATTTGAAAATTAATTAAATAATTTATTTGAAATATTCTTTCCTTCCGAGTTGCTTGATATTTTTTTTCCCCCCGGGTGTTTTTTTTTTTTTTTTTTTTTTTTTTTTTTTTTTTTTTTTTTTTTTTTTTTTTTTTTTTTTGTAATAATCTCGTTGTAAATGACCCGTTCATGATATAAACTCATGCACTTGGAGTTATTATTGTGGTAATTTTTTTCCTCGTGGCTAATTAATAATAAAATAATAAATATATGGCCAATTTATAAGCGAATCTCCAACTAATTTCATGTAAATTATACAATGTTAAGTATTGTCGAAGTTATCATTTAAAAAGTTGTTTTCCTGTTTTTCATAAGGCATATTTGTTTGAAATAATTTATCTTTTCTTGCATTCGAATGCTTGAAAATGTAACGAAAATAAGATTTTCGATAACTCTATTGAATTGAAATGTATTCCCTTTGAAATGATAATGATATTATGTCGGAATTTAGAATCTATTTAATTTACTCGAAAATAATTAGATTCGAAAGCGCACAATTGTGAATTTGTAACATCTTATTACCAAATAGCAACTGGAATAAGGAGAACAATTTGAAAATGTCTTTGAGAGAAAAATTTTAGTATTTAAATAAGTGTTACGCAAAAATTACGTTAATCCCCGATTACAGATTATAACGAATAAAATTAAAATAACAAAATAGACGACGAATTTCAAGTTTAAAATTAATATGTTTAATTTCAAGAATCTAATCACTTTCTAACAAAATTTTATTATACTTATTTCCCAATTAAAACCTGTAAGTGAATTGTAATTTTTAAAATTAATTTTATCGAAAATTCGTATTATATAAATGAATATATAATTTTATGGACTTCATTTTTATTTAATTAAGCGAAAAGTCATGGAACCCTCTAAAACCGAAAGTCTTAATTTTTTCTTTTAACATTTATATTATTCTCAATAGCTTACATAAAAATAATTGAGATATTTAATTATTATTAATGTAAAATTAGCCTTTTCATTTCCCTAATAAGAATTTTACATTGGCAAGACTGTTAATTTTTCCAATAGCTTATAAGATGTGGCTGAAAGAAAAATAAAGGAAATTTGTATAAATTATCGGGGAAAAAAATATAATTATCATATATGGTAACTTTCTTTAAGCCGTAGCGAATAACAGTTAACAGGTAACAGGTTTTGTAATACTATTTGAGAAATAAATTCTCTTCGAATTCAAAATCTACTGGGCAATTTTCATCTGAATAGTTAATTTGCAAGAGAAACGCTTGGTTTGATTTGCAGAAAATTACCATGAAGCAAATTTTAAATAAATCTCAAATTATTTCTTTCTCAATAAAGAGAATATATTTATTTTATTCATTTTTCTTTTTCTTTTTTTTTCTCATTTTTTTTTCTGCTCTATTGCTCAAAACCGACTACCGAAAGAATTCAAAAGGAGCATTCCATTCGCGTTTCGAAGCAATGTTAGTCGAATCTGATTGGCCCGTCAAAGTATCTTACCATCTCTTGTTTTCATTTACAATAAGCACCATAAATAGATCATACTGGAATGGTAATTCACACATGAAAGCAATTAGAGAAATTGAGCTCGAAACAAAGTAAATATTTGAATTCTTTATTTTTCATCGTAATGGGTGCCGGGGCGTGACGTCAAGTCTATACAGGTGCGAGATTGCAGGTGCCAAGTCATGTGATTAAGTAGACGTTATTCCTCGTCGCTATCACGTGCTTTGATGAACTAAGTCATCAAGCTAAATGGTCCTTTAGGCTTAGATATTTTTTCAGAACGTTCTTGGAGCATGAACGTGGGCGTTACATCGTTTTTGTTCTCTCTCATTTTATGATTTTACAACGATACCAAATAATTCTAATTAAAGATAAATATAAAATATTATATATATATATATATATACATATGGCTAGAGATACAAATATAATAATTCAAATAAAAACCACAAGTAAGTGCTGTTGTAGATAATCTAAAGTTTGAAAAATGTTATAATTTAACGTGCAATTATGACATCGAAATAATTAGTATTCTCATGTTGAGGTTGTAGGCAAGACTTAAAGCCATAGCATTGTTATGTGCTTTTGTCTTTAAGAAAACTCCTTATAAAGTCGATTGAATGAGGCTAATTCGAAGGGTACAGCATCGCTGCAGTATAATTAGGTAAGCCGATATAACAGACAAAATCCTTTAACAATGTACCCTTCGTAGGATAAACAGCTGCTCGCACGCAGTTGTAAAGTGCATGATTTATTATGCTAATTTAGAAGTGCGGGTACGTGCACCGCACTTGCCCTCGTCTCCGTAAAAAAAAAAATAAAAAAAAAAAAAATAATAATATTTCAATAATAATAATAATAAAACTAGCAATTTAGACGGGAATTCGCTTCCGGCCTCTTTTTTTCTTCGTACTCTCGACGAAACAATTCGACCTCGCCCATTATTATTACTCTCTCAATTTCAAAGCGTCTCGAATTAATTAGGCCCGCTCACTTGTGCGGCGAGTGGGTCGTAGGAGGAGGGACCAGGGGAGGTGGAAAATATTTTAGTACGCTTAGAGCCTTTATCAGATGCACCGCACGTGGTCGTATTCGCGTAATTCTCGCCTTCTCGATCAAACGCCCGTGCTAAACGCGAAAAAGAACGTAGCGAATTCCTATTCCAATTGGCTTATGCTCAGCTGCCCGTGCGTGTGCGCATGTGCTTGCGAGTGCAAGGCCCGGGACGCATATACGAGAAATCTTACAAAGTACGTATCGCGGCGACTCTTGTCACGAGCACACGAGAAAACTTGCTTAACTTTATTTTTAGGGTAAAAAAGCAGCGAAGCGTCGCGCACTTGCTTTAGAAATTAATTGCGCTCATTTATTCGCGACGTCAATGTTATAATGGTTTCTTCCAGATTTGGAACTCGTTCCGATAGAGCAAAAGTTAATTGCCCCGTTGTACGCCAATTATCGTAAGTTTTTTTTTTTTTAATAAACTAGTCACTTTTCTCGCGAGCGGGTCGCTCGATGAACGGGTTCGCGGTATCGCGCGAGTTGGACTGTGCGGGCCCAAAGTCCGCGAACTCTATTGGAATAATGATCGTCGGGTAATCGCGGGTAGCGTCGTGATTTTTGGGCCATCCGAGGCATTCGCAGTTGTTTTCATCGCGTGATGTCGTTGCATCGGAAATGCCCGCTGCTTTCGAAAAGCCGGCGATCGGGTAAAAGGAAAAGCAAGAGCCAGCATGATCGCTTGATTTGATTAGAAAGTATAAGAGAGACGGACTTGCAGTGCCGGTATTAGTGGCTGCGAATCCTGGTGATACCACTTCGCTTCGTCTATCGGTGACGCTTACCGCAGGGGCCCAAAGTCTTGCCTTGTCCCGTCCTGTCTTGCATTGCCTCCGGCCAGTCTATACTTATATAAGTCCCCTGCTATACGAGCGTAAACCCCCTCCCCCCCTTTCCTTATATCGCTCGATCTCCGTGTAACCGGGCGCACGAGCACGTGCACGAAGAATCTTTTGCAATTGAAAGTCGCGCAAAAGCGCGAGATTAGACGAGTCTTATGGAGTCGAAGATGATGTGGCTTTGTTCTTGGCTGTCGCGGGGATTCGCCCGTTTCGCTCGTTTTCGAGGCCTATCGTCATTTCTCTCTCCCTCTCTCTCTCTCTCTCTCTCTCTCTCTCTCTCTCTCTCTCGAGTCGCGCGATCTCGCCGAAAGGCAATCACAGGCAATCGTGGAGTATTATGATTTCGTTCGAACGCACCGAGATCGATTGCCATCGCCGGCTGAGGATGCAACGCAAATGGAATAAATGAGTTGTAAATGGGGGAGGCGGCGTTGTTGCCGATACTCAGTTGCAGAAAATTTCACGATCAAATGTCTATTTTAAGAAAGCAATATGAAAAATTAACTGATTATTTAAATGCCAGTTGTGTTGCATAATTCTGATTAACCAACGCTTTTATAGGAGACTAATAAATCATGATTTATTGGAAAAGGTTCCTGCAACTTTCTGTTTAATATTCGCCAATACAGGTGCATTTTCATCCATCGGGATTCTTTCGGATTTGAGTAAAATTCCTACGAGAGTATTGGATAGTCTAATGAGGATATTATTTAGTATTGCTGAAACGACGATTACGACGAAGGGACATTTGGAAAATTTATCGGTCTTGGATAGATGGGCGTGCGCGGCTAATTCACTTTCGATCGTAAACGAATATATAGAATAATTGATAAGAACGATTAAGATTTTTGCCTTATTGTAACGGAGTTGGGTTATGCGGGGTCGGCTGTGGGAGAGAGGGGGGGGGGGTGAGAACGTGGGAGAAAGTCCATAATGGTAAGTGAAATTTTCGCCTCGTTATTCTATCAGGGAACGAGAGGAATGGAAGATGCGACGATGGAGAAAAGGAAGTTACCGATAAGAGACGACATTCCGTTGCCGCCGATCCTCATAGACTTTTCCACTTGAATTTCAAGCATCTAACATCTCTGAATAAGGAGGAAAAAGTACGCTGAAAGGCCAAGTTACCTGTACGCGATATCTCCATTTGTAACTCACACGTCGCCTGCGTGAATTAGCTTTCTTGATGATATTTATACATAATGCGTTCGTGACGGTAAATGAAATGTGAAATTAAAAGTTTAGCCGTAATCAAGGCCTCTTAGGCGCCTTGATTGAACTTTAATGACTCGTTCGGGATTTTAATGATTCTTCACCTTCGAGGGATCATTTGGCATACGAACAAGGCCTTGGCAAATCGCTAAGGACACATCGCTCGATTTTACTGTTTCTCCTTACGACTTTCGAAATATACTCGGCTCTTACGTACGAAGCGAAATGAAGGAATTTATTATTTTGTACAATGATCGAATGGAATTTGATGAAGGAATTGTAGCCTGACAAAATGGTGCACAATTTTTCACGACCCTGTTCACTAAAAATCAATTGGTGAATTAATTGTTTCGCAAGTGTGATTGAATTAATCGAAAGTACTGCCTGGCTGTCCGTTCCAAGTATCCGACAGACGGAAAGTCGAGCTCATTATGCAACTGATAAAGCAGATAATTTTACGCAACCAAATGTCGCTACTTTTATCCATTATTATATACGTGACGGTAAAATGTACGAAACGTAATTTTAAAAAGCCCAATTCTATGTAAAACATATGCCACGAGCGGGTTAATAAAAGTAAAAGTCGATTTAGTAGAGCTTAAACGTATTATCGAACGGATCAAGTTCTGCCGTCGTGAAATTTCCTTTGACGCAAACATACTTTTTCCCTCGTTATTTGGAAATGAGTTTTCAAAATGATAATACAAATTAGCCGCTCGTAATGCATGCTCGAGCAGTTTTAACGATAGACGCGTCTCTCGGCGAGACAAGAGTAAAAGTAAAGTGAGAAACTGCTCACGTGTCACGGAAAAACAATCAAATTAATTGTTCGCCATCCTTTCCATAAGCTAAAACCGATGGAGCAAGAAAAACAAGACCCAATGCTGCACAAGGTACAGCGCACAAGAATTACATTACGTTTCATTCGTAGCCGCGCGGCCGAATTTCATCGCCGGTACAATGACAGAAGCCTCGGGCTCTGGCGAATCAAGAATTTATCGACCTCGCCTCGACTTACGATACGGAGAGAGAGAGAGAGAGAGAGAAAGAGAGAGAGAGAGAGAGAGAGAGAGAGAACCGGACGAATTACCTCTCGTTCGGGCGAGCGAATTCACCGGATTCCCGGAATTCGGCACATGACTGTACGCGCCTCCGTAGCTGCTCGAGCGAAAGGGAGCGGGATAAAGGGGGTACAGGGGGAGTTGTAGAGAGAGGGAAGTGAGAAGGCTGTCCCGGTCCAGCCGTAAACGGTGTCCCGTCATCGCGACAGGATCGACGCGGACCGCCAATGGTGGGGCGCGGCGCGAAAGGATGTTAAGAAAGAAGTAGGGAGACGGGTCCTGGACGGGAGAGGCCGGCTATTCATCTAGTTGTCGGTGGCCGTCGTGGTGAATTCGCGCTCGACGATATGAAAGTGCGCCAAAGGAAGGAGAAAGAGAACGACCTTGCCAGCGTCGCCGAGGAGGTAGGCGCGTCCCGACAACCTCGCAGGAAATCATTTCGATTTCGTTCGCGGGGAATTCACTTCTTGTTCGCTCTTTCTTTCGTTCCTCGCCTCACGCCGACGACCGGGGCTTGTCGCGCGAGCGTAACGGATTCGGGCGAGTCCCGCACGTTTCTCGCTACCATATTGCGACTTTGGTCGTCGGTCGCAGAAAATCGAACTCGCTCGTCCAGTCGAGTCCAGGCTACTCCACTAACGCCCCGACTCCATCCGCTTCCTTTTAAACCTCGATCGAGACCCAAAAAAGTCGCCGCTATCGACGAGCAGCTTTTGAAAATTGAAATTAGATCGTATCGTTGTGCTAGTGCAACTGTATCTTACAACAGCCGAATGTATTTTTAATTGTAGCACGCATGCGCGCGCAAAGAACGCGACGATCGTTTATACGCATTTCGTATGGTTAATGTTAAGGAAAGGAAGGTTACGTAAGGTTAGACATTCAAAAAAGAAACTTCGTTCGTCGTTGGCCTAACTGACGCCTAAAATTTTTAAGTGTGTTCTTACAAAATTCACGGTACAACAACTCAGCGCCTACGGCAATCTTTAAATTCTAATTAATCTTACAATTAGCCGCGATCGATAATGCGCCTACGTTAGTCAAATAAATATTCAAATTATTAAAATCTAACGTCCTTATTTACCAGCCTTCCCCTAGTCCTTGTTCACTTGCATTTTCGACTATAATTTCGCGCATATTTTGCACTCGAGTTTGTGCCAACAAACTCGTTTTCTCCGTCTAAAACCGAGAGAACATCTTGAACACAAATATTACATAACACCGAATTAAATTATTATTTAATCACGTGATTCCCACGAAGTACGTAATAATTGAGATCGTTTTACTTTAAAAAGTGCTTTAATGATATAAGTACCGGCAATCATTATTAATCGACTTATCTAAGATGTACCCGGATTAACATATGCATTGGCTGCGCATACGTACGTGTGCGCGCGTGCGTGATAGTGCGCGTGCGACTGCGTGTATGCGCGCGACCGCATATGTGTAAATGCGCGCGCAACCGCGTGACTCTGCGTATGTGTGCGCTTGTGAATGTTACTTATATTACGAAGAAGGTATTCAATGTTCTAGCTTATTTGAAATATGTAATGCATCATTAGGAAATAAAAGAAAAAAATCTCGTGCAAACAAAGCGAAATTTTGGCCTTGGCGAAAGGAATTACAAGGCCTTAATATATTCGTAAGAGTGGCTAATTTATCAAAATTTCTGTAGCAAATTATTACGAAATCCTCCTAAATGAATTTTCAGCGCAGATCATTTTCAAATTGGCAGGATCCGATTCGCTCGAGCGTTGCATTAGCGCACGCACGATCAATCACACGCCCATCCAAAGCGAATTAGCGCCCATTTCGACTCCTTTCAATCGGAAGATCGGCGTTGAAAATCGATGCGCCTAATCGCGGGATCCCGGCAGCGCTGAAAATCTGCGCATCTTCCAATGGTCACCTCGCATTCTAAGTGGAAACGTGCCGCACAGAACGTACGCCTAACGAGTCCTAAGGCCTCAACTTGGGGTTCGGCCTAGGCGGGTGCGTTAAAAAGGAGTTTGCGTTTTTGAACGGTGCATGCGGTGGTCGATCGATACAATGCTCATTGATATGTTCTCGCTCGAGGGATTTTTCGCCTCGATCGCGCCGGCATTTTCCAACATATCAATCGCGCTGCCCGCGGCCGCATTGTTTATTCTCGCGCTGAGCTGCGGCTGCCTTAATTGATGGGCCAATGGGAAAATACACTCGGCGACACTGCGCCACCATGCGAAAAGCATTTGTCGCCGATTGTGTGCGTTGCCGTAAAAAGTTCTTTATGACGTATTTCTCTTGGTCGCGCACGAGGAATAAGGAGAGGCCATTGTTTGGCCACTAGAGCTCCAAAGATCGTTATCGAAAGCTAATAATTGAAGCTTTACACTTTACTTCCGCGATAGTGCTACTTACTCGAAATTTCGTCTTGTTTGAATTCACTCGTTCGAGCGATAAGCACGCGGGAAGTATCGAAATGTACGGCACAGCAAGTTTGGCGAATTACAATAATTAATGGCTTTTACGCGCCTGCTAATACGAGACTGCCTTAACTCGCTAATCCTAAGGCCATAATATTACTTTCATTATCTCCGTGAGATACGAATGGTTGGCCTGTGGTTCGTCTTATTACTTTGCCGATTGTACTCGATCCATTTAAGCCGACGATTCGTTTAAGCGCGTAATAATTGCAGTGCGGGAGTAAAGTTTGCCGCCAAATTGTATTCTGTTGTAATTATAATCAAAGAAATATAAATAGCCTATGAATTAAATTTACCGAGCCTCGGTGTTCTTGCATAGTAATTAATGTATGTTAGATTCCATGCCGATTCCAACTATAATCCTCTTATAAGCACTGCAATTTTTATTCGTGATTGGAACATTAGACTCCTAATACGAGGCTGGAAGCGTACGAACGATTCGATAAATAAACGAAAAAGATCGGCGAGACCCGGTGAACACGCAAGAAAAGTGAAGCAAACGACGAGCAGTCACGCAAGCCGATCTCCCATCATATTACCAACGTATCGTAATCCATCATTATTCGCAATTCTCACGGGGAATGATAGTATGATAAAAAAAAATACGTCATAGTTTGCGGGTTCACGCGTACGCCCTACGCGCAAAGCGTCAACCGAAAAATATTCAGAGGCGTGGCGCACGGAATGCTGAAATCACTGGACTCCAGGGGAATTGAATTTATACGTACATTACATTCGTAGAATAAAAGCCCCCGGAGAGATACATGCAAAGGCTCGCGAGCGGCCACGTGATCGTGCAGTCTTACGGGTTTTAGGCACACGGGAAAACGCTAAGAGCGAAGGAGCAGGCAACGTGGCGACTGTACGATGGAACAATAATTGATATTACAGATATTATAGATACGACTGGACGATGATGAAAATTCGCGAGAACACGATGCACTAGACGTTCTTATCTTTTTAAAATACTTAAACGAATAGTATACTTGAGCAAATCAATATGTCCTCGCTGGCTTGATGAAGTCGATGCGAAAATTAAATCATACACTTATTAATTGTATAGCAGGATCGTTTGTACGAGCATTTCTCAAATTAACGCGAACAAGTCAGCAACGTGTACGCGTAAAACTTATAATCGCCGCTACACTTCAGATTAAGTAAATTAAGCAATTTCTTCGCCTACGTAATGACCGAGCGCGAATACGTAATGCTCGGAATTGAATTCGATCGACGCCTAAACCTCCTTCATTCGAATTCCCAACTAATTTTATGTCCGATGATGAATCCGATATCCCACGTCTCCGTCTCCCATTATTTTATAAGTCGGACCGAATACATTTGTTCTTAAGCGCTAAGCGAGCGATCGAGGCGTCTCTACCACTACCCACTACCCACTCGATTTCCCGAAAGATTATCCGCGTCTCCTTACTCGCCTTAACGGCCTAACGCGTCGGCGCTTAGAAATCTGACGGGAGTCACGAAAATTCGTGTTACGTCGAGGAATGCCTTGCAGCAGCTCGTTAGAACGGGCGAGCATCGGTTTGTTTCACAAGAGGGATGTCATCGATACCCGTCCTCGGCTCCTCGGTAACTTCCATCGACTTCCCCTCCCCGCCCACTCATACACCCATCTTCTTCCCGTTCTTTTAGAGCTCTCGAGCTCGCGTCTTTTTGTTTCCCTTTAGTCTCGGGATGGGCTTTAACGAGCCCGTCCACGGCCTCTTTGGGCCCGTAAAATCTTAATTGCAAATAATCACGGCTGAAGCTTCCACGATCGTCTACGCACGGTACACGTAGGCTGCCCGACTCGCTTTTCGCGTTGCGTTTTTCCATTCCTCTTTCACCGCTGCTGGACAATAAAAATGGACGTGGCCGTTAGTCTTGCGAAACGGCCTAACCGGTCTCCCATTATCATTTGAATTCGTGTAACTTGTGCCGGGCTCGTTCGCTTCCTTACGACAAAAGCCTCAGCGCGAGTCGAGAACTTCGTTGCCGAATATTAAGTCAGAGAGGCGGGATGATGACAAGGCCACAGCGAGAGCATACGATGGGGTCGTCCCGGGTTGGAGGAATCAATGGCATCGAGGAGCCAGATAAAAGGAAATTAAAACAGCCACGTATCAAGCGGCAGCGAGATATCAGTGGACCAAGAGCTCCAAGTTACATACGCCCAGTAGCGGCAGCGAGCATACGCCGATTGATAAAATTCACTCGTATCCCGCGAGGAAACGTGCGTTTCAAGCGTAAAAAACAGAGCCGGCATGCTTGGGCGAGCAATAAAAATGATAAAACGCAGAAGAGGCGGCGAAGATGATTTGAATTGAAAATGTAAGTCATTCAGCCTCGGCTGCATAAATTAACGGCCAAGGAGGCCCAAGGAGTTTTCATAATGAACGATCAACGACCGAGAAGGGATGGTGCTGGCGGCTGTGGTTGGGTGGTTTGCGGTTCTTGAGGAAGTAGGGAGGGACGTGGTGATGAGGGGCTTTAGGGATGGGAGGGGAATGGTGGGGGAGGGGAGTGAGGCAAATACCATAAGGTTAGGCGCAATAGTGCGATGAGACGGTGTACGTATGTGTATGGCCGAGCGATCGATCGCGCCAATCGGACTATTAGCGACTATACGACGCACTATACGGCTTTAGTGAAAGTGTCGCTGGATATGCTCTCGTCCGTACGTGGTGTGCGAGCACACGCTTGGAAAAGCGCGTCGATGGCTTCGGACCCGCGTCCTTATACGAGCATTCCGCACAAGCGACTCTCGAATATCGCTCCGGGGCGCTTTTTCGTGCCCGAGGTCGCCCAGACGGATGGACAGTAGTGCCGACAGGACGAGGCCCGGCCGAGAGAAGAGCCTCTGGATGTGCGCGCGGGCGCGAAGTCAACGCACTCGTAAATTCTAGTGGCTTTGAGCAAGAGGATAAGCGGCCTCCATCCACGCTCCATGGCATTTTCAAATATTAATGCCTGAGAGTTACGGATGCCGGGGGCGCGCAACTCCGAGGCTACGCCAATGACGTTTCAACCAACCGAATTCACGCGGTTTCGACGACTCGACACGTTCTAACTTATTTGCCCCTTTCGCTCCACGTTAGTATCGCGCTCTCGACAAGGTCGATCCTAGAACTGCCTTAAGTCGGTTAAGCTTTTACGATCGGTGTAACGATCGCTATTAGACCAATCGCGTATCCGCGGTGATTAAAGCGGGGAGAGGGGACATCATCAACGCGCGGTGACATTAACGTCATTATCCATACGGTGAGGCTGGGTAAAATGACAGGAGGTTGGATAGAGAGGTAGTGGTGATTCTCGGTCCGATACGTTTACGTAAAGTGGCGATACACGTAACGCAATGCCGTTTTAAATAAACAAAGGCGTAAACTTTCTTTCTTCGATTTCCTCGGGGCATAATATTTTAACAACTCGACGACGTTCGCCATTCAACGAAACGCCATTTTCCACACAGGCTGCTACCTAATGTCGTGAATTATTATAATTATTTGATCGATTGTCGCGCACGACGGCCATTAGAGCGCCAGTGTCGCTACCAGTATCAACTTCATCCACCGTAAAACGATTCTCGTGGTGTAGGTGGCAGCCGTCACCATACCCGCGCCGCGCTCCTGACCATAATAGCGCAAAAGCGAAGGAAGAGAAAAAAAAGCAAAGTTGCCACGCAGCGTTAGCGATCGTTTGCGCAACGTGCATATGCAACGGCGCTTTTCGCGATCTCCGACGCCTACCTTTTGGGAGGAGAATCGCGGCGGCGGAGGGGAAGGGACGGGCGGGCCTGAGCGAAAAAAAAAAAAAAAAAAGACAGAGGAAAGAAGATCGGTGAGAGCCAGTTTTGCATGCTTTTTCGTAGCGAGCTTACGGTGAAAGTACGAGGGGCTTGAGGCGAATATGTTATCGCTTTCTTTCATTGCACCCTGAAATCCGAGGCGACCGTCGCTACCCGAGATGCAGGTGCAACGGCCCTTGGTACGTGTGCGCGCACTGCCCGGTAAAAGTCGGCCGGTTTTTCCGCCTTCGCGGCAGACGGCCTTTTCTGGATTATTCTCCTTGGCAAGACTTTGCTTTTCATGGCATTTCTCGTGATACGTCCGCCGACAATAATATAATGCACACTTACGTTAAAGCACCTCATTTATAAATCAATTTATTCCGTATTTATTATTTCTATTAAAATGGCTTGTGACTCGGCTGCGCTGCTTATTAATTCTCCGTTGAATGTCAGGAGCTCCAATCCCTTTTATTTATCTCCGTATATCGGACATCCTTGTAGACTATCGTTCGTATTTCGGAGCCTCTATAGCCTTGACCATAATAGTCCCTGAATAATGGCCTTGGCCCGCGCACGCGCACGCGCGCAAAAGCTCCCAATAAAAAATTTTGGCAAAAAAACAAAAGCAAAAAAATAAAAAAGCAGCTCGCCACGAGAACTGTGAAATCCATTACGAAAACTCCATCTCAACGCTGAGATAAAGTTGCGTATAATGAAAAAGAAAGAAAAAAGATGAAAAAAAGTAATAAGTAAATAACGCAAAAACAAAAATGACCTACACAGAAACGGCATTAGAGACACGAGGAGCAGTCATTGGAAAGTCATGTCAAAGGTCTATATAAGTTTGTGGATTTGAGCGGAATTTGGAGTGGTAAGGGGATGGGGCGGGGAGAGGGGAGAGGGGGAGGGGGTGAGG
>NW_011948425.1:4379944-4388308 GCF_000503995.2 Ceratosolen solmsi marchali | reverse complement strand
GTAGATGTCGGAAGAACATGGACGAGTCTTTTTCATCAAAATGCGCTGATCCAGTCTCTGTTAAGATTTAAATGAAAGTGTTGATTCGTACGACAAGACTACTAGGCCTAACTGGTTTCACGTCAACCTGCAAACAGTGGGTGTAAATAAATCTTTCATGAGTTTGGGATCGTTAATTTTTCATCGTGTTATCGTTTATACATATATTAAAATGACATGTATTATTGCAACATGTCAAGTACCAATAACCTCGTGGAGTTTCAGCAACATTTTTTTCAAAGCCCATTATATTCGTACAGTTCAATGCCAATAGTTTTACAAAATATTTGCAATATTCCCGATTGTGTAAGATCTGTGTATATAAATTATTAATAATGAGTAATTTGTAAGCAGTTAATTTTACGTACTATGTGCGCTTATAGGAGGATTTTTCACGAAGATCCAGAACGATGTTTGATTTATACTTTGGTCGTAATGATTGGTATGGTAGGAAAAATGGCCGAGAGGCTTTCGTGGTCGAAACACTTGTAAGCTTACAAAATATTTATGGCAAAAGAGAGTAGTTCATTCGAGCTATTTTAAAGCAAGTGACTTTTAAATTTCTTTATACTATGCCAGGTAATAAGTCAGTAATTGTAAAAATTGCCCAAGACAAGGACTAACTTTAGCGAAACTTGACGTTTAAATCATAATAAGTTTCCTTTCGGTACTATGTATTAAGCGCAAAAAAAAGGGGGGAAAAATAAAGAGGAAAAAAAGAGCAAAAATACGAAGATACGCTTGTTAATTATCGAACAAGGAATTTAAGAAACTTGATCTCATTCGGTTATTTTAATCTATAATTCTTGAAGGTAAATATGAAAGTCACTTTCTCGATTCACAGCGAGACATTAAGCACGAAAATTCTTATCTGCCCTTAACGTATGACCTAGAGTTTAAACGAGACAGATAGATACAGAGAGGCAGACAGACGGATGTAGAGTAAGAGAGAAAGAGTTAGATAGATAGATAGAGAGAGAGAGAGAGAGAGTGTGTGTGTGTGTGTGTGTATGTATGTGAGTGAGAGAGAGAGTGAGTGAGAGTGAAATGTGGGGGTGAAGGAGGGTGGGCACAAAAATTACTACCAGAGCGGAAAAATGCCCAGAGCACTTTGGTCAACCATCTTTTTTGCGAAATGAATTCTCGACCGAAGTTAAAACTTTTTTGCGACTAATGTCTCATCTCAGGATATAATTTGGCACGCAATTCAGTTACAAAATCACGGGACCAGAAACTACTGCTCTTTCCCATCCTACAAGCGTTTTATCAACTTCTCCGTCACTTTAATAGTGCTGCGCTTGCGATATTCTGCATCTGTACAAATAAGAATTCCGCGTTTCCGTTGTGGAAAATATAAAGAATAAGAAGAAGAAGAAGAAGAAGAAGAAGACGACGAGGACGAGGAGGAAGAAGAAGTCGAGGACGAGGAGGAAGAAGAAGTCGAAGTGAAGGCTAAAGAGAAAGAAGAAGTCGAAGCAAAGGCTAAAGAAGTAGAAGAAGACGAAAACGAAGAAGAAGAAGAAGAAGAAGAAGAAGAAGAAGAAGAAGAAGAAAATGAAAAATGCGATGCATACTGGAGGCAAAATGGTAACCAGGCACAGTGGTCGCGGTCGTAAAAGCGTAGTTACGGGGCTCCGGGTATATAGAAGTCGGTGCCACCTGTACCGACGATATCGCGGAGGCTTAATCCTCCTCGTAGCATATGCTCTCGGTATCCAGCGCACTTGTTCAACTCTCATTGTTCTGGTTCACGGGAGGTCCGTGACTTATGTCATAGTCCACCAGATTTTTAGCCAGTTCATTCACCAAGTTTCTTCGAATTTTTTTTTTTTTTTTTGTTTTTTTTGGCGATGGTATGCGAGGCAGAGAGAGTAAGTGGACTTATGGCGGAAGTAGAATCGACCGGGTTACATTACATAACGGTGCCCTTCTCTCTCGCCCTTGCTGCCGAATATTTGAATATTTTAATCCATAAGCCAGTGTGCGCTTCGGTCGAGCTGCGCGATATAACCGATGGATTATTACGAGTCTCGGCAGTGCCCAGCCAAGCAACAATTATCTTAGCTCGTTAATTTAACGTGTTACCGATGATATCGAGCATTGCACCAGCCTCTGATAAGATACGTGACTTTCTCAATCGCGCTCCTTTTCTCCTTCTCCCCGTCGTGTTTCTCCCCTCGAGGTAAATTGCGCCCGCATTCGATTTTGCAATTGCCCATATTAAAGTTGGTCGAGGCGGATAGAGTGGGGGAGGGTGAGCGGCGGGGAGGAGAGAACGGGAGCAAGAGGTGAAACGAAGAGAACATTACATAATGGTAGTGAAAATTTTCGAGCGTTCGCAAAATTTTTCGCATATTCTCATTTGCATAGGACATTCTTAAATTCCGCGTGTATCGTCTTATCCTGCCTCGCCCCGCCTCCCCCGCTCGCAATCTTTTGTATGCGTAATTAGACGTTGCGCAAACATAACGCGATTCGGCACGAAATTTCGCGCGCCATGAACGTCCGTTGAAATTATTTATCGGTTCGTCGATGCGATGCGAAATCGTAATGGGCGTGGGAGGTGGCCAACCGTATACCCAGACCTCTCGTCTCGTTAGCATCTCGTCACTTGGGCGCATGGGGCCACTGATCACGGCCCAACTTTCGCGACACTCGTAGTTCCCGTATTTCTCTCTCTCTCTCTCTCTCTCTCTCTCTATTTCCAACACCCCCATCAACGATCAACGTTTCTACGAGCCGATAACGGCTTGGCAATCTCGATTCTCTGTAACGAGACGAGCCTTTTGTGCGATATGCGCTCGATGAATGAACCCCACACGTCCAGGCATAAATGCGTGCGTGGCGTGCAACGACTCGACGCCAACTCCAACAACACAACGCAAATATTGCGCACGGAATTGCGTCGGTATGTACGGCGCAGGCGCGCACTCGGGAACGCAGACCGCGGATTTCGCAATACCGCGAATGCAAACTCGACGGTGTTCTAAATTACTTCGGCTGAGAGGAAGCGAGAGAACGAATCCGCGCTGAAATTATCGGTTCGACATCATTCATCCCGCTCGTTTAGATAATTCGACGATGGAAATTCGATATCCGACGATTATCCGAGCCCTGGTGTCGGATTCGTCATTTCCATTTATCTTACTTGGTTAACCAGCTGTCGTTTCATTAGCGCCCACCGTCTTCCATTTCCCATTATGTAAATTACTAATATTCACCATTTTTCCCGATAATCGGCTTGTCGGCATTGAGGCTCAAGGACGCGACGCGCGTCTGTTCGCAATCACGCGGTTTCCAAAATTACGGGACATCGCGAGGCCAAAGCTGCTCGAGTCTATACAGTCGCTCACCATAACCGGGCTCCATCGATATTCCCCTCCTCTTTTATTCTCCCGCAACGAGTTATTGTATTCTTAATGGCCGGAATAATAAGCTGGCACTAGTCAATCCGCTATCCGCTCGGGATCTCCCTCGTCATTGTCCGCGAGAGAGGCTAAGCAGTGAGGTAAGAGCGCGTACACGGGGTGAAAGTTCATTCGATTCCGCGATGAGCTGCGTGTAATAAGTGTGAAATCCCCATTGTGTCATGGCACGCGACCAAGCAGTTTATTAAATCGAGCCGCATCCTTGGAGTTGCAGCTTTCCTAATTATCGCGTCCCGTCGCCGCATCGGAAAAGTCACGCGCGTAGGTGCTCGCCTAGCGACTCTGACACCTTCTACGCGCTCGACTCGTGGCCACTCCTCCATCGGTTGGCCTTTCTCCCCCCCCCCTCCCCATCCCCCCCCCCCATCCTTCTTTTTTCTTTCTTCTCTCTCTTTCTCTCTCTCTCTCTCTCTCTCTCTCTCTCTCTCTCTCTTATTTTCTTCTTCTTTTTTTGCTCTCCTCTCGCTCGTCGTCTCGACAAAATGCTCCTCGACGAGGGGAATTCGCCTCAACAATGACGGCCTCGCGTGCGAATGAGGTTGCATACGCGACACTTGCACAATGCGCGCCGATGAACTTACGCGGTAGCACGAAAAAGTCGTTACCCCGACTACCGTTCGATTGTTTTGTTAATTGCGAGCTCCACGAGGCGGTGATCGCTCGCTTTTCCGTGACTTTATCGAGCTAACGAGAGCGTGTCCTTCGCTCGTAACGAGTACCCGACTTCATCAGTATTTTATCAAATTAAGTTATTTAAATGCTTATTATTGACAATTGTAATTATACGTGGTAAGCATTGTTCCGTTAAGGTAAGGTTGGTAATTAAATCGACCGTTATTAAAAGAAGCATTAAGATTAAGAGCCTAATTTATTTGGTGGGCTTAAAAGTCTTTTAATAGCATTGGAGGATACGGGGTTTTATGGGGTCCGGCGGCGCCATACCAAATGTACAGGCACACTTGACTTTTTCAATTCAATGTTACAATTTTGCAATCTATTGGGCTATTGTGACATTAATAATGATTGCGCGCACTAATTACGAAAATTGGTAATTAAGGCGTTTGAAAGTCGTAAAAGTGTTGGGAGTGAAAACGACCTCCTAGAGAAAACATCGCGGACGAATAGAATGAATGAGACGAGAATTCAGATTTTACATCGTTGAATGTGTTCCCAAGCCGATCGTCTCTCCGCACTTTTTGGCTCGTCCCTAACCCGACGGCCCAACTCGCGACTTAAATAACAATTGATCCGGGCCCCATCCATTAGGAAGAGTAAAAGTAGCGCTCCTTAATAAAAGCAGCCACGCGACGTCGCCAGGAGCGCACGAAGAAACCAAACGCGGATATTAATTATACTAGCGAGAGTCGTAATGGAGGCTCCTCGCGATATTTCGGTGAATGCAGGCCGGCCGTAAAGAATTGTCAATCCGAAGCGAGTGAGAGGAGAGCAAGGAAGCGCAGAAGGGAGCTTTCGCCGGCCCCGAGTTCCCGATTTCTTCGCGAGAGTGGAGCGTCCCGGAGCGAGCCGTTTCACCGACTGCGAGGTGCCCGATCAAGGTTGGACAAGCTGGTTGAACGGGCCGCCCGCCCCTCCCATTTCCTTCTCCGCTTCCTTGGGCTCCTCGCCCCTGCGCTGACCAATGGAAAATGGAAAATATTCGGGATTAAGGGAGGAAGCGAGGGGTACGGAAAATTGCAGATTCATGACTAACGACGCACCGAGATGTTTGGCAACGAGGTGTTTGACACGTAGGAAATCGAGGCACACACGTAGAATCTTCGCTGTCTTCGCCGTGGTTTCTTTAACGCGAAATTGGCCGTCTCAAATGTAATCCAATGCCTCTGGATGATGATTAAAGGAATTGAATTGTACCGTAATTTTCATTGAGAAGTCGCACAGTGGGAAAGGAAAGACGCGCAGCTCACCGGCACTGTTCTATAAAACCTCCCATACCTTTATAGTTCTATAAAAGTTTTTTTTTTTTCAATTTTTTTATTTATCTATCTATTTTATTTATTTATTTATTTAATTTTTTTTTTCTTTTAATGATCGTTACCAGGGTCTCGGTGGTGTACAAGTTCGCTGTAAATTTATAGTCCATGCTACTGCATTCTTTAAACGGGATGGCAGCTAGAAGCCTTTATCATTCTCGGGCTATCGAATGGCAAATGACGTAAAATCATTATAAAGCAATGCATCGGGAACTTATAAGTAAGCGACTGTAAATTTGAGATTCTTTATACTTGCACGTCGCGGTGTAGAAATTTATAGCACACTTTTAAATATTCATAAATTTCAATGTGTTTAGTGCTGATGTTGAAGATTATATCGTGGAAATATTGTTACGAGTAAGGCTTTTCACTTTCTTTAAATTTTGGATTAAAAATTTTTCAAACGTACTCGCATTTATAAGACGGCGTTTTTGTAAAACGCAGCACTAATAAACTGTCTGGCATTCTCAACTATGCGAAGGACAAGTGGCCCGATAAAATGCCAGGGTCTCGAAAATATATTTGAAAGTACTTAAAATTCCTCAAAGTAGACACCCACATTAGGAAACGTATGCTCATGACATTTCGCTTACTCGTTGCCTTCTCGCTCTGTTCTTTGTAGTATTTCTTCTCTTTATCATTTGTCGGCCTTTCCATACTTGTGCGCGTGCGCGTTTATGTTCTTTTTTTTTACTCTCGAGATGCACGAGGAATGACAAATTTGCTTCAACCGCCAGCCGATATATATTTGTAAGTCGAAACTACGTCCCCCTTTCATTGAAGTGAAAAAAGGAAATAAAGAAAGAAAAAAGGACGATGCATTTACCCGATGGTACGCGGAAAATTACTCACGATGTCTCTTATATATAGAAAATACGCGATTCGCATGGATGATAAAAGGTTAGAGAAAAAATTGTTCAATCCTCGATATGCAATGCCGTCAATTTCTACATATGTTACACCCGCCTCTAGACTTTCAATTACGAAAAGTTGACAAATCGACAATCGGCTACCAGGCATTCAAATCACCGCAGAGACAATTTTGCACATACAGTCACATATATCGCTTAACAATTATTAGGAGCTCCGAATAATTAATTACAACGAGAGTTTTGTGCTGAGTGATTACGAACGGAGTTACAATAAGGAAATTATGAAACGCTCGTGCATCGCAAACATTGGCCCCGGCTGCGCAATAGCAATCACATTAATACAACGTTATTTATTTATTCTCAATTGAAAAAATAAATAAATAAATATATATATATATATATATGTGTGTGTGCGCGTGTGCGCGTGCGCGTGAAAATATACAGACGCACGCACGCAGTAATCTAGCGCAACATTTTTTTTATGCCATTGCGGCACTCGAATTTCGTAAATTGTAAACTTTTATGAAGGGACAGATGTTAGATTTAGTCCGTAGGAAGAAGCTATGCCGTATGACTAATGAAGAGACAGTAGTAGGCAATATCGTAGGTTCGAGGAAAAAAAAAAGAAAAAAAAAAGAAAAAAAAAGAAGAAGAAAGAGAGAAGAAAGACAGAAGCGCCAATGCCAAAAAAAAAAAAGAAAAAAAAAGAAGAAGAAAGAGAGAAGAAAGACAGAAGCGCCAATGCCAAAAAAAAAAAGAAAAAAAAAGCTGACGCCGACGTAACGCGAATGCGAGTATCTTCATTAATAACTAATCATTTAATGTAGTGAAAACGATTTTGCTCGCTATCCACATTCTAATCGAAATTCATAACGTTTTTTTTTTGTTTTTTTTGTTTTTTGTTTTTTACGAGCCCGTTATAAAAAAAAAAAACACGTATCTCTTTCAGTTCATCCTACGAGAAATCAGTGTGAGTCTGCATCGATGCTGTAAGGAATAATACTGTTTTTCCTCAAAATTCCAGTCTTTTTTCAGGGAAATACACGACGAGCGGAAAATATCCTAGTCCTATCGGCCTTTAATACAGGCTGACCAATTTAATGGCCTATTTTATAGAACAGCTGCCTCCACGCCTTCTTCAAAATAGATATGACACTATTCGCATTAAACGCAATTTATCACCGGCTCGAGTCCAATTTATTATAACAATATTATAAAGGACGGATTGGTAAGATAACCTCTTGACTCAATATAACCGCGACGTCGGAAGGTGTTTAAGGAATCAAGCCAAAGATCGTCAAGATCGAGCTCGTATTTTATTCATCGCGGTGTCCATCATTCTCCAGCAACATTATTTCACTTGGCTTATGTTGCGAGCCATCGCAAACAATGCAATTGAAAATTGGAAAAGAAATCGATCCATCGCGACTGTCGCGCGTGAAACAACGACAAAATCCTCCGTACAGTGGGAGCGGCAGGGGGGTTGGGGAAAGACCAATAATCTCAGCATAAAGATTAAAAAACCATGGGATGAGATAAGGGAGCAGTGTGGCTCGGCGAGGGATCGTCATAGTGGCTGAGGGAATGGGGGATCGAGGGAGGGATTATCGGGGTTGGGTCTGAGCTGGAGCAGTCATCGAGTAGATGGATGGTGGTTATTAAATGGGCCCGTAGGAGCGTGCCTAGGAAAGCCTAGAAAGCTATGCATCCCCATTCGCAAAATTCGTTTAAGCGATAAGAGAGACGGCGGCGGCGAATAATGGAAAGGCGCGAAAGAGGCCCGATCCCTTTGGCCACGATCTCATTCTGGCCGTTAAAACCGTTCGTTCACTCTCTCTCTCTCTCTCTCTCTCTCTCTCTCTCTTGCTGTCTTGCTGTCTTCCTCTCTCCCTCGCCCCTCCTATCCATCGTTTTCTCTCTCTCTCTCTCTCTCTCTCTCTCTCTCTCTCATTTCCTCGAAAACATAAGCACCACCAGATGATAATTGCGGAAGCGACGAGCGGCTACGGTGGCCGCTTTCGGGTTTGCGGATCG
>NW_011948425.1:4362335-4379929 GCF_000503995.2 Ceratosolen solmsi marchali | reverse complement strand
GGGCAAAGGGGAATTGAAAGGGGACGACGACGACGACAACGACGACGACGACGACGAACGTCCGACCGTTGCAGGTCTTGGGCGAGTCCACCCCCAACGTAACGAATAAATCCAGGGCGTTACCTCGAGATTGCCAACTGGTCGGGACGTCACTGCTCGGCCATGTCCCGCGCGTCCCTCCGGCCGTTGCACTGGCGCAGCTGAGAAGCGGCTCTGGTTGGCCACGCGACTTCCTGTCGCCGCTGCTCTCGAGCTCGATGACGGGCCTGTGAGTCGCGATCGCTCGTACACGCGTGACGCCGGCTATTACTCAGGTATCGGTGCGCTGGGCAAAGCGAGGCGCGCTCGACTGTCGCTGCCAACTTCCCTCGCGCGCTGGACGCGTACGTTTGGGGCCCTCGACGAGCCGCGCGGACTCGGGCCGGTCGCCGGGCGAAGGACCCGCGGGGCCTTGGCGCCTGCGCACTCAGCCGTCGCGGGGGTGGGGGCGGGCCGGTCGGGGAGCAGGGGAGGGAGCTGAACGTGGATCACGGGGGAGACGGGTGGGTTGGGGTACAGGTGGGGGCTCGACGGGAGGTGGTGAAAGGGGGACTGGAGGAGGTTGAAAAGGAGGAGGAGGAGGAGGAGGAGGAGGGAGAGAAGCGACCGGAGCAGTGGCGCGATGATCGTCCCTCCTCCGCGCCCATTCGTCCCTCGTCGAGGACTCTAGCCGGCGCTCTCGGATATTACCTGTTGCCGCCTGCGCTCACCTGCACTATCCTCAGGTGGCAGCACTACTCGCAGCTCTCGCGCTAACGTCTACCTGCTCGCTTTCGGCCGGAAATGCGAGCGGGAGGATGGGACACCTACACTAGGACCTGGATCCTTAAGATCCGCGCTAGTTTTTATGGCTTTAGGCTGCTTTGTCTTTGATATATTTATAGAGCGAGGACTTTTCGTTGGTGGCGCAGGGTCGCAATCGCGAGAGGACATTAATGTGGCGTATTGTGAAAGCCAAAGTGGGGTGGGGTAAGGTAACTAAGAGGGAAGGAAGGCTTAATAGAATCGAAATGCAGAGCGGCAGGCATTTTCAAGTCATTGTTAAGTATTCCAGTGGCTATGCACTATTACCGTTCTCGACACCCTGAATACCGATTGATCGATAATTTAATTAAATGCAGTCCATTAAATTATAGCGTTTTTTTTAATCGTTTTTTAAATTCATTTATTTCATTTTTGTATTCCAATTGATTTACTTCGTTTCTTTCTTTTATCGCGTCTACATTAAAAATCTCAGAATTTTCTGTTCCGCGGCCTCAAACGTACGTGGATTTGCACTTGCATCTCATTTGCCTTGCTCGGCTCGTCATTTATTAATAAAAAATGACCTTAACGTCTTTTTTATGATCCAAGAAATTGACAAAATTATAACATAAATGGCATTATTCTTTTAAATTGAAAATTTCACTCGTTTAAAGTATCGCGGCGTCAAAAGACTTATAAACCAAATGTACACTCCTCTCTCTCTCTCTCTCTCTCTCTCTCTCTCTCTCTCTCTCTCCCTCCCGCCCTTCTCAATTTTCCTTATATTGAAGGAAAAAGTGAGGAAAAATTCCAAGCTAAAATATAATTTACGCATACCAATATATGTTAAACGTTTCATCCTAATTTATACGAGTAAATATTATCGAGAATACTACTCCAGCTGAAGCAAAAACCTCCGATGTACCTAAACACTTAATTAAAATTAAATATTAAAATTCCAGCTATTATCATTGGCTCTAATAACTAACGCAGATAGAACAACATGATTTTCATTATTGTAAAGAATGGAAGAAAAAAGAATTAATTACCAGTGTGCCAGGCTCGTGATGTAAGAAACTCTGGGATATTTTTAAAAATAGGAACAATCATCAACAACGTACTTAGTAAAACTAAATGAAAATAGATTAAAATAATGATTTGAACTTCTTGTACATTGAGTTTAAAAAAAAATATGATTTGTTTCGGGAAGAACTTCATCTATCATATGTAATACGTACATGTAAAACTAAAAAAATTCTTAAAAATTTTAATTTCATACTAATAATAATAATTGTCATTTAATTTAAGAGAATACAATGGAGGCGTGCATATGTACATGTGCATATATGTATCCATAATAATAACATTGGAACGTTATTATGGAATTCTTTTTATTATTATTATTATTATTATTATTACTATTGTTTTTGTTATTGTTGTTTTTGTTATTGTTGTTATTATTATTATTATTATTATTATTATTATTATTATTATTAGTTTCTTTTTTTTACTTAAATTTCTCATAATGTATTTTAGTATCTAATACCTCGAAATATTTTCATAAGACTATAATTCCACCATTTTCAAATATTCTTTTATTTACGAATGCTGTATCTTCCTCGAGGTAATATTTTAGGATTTACATAAAAGCACAGATTTATCATTAGTTTGGTAAGGATGTTGATTTTAGTAAAGGGCATTCTCGCGACAATTTTGTAATGATAAATTTTAAGTATTCGCAACTATTTGATTGAGGTGTCATCGTTTTTCAAATCTCACTGGAATGCATTTGATTAATAGACGTACTATTGTAAAATTGTAATTTAGTATAGTCGTTTTATCGCCAAAGACGATGAACATTGAATGGACGGATTTTCGTTTAATGTATAAATAAACACGAAATGTGAAAAAGAAGAAGAAAAGGAAGAAACAAATGTAAAAAAAGGAGAAAAAACAGGAACACACAACTATTCATTTCCATACACTATTCATAAAAATATAATTCAATCGGCATTATCTGGGAATTATTATTTATTATTTAATAATTATTTATTATCTATTCTCTATTATATTTTTATTTTATTTTCATGTAAAATTCAATATACTCTAAGATTAGCGTAAAATTAGATCCTACAAATTCTTATGCTTTCTTACAACTTACACATAATAAATGTAAATACGTACATTACAAGCCGTTGTATTTTTAATATGTATTATTAGAATTCCACGTAATCGTCCATATTGAAGCAATACATTATCACGAATAAATGAGTGCTAAGTATGCGTATCTCGAAATCGAAGGCTCGCAAGAAATGAAATTCATGAAAGCAAGAAGCTAATCTGAAATTACAATTAATTTGTATTTAATGGTAAAAAGTTTACGTTTGCTTTATCAAGGTCATAAGCTCGAATTTCCTCACAGCTGGATAATTTTGTCGGATTTCTAATTAATTTTAATGGAAGAGCAAGAAAAATAAAATGATATATCACAGTGAATTTCATCACAGTGAAGTTTTGGCCCTCGTGTAATCGTGTAAGGGAACCGCCCGAGCCAAGATTGCGCCAAATCGGGGAAGAAAGCAAAACCAAGTTGAGCGATCGAGCTCGATAGTTTCGGCTCGATAGTTTAAAATATAAAAGTCAATGATTTTCATAAGGATTTGCGTGTATCCTACCTCGAGCGTGGTCCAGACTCTCTCGGCTCGTCAACAGACACATTCACATTGCTGGAAAAGCGTTGCAAGTCCTCGATGGCGACCGATGCGATTACTTGTGTCGACGACAGGCACCAAACAAATGAACAGCCGCCCAATGTTTTCCTACATTATTACGCGGATACGGCGAAATTCGATGGTCGAAGTCTCGACGACGAGGGCAGGGCCTGACAATGCAACATGTCGTAACGCCCGTCACGGGGACCTTGAACGAGTACTCTTGGCTCACGGTAAAGGTGATATAACGATTCGACGATATAGAAAAATAAGAGGAAAACGTGTATTCGCTTTTATCGTGCCGGGTGTAAACAGAGCCGGCAGTTGGATGATTAGGGGGAGAGGGGTTGGGCGGGGAGGGCCAACGTCTCGGGAACGTATTGTATCGCCCTCGCTAATTACAAATGTTTAGATGAGTCGTAAAAAAAAAAGATAAAGAAAAAAATGAGCAGGGACGGTGCGTGTATTGTGCTTGGGTATACGTTCGATGGTGTTGCTGGCTTCGTTATGGAATTTTCAATCGGATCGTTATAAGCAGCGGCATCGTTCGCAGTGGATGTCAGAAATGGAGAGAGAAAGAAAAAGAAGAGAACGAGAGCACATAAGCAGGTCGACGCGCCCGACATTGTAGCTGCACCCAACTCACACTCGCTTTGCTCCACCTTTTATTTTTGTTTTTGTTTTCGAATGCCCAAAGACAGAGAGAAAGAGAGAGAGAGAGAGATAGAGAGAGAGAGATAAAGAGATAGATAGATAGATAGATAGAGAGAGAGAGAGAGAGACCTATAATGCTGGTACATTCATGTGCGTTGCAATTTATCGTCCTTTTAAAGCATCTTCCTTTATTCTTTCTTCTCGCTTTCATCCCATATGTTTATTTTCTTCCTCGTCTCTCTCTCTCTCTCTCTCTCTCTCTCTCTCTCTCTCTCTCTCTCTTACGTTTATCAAAAAATACGTCAGCAGGTATTTCCATTGGCATCTCATGCTGAGGTATCTTACGAAGAAATTCACCAACAGCACCGACTTTCACGATTACCAAAATAACAAACGAGATTCTTATTTTTTACGTGCATGTTCGTCGCTACCATAAAATACCCGACCTACCATTAACGACCTCTTTGTATTTATTAAACAGACGGTGGAGTGAGCGATCGATTATTTTTTTACCTCGATATGATTAAAAAGCTCAGCCTCTTCGACTTATAATCTTACAAATAAAATGGCGCGAACGAAGATCTGAATAACTTTGGTGAAAGAGCGATGTTGCCTCGCACTCTCGAGTCAACGAGTTTCTCCCAATATAGGTAGGAGAACCGCTTGATAACTTATTTGCAATAGTATGGAAGTGCCCATTCGCATTCTAATACGTAAATTATAATGGGCGATGGGCGCGTCAAGACGGTCCAACACGGTCAATCTCATTCCAGAGTGATTTGGTCGCAAGCTGTCGTCGTGGCACAAGTCCTCGGCACGCGTCGAGACGTCGAAAAAAATCCTCGCTGCTCCCTATCATTAAAAACAGACGAGATATCGCGTACTTGTGGGGATAATAAGCGCTCGGCAATTCTGACCTTTCCGCTAATCTCCGAGCGCCAATCGAGCGACGCTGTCACGCGGTTTCACCCGCGACTACCTGCAATTAAGACGCGGAATGCCAAAGACGACCCAATAAGAGCTCTCCTGGACCGAGGTCGAGCTCCTTCGCTGAGCGACGCAGGAGCGAGAGGAGCGCATTGTCATATCGCGACTCCGATAGAGGCTCGAGTATTGCGCGACAATGGCCTAATCACGCATCGCCCGACCGCCGTGTAATTAAATAAAATAGGCTTTACCGTGTTCTAGCCACCCCCCCCCCCCCCCCCTCTCCCCCCTTCCGCTCGCTACAGCGACTCTTTTAATAATAACAGCCCCGACCATACGCATACACCACTTACGCAATTATTTTTATTATGACCCCACCCCACCCCACCCCACCCCATCTCATCCCACCTCACAGCCCCTCCCACGCTCCCATACCTCGCCAATTCGTTGGTAAGCCAATTATTGTCTCTCGAGCGATAGTTGCCTACCGTTTTGACGGGCTCAGCGTTCCTTTCCAGCTTTCTGCCGGATTAACGCTCGGAGTGACGGAGGGCAGCAGCAGAAATAAGCCACAGCATCACTCGACGAATAACTGTTGATGATGTGCTCGAGGAGGGAAAGGGGATGGAGAGGAGAAGGCGATTGAATACCATGCGCCGACATTACGTAGCTTGTGGCACTTGACTGTTTTTAGACCGGGAGAGGGTGGGGACGCTTAATCGAGTCTTTAAAAAATGCAAAATTCGCTGAGCGTGTACGGCGACAGCTTCTGAGAATATTTTGCGAATGAATTGACGCGAGCCGTCTATCGGGCATCGAATGCACGATTTGTCAAAAAATCAAAATTAGCCCGAGGGAGTTCCAAGGCTACAAACTCGGCGCGGACCCTCGACTCACACGTCTCCCTTAGCATCCCCGTGGTCGCGTTTCCGGGTACTTCCCTTTTATCGGGCGATGAAAGTGGCCGCGGAGCGGGGAAGAGTGGAAGTGGCACCTTGCGAAAGCCGAGGGAGTTTTTCATCGGCGGTTAGAATTTCCTCGTCGGCTTCCGGACGGTTCGATGCACACGAGCGAACGCGAGCTCCACGCACGCGTACTCCCTTTGTCCTCGATCTTGCCTCCTCGCATTATGCATTCCGTGTGGCGATCGAACCTAGAGTCCCCGACGACCCAGCCCCCTACTTTTCTCCATTTTTGCCGAAGCGACTGCGGCACTCTCGACGCCACCATAATCGTAATCAAGCGCTTTATTAAGAGGACCGTGCGTGATCTTCTTAGATCTTCGAGATGAAGGTGACTGGCAGTTTGCAAGATTCGCCCCGACGACGCAAGAGATGAAAACATAAGGCAAGAGAAAGTTTGGACTTTCGCATATGTCAAGATTTTTAAAAATACTTCCTTCCAGCAATTAAACGACCGAGCAATTAAATATCCCTACTCGTTCGCTATTAGTTCACTTACCTTGGAGTTCCTCGAGGCATAATTTCGTCGATAATTCTATCGAGCCCGTTGAGTTTGTAATTTTAATTTTTTTTTTTTGGGGTCAAGCATCCAATGTAACGAGCTTCAAACAATGGACACGAAATGCATCGGGAATAGGAAGTCATTTGGATGATAAAAGAGTGTCAAACGGCTGCACATTTTAAGGTGCAATCTTTTTGCACGAGCAATGCTCGGACCCCGTTCAATCTGGCTTCTCTATGCTAAATTTATAAAATCATCTCAATCTTATCGATGCGATAACCTGCTGAAGATTCATTAAATGATGACGTCGACACATTTGTAAACGTTAAGATTATGGAAACTCCGTCATGAAGGATCGACTCCCTTAACCGGCCAATCTGCCGATCGATGGCTAAATACTCGATGCTCCTCGCTTTCACTCGACCGAAACTTTTATCTTCGTTATAACAATTACTTTTCCAGGCGGCAAAGGTCGCATATTATGCCAGCGGCGCACGATTTAAAGCCGATCGACTGCATCGAGCGAGTGCAAACTTGATGCTGAAGGCTCAAAAAGTGTGCGCCGAACGCCTGACAATTTCAATATATCAATCCTTCAAGCCCCACTGATATTTAATTAAGCAGCGATTTGCATCACAGCACTTGAATACGTATGGCTTGCATAATGCGCACTCCACCTCAGCCTGAAATACAGTGGCTAAGCGAGATTATCTCCCGGGCGATTGGTGATCGCGTTCAATAATACGGTAATTTCGCAATGTCCAATTTATTATTAGCATAACATCGAGGGTGATGCAGCAGCGCAGCTCGGAAATCTGCGGACGCGGGTCGTGACGCTTTAATGAGCGAGCGTCCACACCGTCATATTTGAAAAGCAGCGAGAGGAGGTGGGGGGGGGGCGCGAGAGGAGCGACAAAGGTGAGCCAGAAATTAGGTTCACGACGTCCGTCGATTCGCAAGCTTTCCTCGTGGCTCTTGCGCTCCTTACTGTATCCGACGACCCGAAGATTATCAACGACATGGCCGTTCCTTTTTTTGTCCTTTTGTTTTTCTTTATGTCCACAGTCTTTCAACCGATATTACGCATACGACGAGAATGAGGGTGGAAGGGGGAGAGGAGAAGACACACGTAGGGGAGAATTGTAGCTGGCACACGGGAGGACGGAAGGACAATCGAGAGGTAATTAGAAGGAGATCCGATGGTCCGTAAGGCCATACATTGGATGCGCGAAGAGCGGATTATTTTTATTACTTGACAAGATTGCGACAAGGAGATCTGTCGAGGGCTTGGGGCGGAGATGGATGACGGTGGTGGTGGTGGTGGTGGTGGTGGTGGGGGCGATATCGTTCTTAATCTAAGCCGGAATTTTTTCATAATAATAGGGATAGCGAACAAAGCGAGTGAGAATTAGCGTCTTTGTGTGGGTCGCGATTGCATTTTTACTTTTTCTCTTCGACGAGAGGATTTTCACGGAGACCACGAAGGATCGGCTGTATTACACCTTAATCGCATGGAAATAATTTTTTTTATCGAAACGCCAGTTTCGTGCGAGCGAGTCTTGGGGAGCAATTTGCATGATCATGAAGCATTTGGAATAAGTGGATAGAACGGATAATATATATATATATATAAATTTGTTCGTTTTCTTTTATTAAATGAGCAAGTTAAGTGTTTTTAAAAACAGATTTTATTCCACATTTATCTCTGTACAGTGAAATAAATGAAGCATCGCAAAGTTTGTATAAACAATAAAAAAAAAAAAAAAAAAAAACACAAAAAAAAAAAGTAATATTCCTCCATAAACTATAACTAAGTAATATTTGCCAATTTTATCGCTTATTCTTGCAATAGTCTATAATAGATCGCAGCTCTCAGTTTGATCGCTGGTAACAACAATAATTATTCTGTTTGTATAAATTATTTAAAATTTCGGTGACGCGATATAACATGTACTTATATAATTTTCGTTCGTAGATATGCCTCTGATTGATCATTAACGATTATTTGACCGATTAAAATTATAAACTTATTTACAAGACTTATAAAATTTGTACAAGATGATTAATAAAATTATTATTGTTCGATAGTACAAAATCTCTTCTCAGCTACTACATTCATACATAAATAGTTGACAATGACAATTTCTCGGAGAATAACAAAATGTGTAAAGCGGATTAGACAAAGGGTTATTACGCATTTCGATTCCAATAATATACTTGCGCATGTTTATCGATCGTTTTCCCTTTCTTTATCTCATTTCCTTATCATTTCTCTTTGGTTTTCCTTTTTATTTAGAATTGCGTCAATTATCAAATCTCGAATTATTAATGAAGTTATAACGTTGCGCGCGAGTGCGCCGATTCCTCGCCAAATTCAATATTTAAATGCGGCCCCTTAGAGGCAACTTATTATTCCTTTACAAATGTCTCGAATAAACAAAAACGACAAAAAATGAGGATACAAACAAACAAATAGAGCGTTATTTAAAGAATAATGCTAAGTCTGCGAGCAAATTTCCAATTAAATTCACTATTAATCAACGGGGACCTCTTTTCATACATCGTATCATTATTATAATACTGCAAATAAATTAACAGATCTCGATTATTTCTAGGCAGCTGTTATCAATATATTGTATCTCGCGCATCTAAATCAATGTTCTAAGTATTAACGTAATTAACGTATCGCGCCCATATTTTTCATGAAAACACTCCGCTATGCTCTTTCGCTCGTAAAATCTTAAACGATTATAGGTATATAAAGCATTTAGCCGAAGCGAGAAGTATCTTCACCAAAATCGTTATAACTTCGTTAATAAATAGTAGGCAGTACGTAGTATCGTTAAATTTATCGATTCAATATACCGCTTCAAGAATCTTCGAGTTATGTCATGATCTATTAATGATTTTCATTCTGTCGAGATACGACCGAGGTATAGGCCCCTTTAATATAGATGACATTGTTAAGTATTAAAGCGACGCCGAGATTGCAGCGTCAACATTTTGCATTTACGGGAGGATCGATACTTTTTACGCCACTTTAACGAAAACTTCCGCTACTCTGATAATTACATATAGAATTGTTTACCGGGTCTTGCATACTGGCGTGTGTGCAGCGACTTTTCCAAATTTACCATTAAAGGTAACGTCGAGCTATAGGTGAGGTACGTACGTGAGCTCATTCAAAGCTTAACGAAACTTTCGAACCGCCAATTTCTCCTCGGCACATCGTTGTCAAATTATTCGCATCGCTGACTCATTCTTGACTACTAGCGCCTACATAAATGACTTCTACATTGCAGGAATATCCGAGACGAAGATTAATGTTTAGTTGTAATATACTGCGTAAAAAATTCTTAGAACCGGATGGAATTCGGAGCCAAAAAACGCAGAGTCAATCATTTTTATTAGAAAAAAAAAATATATATATATATATAAAAATAAATAAAAAAAGAAAGAAAAGAAAGAAAAAAGATAAAAGAAAAAACACAACGACACTAATTTATTATATCAACACTTTATTATCATTATTATTATTGGCTTTCTTTCTTTTTCGTTGTTTAATGTTTTTTTCTTCATTTTTTTTTTCGTTTTTTTTTTTTTCGTTTTTGTTTTGGTTTTCTTTTTTGGCTTACGTGCATTGGCATTTGGTAGACATAGCATAAAAAAGGCTTTATTGTTCCTTTGCTCTTAATAACAATGATTTTCTTAGATGCTTTGAACATATAATTTTATTATAATGGATTTTCATCTAAACGCGAAACTTTCATTAATTCGACATCGGTGAGTTAGTTAGTTGGGCATTAAATTTTAGAAGAATAGCACGAACAAAAGTAAAATCTTTGTCTACTAAACATTTGTGAGCACTTTAAAAGGACACGTTATCCCTATGCTTATTCGAAACTTATTTCTACCATCAAAACGTTTGCTTAATCACTTTTCATTTACAAGTGCTATTGTTAGATTCTAAATACAAAGGATGCTGATGTGATTTGTAAAAATTTTCAATTTAAAAACAAATGTTTAATGCGTCAAATGTACGGATATAAAAAAAATATTTTCTTTATAAATGATACTTTATAATGGAGGTTTGAATTTTCATTAAAAACACTCTCATTAGCAGTGTGTGTGTGTGTGTGTGTGTGTGTGTGTGTGTGTTAAAAAAAGAAAATAATTTTTAAAAAATTACAAACAAACAGACACAACAACAACAACGACGACGACGACGACGACGACGACGACGACGACGACGACGGCGACGACGACGACGACAATAAGCGAATAAGCGAAAAATGGACGAGTGGCGCTTGTTGAGACAAATACAAGATAAAAACAAGCGCCTTAATAATAGGGATAAGATCCTGTTAAACGATTGACAATGCTATTTATTGATGATACTAATTATTTTAGTAATAGTTGCAACGTTGTGATCTCGGCGAGCAGTGATTACCCATTAGGCATTCCGAGAACATGAGATCATCAATGGCAAATCATCGATATAATAATGCTAGTATTATGGAATACACTATTATCTCACCAAATTATGTATTTATCGATAAAGATCTCGTGGGCCGCAACGCGCATGTCGCTCGCGTTCCCAGCAGCGAATGAAAAATCGAACGAAACGAAATTCATCGAGAGCATACAGCGAGGCCGACAATTTATTAATTCTCCATCAAATTATTAGCATAGTGTTATAAAAAAAGAAGAAGAAGAAGAAGAAGAAGAAGAAAAAAACAAATGTCGCATCGCAAAATGCTTTCCTTACAAGTACGTCGAAAAGGGAGAGAAGCGGCTTTCTGCCGAGGCGACTACGGGCCCTCAGTCCCAGAAGCTGGAAACTACTAGTCCTTTTCTTTATTTTTAATGCCTCTTTTTATTCCCTCTCGCTTCCTTTCTCGAGTGGACAGGGCCAATCGAGAGCGAGGAGACGTCCCTCCTCCAGGCCGATCGGAGTAGTAAATTTTTTTTTTTCATTTTCTTTTTATTTTTTTTTGTTTTTTGTTTTTTGTAATTTTATATTTTTTGCTTTTTGCTGTTTTTTCGTTATAATAAGAAAGCCAGAGCAGCTTTTCACTTTAGAGTGAGAACGTGGCGCGGTACTCGGGCGGGAGGGGGAGGGGTACTCATATCTTTCGCAAGATACAAAACGTGCCTAACAGCTACCGTAGCTGTTGACGTAGCGACCGCTGTAGGAGCCCCGCGTCCAGGCGCCTGCGCGGTTCGAGTAGCTGTTGCAGGCCATCAGGGAGTTCATGCCGCTGGGCCGGTCGATCGGCACCCCGGGTCCACCGGCTCGAGCGAGGCTCGTACTGTGGGAGCGGCCGCTGTCCGTCAGCGATACACGCAGGTCCTCGCTAGCTCCGATCTCCGTGTAGGGCTTGGGGCCTCGTTTGCAGCAGCTCAGGAACATGAACGCCGTCACGCCCTGGATTATGTACGGAGATGTTTAGGTGAGGAGGCGCCGGCGATCGATAATTTTATTATCGAGAAAGGAAGCTAACGCCTAACCGATCGCGGCCACAATTTTATCAAAATTTGAAGTTTATAATTTAATTAAAAAACCAAAATAAAACCAAATACTCCGTTTGGGCCACGGTAGCACGAGGCGGCGGGGAGGATGGGTGGACACACGCACACGCGGACGCGCACAAGGTGACACCCGAAAGCCAATGCCCATGGATATTCTACTGTTCGGGGAATCGCGCGTGAAAAGTGGGCGTTTAAGCACCTTTAACGTTTGAGCGAGCGTCTGTGCGCGCGTGCGTGCGTGTTAATTATTTAAGGGACGCGCGCGAAAGAGCGTCTAAGCTTGATTGTGCGCGTACATGAGCCAAGGATGCCGAGAGCTATGGCCGTCGTCGTATTTTTACACGACATTTTTAACGCATTAATCTTCCATGGGAATTTTTTGCACGGCGAACTTTATTTTGGCACCCCGAAACTTTTAAAATATCTGGCCGATGCCTCGGTCTTACATCATTCGTTTCGATAGTCGGCGAGAAACTCTTTTTTTTTTTAGTGGCCATCTTGAGTTTTATAAATGTTAAACACAAGAAGTGCCACGTTGAAATGCCAGGCAGTTATATAAATAGGATTTTCTTCTTTTTTCTTTTTTTTTTACTCGGACGATCTTTTACAAATTTTGATCCCCAAAGATTTAGCTTCTTTTGATTTAAATCTTATTTCAGGCGAATTTCAATGTTACTTATTATAATCGTCGCGCTTCTTTCGAGATATTATCTCGTATTTTATTTGCAGCATCGAACGCACGAAAATTAACAGGAACATAATAGGATTGAGTGGCCTTGACGGATCAAACAAATATAATTTAACATGATGGTGGATCGCAGATAATATCGACAATTTTCGACACAATGACTTTAAAAACCCTCGTTATTCGATATTTCTTCGAGAAATTTTCAAATTTTTCTCTCATTGTAAATGCAGTGATTTAGGAAATGCATTATTGGTCGTTAGAAACTTAATCCTTTTAATTTTATAGCCGCCATAAGATAGGGCAAACAATAGCATTGCATATATCTTTCGTTCTCTTTAATTTTCGATAAAATTTCTGGAAATTCGCATACGTGGATATAAGATATAAGATACAAGTGACCTTAATGATTTTGATAATTTAAAAGAGGAAGAAAAAAAAACAGAATAAATAATTAAATAAAAATGACATTAATAGAATCTAGAGATTCGAGAGAAATTTACAAGAAGGCCATTGTTTATGGTGTGAAATTGTTAGATTCTTATTGTCCGAACGAACAAGCTCGCGTCCAAATATTTTTTTATACTATTGCCGAATCTTATGGGATGATATTTCTCGGAATTTTGATTGAGTTATGTAATTATTGGTCTATTTTTACGACTCTAAGATCGACTTTATATCGGTAGATTGTACATTGTTGTCTCTGACATTTTCTTGTGAACATGATTTTCATTTCACATGGATATTTATCTGAATCCTGTTTCCGTATGAATTATACGTCATTACCTAAAGCTATGCATTATTCATGAGAATCGAATGCTCAAAAGTCGTGATATTAATTTTGAATCAATGATGCGAAAATTGAAATGAACGATGTCTAGTTAAACAATAAAGAGTAATCTTATCAATTCTTTCGTGTGCCATTAATCTTAAACTCATCGTACAATAATGTAGCGAATGGTTTATTTATCAATTAAATTTATCCTTATCGTAATTTTTAAAGCTAATTTCTAGTAAGATATCTCGTGTCTTATATATCATTATAAAGATTTGAAATATTTATTTAAATATCGAGATTCGTAAGAGCATACTATGGATTATTATATTGTTAAAATTACTTGAATACCGATTGTTAAGATTTCAATTTGTTTCATAATTCATCGGCTCCGTGAAATTAGCATTTTCCAGCAATCCATAATCATGTAAATTACCATAGCTGATCTATCGCCCCGTAAGTCGGATAGATATTTTTAAAGATTCCGTGACCTGGACTCACCCTTAGCCATCCACAAGCTTATGAGAATGTAAATTTTTGCAATACTTACCACAATAAAATGCAATATAACGATAAACATGGAAGCGTTTCTAAATCCAATATTGTCAAACAATATGCCGGCTATACTCGGACCAATGAAGGCGCCGAGAGCGAAAGTACTCGTCCAAAGTCCACTAATAAGGCCGTAGGTTTCGATATTATTTGGAAATCCGTGAGATCTTAAAGAGAAAAGTTAATCGCTTGTATGAATTTCATGAAGACATTCGGCTATTCCGTACAACTACATATGTACGCGCGCGACTACAGTTGCGCCTGCAATGGAGTTGCCATTCCCGCTCCTTTATTTAGAACAAAATCATGTAGCAGGGGCTTATGAAACCGATCCCACTCATCCGCTTTAAACCGTTTCACGATAAAAGATTTATTCTTTTCTCATTATAGAAAATTTGATAAGAAACATGAGTAGAATAAACTTACTGATATACTAATTTGGCGCTAAGAATAACTTGAATTGTAAATTATATTGTCTTTGTGATATAGACTTATGCATAGATAAGATTATCAATACACGCGCACATCATATATATATATATATATATATATATATATACATACATACATACGTAAATGTACAATTGTTATGTGTACATACGTACAACGTATATGTATATATCGCTCCTTGACTAATCAATTGGTAATGTTCAAGTATTTTAAGTAGGATAATCGTAAACGATGATTTATTAGTGAATGAAAATAATTGAATGCCGTAAATGTGTTGCGATAACTTTATTTTCTTAAACGAACGAAAATTGAAAGGGGGGCTGACTCATGTTTTTTTTTCTTCGATTCGTCGACAACATACTGAGAAACATTCGTTTGTTGTATAGTCTGTCTCTCGGATTGGTGGATTTGTGTGTGACGTGCCTAGTCGCAAACAGGACACATGAGTCGCGTGTGAAAGGCCGAGGTACGCGAATTCCCCGACAGTGAGCTTAGAAATTGTAAGGCTGAATAAATCGAGCATCTCTAAGAAAGTTCACAGCGGCCAAACAATGCGTAATCAGCAAAAGATAAAAGAATCGGCAACGGTAAGTCGCTCACCGTCGGGCTCACACAGAGGCAGAGACAAATATATAGATAGATAGATAGAGAGAGAGAGAGAGAGAGAGAGAGAGAGAGAGAGGGTGGCGGGAGCAAAGTAACGTTAAAACTACAGTTAAGCACGCTATCGGGAATATAATTGTGGCAGCTAGTAGGGGCTTACTCACATCGCAATCCTTAGAGCGTCGGTGAAGCTGGCAACGAGCTGCGCCGCCATCCCCAGGCCGTGGATAACCAGCCCGCATATCGTCATCCAGAGCATCGTCTCGTAGGGTATGAAGGGCGCGGGTCCGATGAGGCCGAATCCTATCATCACTATGATACAACCGGCGACGGTCGCCACCTGCCGGTGTTTTCATCGCTCGTTACAATATTATTATTATTTCAGGGTCCCGAGGCTCCTCCTCCCCCTCGTACTCATTCTCCAAGGCATGGCATTGTTATTTACTCGCGTGCGCGGTTTCCTAGCGCCGGCGCGATTGACTTATTCCCTCGCTTCTTTCCCCTCCCCACGCCGCCAATCAATGCGAGACATTCCACGATAATGCAATTTTTGCGCGCGTTGCGCGTTTAATTATTCAATGATAACAATTCGAGTGTAATTGTAACTCATACCTCGTCGTGCTCATAATTAATTATTCATCATCGTCACGTTGGATAACTTTATTCGAATGCTCTATTATCGAATCAGATTCGAGCGATTGCGAGTCAAACATGCCATTAATGATTGAGTAAGGCTCGATCGAGGATAATCAAGGACTAATGCGTAAGCGACGAGTTTAGGAATTTTCAGTTCGAGATTTCACCCAGTCAACTTTATTATACGCAAATCCGAATCCGTTAATCCTAGGGTGCGCGCAGCAATGTTCGGCGAGGAGATGAGCTGGAGGAGTGGAGGGGGCTAGGAGGCTTGGTAGCATCCTTGCCTTTGGCGTCGAGTGTTTGTCGCACAGCCAACCCCAGACAGGCGCGGTCATCGCGTAGGTGCCGCCGTTAATGATGAACATCAGGCCCAGCACGACCGGGCTCATGTCGAATTGGCGCAGATGGGGCTCGAGGGTCGCCTGGAGGAAGCCGATGCTCATACTCGTGGCGACGATCGAGGCGCTCGCCACCATGACCCCTGGCACCTTTAACACCTTCATGAACTTGCCTGCGCGCAACGAAGGGATTAGAATTTTAAGGCCCGGTGAACGTTGTTCGCAACTCACCCTCGGTGCTCTGATTGTCCTGCTCGTTGTGCTGATGAATGGGAAGCACGAAAGCCGTGACCACGGCAGCGAGGAAGAGCGCGAAGCCGAGGACTGCGAATGGCGTTGTATATCCTCCTAACTACGAAGAACTCATTACATATACACTGCGCGTCTAATGTCTGCACACTTGCACGTGTTAGTTTATTTTGCCTCGTATTACTTACTTACCTACGCCTTCGAGAGGGACTTATAAATATATATTTTTAGAACAGCGAGATCGATATTATATTTTGAGATGGGGGCGTTTGATTTACATATTTTTTTTATTAAAGCGTCGAATATTTATGCCCACTGATTATAATTGCGAATATTAAATAAGAATTTTATATGTACAAGAAAAGTGCATCTATATGGAACTTGTGGACATTTTTCTCTCATGACGATTGATTGTTTTATGTATTATGAAAGCTGTAAAAAAAAAAAAAAAAAAAAAAAGTAACACCTACTCAACGAAATACCTTGGATTAAATGATATATATATATATATATATATATATATATATATATATATATATTTATATATTAAAAACTATATCGTAAAGATAAAATGTAAAATAATTTTGTATTTGCGTGCGTTTATATATATACATTATTGAGTAATAATACTCGCCCTCGATCCTTATTGTTTCGTTGGTAAAAAGAGAAAAAGAAAATAGCAACAAGAGCGAGAAAAAGCATTTCTATTAAGTAGTCGTATAATAATTATCAATTAGCTCTCGAAAGCCTTCGTTCGTTATCGGCTGTTTAGTCTCGAATTTTTTTTTTTTATCAGCAGCTCCCTCGGCGTATGTAAAACGAACAGTAATACCGTCGACACAATTTTGGCGTTAAGTAAAACCTGGAATAGAGCTCCTCCGACGGTCGGCCCGACGATGAGGCCCAGACCGAAAAATGTTTCGAGGCTCGCGAAGGTGGTGGCAACGTTATCGGGAAACTCCTTGGCTATGATGGCGAAGCTCGCCGTGAGAAAGGCAGCATTTCCAAGGGCCTCGATTATCCGTATGAGGAAGGAAAGAACGATGAAGGGGTAATGACCTTCGACTTTATCAAGAAGACCAAAGAAGATGGCGCACGTTCCAGTTGTGAGAATGCCTCCGTTGAATAACAGCTTGGGACCTATTCGATTAATCTGAAACGGGAGTCTCGGGTCAGTTTTTTTTTTTTTTTTTTTGTTAGGCGCTGCTTAGGCTTACACTTGGATGTGACAA
>NW_011948425.1:4324835-4357335 GCF_000503995.2 Ceratosolen solmsi marchali | reverse complement strand
TCAAAGATAAGAGCAAAAATTGACCTATATATTTCGGTACTTTCAACATGTTAAAAAAAACTATTAAGATAAAATAGCTGCTTATTATATCCACATATCATCATTCTATTATAGTTTAACTAGAATGAAGATTTTCTTTTAAAATACATTACGAATGAAATAAATTTTAATAAGATAGCATTAAACACTAAAATTTAACTAAATTATTCCAATTGTAATATTAAACGTTAAAATGCCTTTTTTTTTTTTTGTTTTTTTTTTTTTTAAGTAAAGTAATTATTATAAATTGTTTATATTGCTGCTAAAACGAGTGATTATTTCAATTATTTGTATTTAAAAATTTAATTTACAAATATATTCCAAATCCATCGATCGTTGGTATTTTAAAAGTTGGATACAAAAGGAGAAAAATACTCTTTAAATTTTTTCTATTAGAATTGAGAATCGAGTAAGGAATAACGATTTTATTAATGCACAATCCGAATGATTTTATTTGCAGGTAATGTTTATTTACAATTCTTATTTGTATAAAGAGTGCTAATCATAGGCTAGGATATATTTGTAATGCTGCTTGGAAAAATCGGTTTAAGACGATAATTATATATTCATTGTACATAGAGTAAATATCGAGCACTAACAACTCTTAGTAATCAAAAGTATATATTTATCGAATATATTTATCGGATTGGCATATATTTTATAACATAAAACATAAGAAAATTGTAACTGAAAGACTTGATGAAAATACTGATAATATATACATGTTTTGATCAAGTTATGATAAAGAAAATGCCAATTCTAAATTTGATAAACAAATACGAATGGGAAACAATTTTTAGTAATTTATACAAATTAATTCTCATTCTATGTGCGCAGCACTGAATACAATTGATGTTCGATCTACGATTTTCATACTATATACCATCAGCTTTTAATATAATTGCGACAAACGGGAACTTTAAGATATCTATGTAGTAAAGCTATTTTATGCAGAATTATAAATATATAAGTAAAAACAAAAAAAAAAAAAAATTGTGTCAACTTTTGTGTCAACAGTGATACACAAACACTGAACATTGTATGACAAACCCATTGAATTCTCATGCAAATTTATTCTAATAATTACCAGACTTTTATTTAAAATAGAGAAAATAAAATCTTATGATTATTCCATTTTTACATTATAGTGTGTAATAATACAATTTGTAAATAAAAATAATATTTATAAAGTCATTAATGTATTGCCATCGAGAACAATTTGACAAAATAATAAGTTTATATTACAATATTAACGTAAATTAAACATTCGGTGATTTGTTTATACAAAAATCGTAAAGTTGAGTTTAAAAATAAGGAATATGTAAAATATGTATATATTCCTCCATTATCGCTATTAATATTAATTAAAAACTATTGGTACTTTAAGAAGGATAAAACTTATAAGAAATAAAACTTAAAAGAGAATTTAATTAGCTTTATTTAAATGCCTTATAAAACTACGTAGGATGAAGAAAATAAAATTAAATCTTGTTACGATAATTAAAAAATTTTGAGTTCAATCTACAACACAATTCGCTTTTTAATTTTTTATCTCCAAAGAAATTCTGATTATAACAAATTTCCTATTCAACCAAATTATATTTGCATCGAAAGTATTGTGTTTGCGAAACCAAAGATAAAATAGTATAACATTCTATATAAATAGTATAATAATAAATTTCATTGAAATATCAGTAAAGTAAATATATTCCTAATGAACTAAATCCTAATTTAATACTAATTCAATTATATATCAATTACATTGATAAAATTGAATCTAACAAAATAACATTTTTATAGCATTAGCTCGGTCCATTGCGAATTTAAAAATCCACACGCGTGTACGCACAGAGATAGAGAGAGAGAGAGAGAGAGAGAGAGAGAGAGAGAGAGAGAGAGAGATAGAGAGAGAGACCCTGGTAGAACTCTTAATTAAATTGACTTCGCTCTTAATTAATTTTCATTATACATCCTATATACTAAATTCATAAAAATCAAAAAAAAAAAAAAAAAAAAAAAATTAAAAAAAAAATTAAAAAAAAATTTAAAAAAAATTGCATTTTCATCATAATTAAAAAATTTTGTAATTTTTCGAGTATAATGAAATGGTATTATAGAATCGATATGATGTTAGTAGTAATTTTAGAGGGTAGCCGTAGCAAAATCCAGTTATAAGCTCTTGAATTCTAATGATTCTAATATTGTAATAATCAATTGTTCCATCAACATTCAATTGTACAAATGGGCTACAACGCCAACTAAGGCTGTCCGTTATTGCATGAGTCAGGTTTCGTTATTCTATTGTGCTGGATATTTATGTATAAAATATTATTACCAATACAGAAATGACAATGAAACGAGTCTTAATTTTAGAACTGGACATTTTAAAATAGAGTTCCCTCTCGATAGATATTTTATTATATCTTCCTCATGCTTACGACCTATTATAATTTTTATTTTTTATATAAACCTATGATGTATATATATATATATATATATATATATATATATATATATATTTATTTATTTACGCGCTTACGGTTTGATAAATCATTGCCGATAATGAGATTAAAATACAAAAATTCGTTAATTTTACCACTTTGATATCGAATACTAAGAAATGAGAAATACAACTACGAGAAACAAACTACGAGGTTTTATGGATTATTCGATATCAACGAGCCCAAAGACGTTGTAGTTGGCATCACTGGATGCTGTGCTTAGATTAGAATAACAACGATGCAATAATATGTTTATCCGTTAGTTTTAGAGATTCCATGAAAAGCGGTATCGAGCGCGATTTGATATTCTATATATCTAGAGTCGAAATATATATCGTGTAATTTGTCCGAAATTTATTTTCGATATTGACCGAAGCGTATTATCATTATTAATTTGATAAAGCCTGTCAATTTACAAAATTGCCCACGACAATTGCAAGCTCGCGTTGGTCTTGAAAAATCGACTCTCGTATTTAATTGCAATGAAACGAAGCTCATTCCGTTAAATGATTGTAATTAGCATCTAATGATTGTGCGCGAGAGACTTTGTCATAATCAAAATCAACAGCACCGGGGACTTGGTCGATATTCATTTAAGATGGCGGCCATCGAGCGTATCCCCACTAACAACAACAAGGACTTCGGGAGGTTTCTTTTGTTGTATTATAATTCGCATATCGTTTGAGTCGCACTTACTCCTACCGCATTGGTGTGACTCTCGTGATAATTCGTCGAGTCAGCAACGCGAGTGGCTAATCTTCTACTTCTACCAGGGTAATGTTGCGCTTCTTCTCTCGTTGCGCCGGGGCGCTAATACATAAGGATAAGCCGCGAGATCGAGCGATCGATCGAGGAATCACAATGAGCGAGTCGCTCTACGCGTCGCGCAGCCAGATTTTCATGGGGATCTTCGTGAAGGCCCCGTTGAGGAAGGACATGAAATGCTTGGCGATGCTCGTACTGGCGGCGGGTCGCATCTCCTCGATGATCTCCTTGGCGTTCTGGTTGAGGAACTGATTCATGGCCTGACCGATGATGTTGTTGCCGTTGATTTGATCGACTATGCGGAAGCGGGCGCGCCCGAGGTTGAAGTCGATGAGTAGTCGACTGATGTTCATGTAGCGCACGCCCGCGCGTTTCTCCTCGGCGCCCTGGACGCGGGCGACCGCGGTGACGTCACCTGGAACATGTGGAGCAACAACCGACAGTTGAATATTCGAGTTGAATCGCTGGTGACTCGTGGCTTTCGTGGCATTCGTTACGTCATATTCATTGGGATAGGTGAGTGGAGCTTGATCAAATTGGTTATCGAGTGGTTTTGGAAGGCTTGTTGAATGTTTTTCTTTTTTTGTCTTTCTTTTTTCTTTTTTTTTTTCTTTTTTTTCTTTCTTTCCCTTTTTTTTTTCTTTTTTTTTAAACGGAGATAAGCGAGAAGCCAAGATGGAGATGTTCATGTTTTTATTGATCGGCCACTAAATGCATTTCACAACATTTGGCCTTATTCGTCGCTTTAAAGGTTACTTCACAATTATTTAGCGAGTTTAAGCAGTCATTGTTTTATTGGCTGAACGACGCGTTAAGAATAATATCCGTTAATTGAAGCAATAGCTCGTAGCACGATGCACGTGTGATTAATGAAGCAGCTGGGATTCATTTCTGACGATTGATTATTAAGTGAAAGTGCGAATGAGAAAAATTGGCAATTTTACCAAAGAATGCCCAGAAGTCTCCTTGACTTTGTATGGGAAAGAGGAGAACGTTGCCGGCCACCTCGTAGCGACCTTGGAGCTCGATCTTCGGTATGGACATGTAGAGGTCTAGCCTCAGGTTCTTCAGGTCCGTTCGTACTCTGTTAATGGAGTAGTTGCCCGGGCCGAATGCTGTTATGTTGGAAAAGATGGCGCGCACCCTGACAGCGCCTTGGCCATTTTCCATTCCCAATTCGGGGATTGTCAGTGGATCGATAGGGGGCAGATCGAGGTCTTGAATTCCTATATAAAGTAGAGTTTATGTGTAAGGGGATTATCTCGTTTCTCTTATTCGACAATCCTCGTAATTGTGAAAATGTTGAAAATGTTAGAGAATTGGAAAATGCTTATTGCCCAATGAGTATCCTTTGCAAAGCTGATTTATTGCTTATTAATTTTCTGATTTTCGTTCTTGGAAACTTGGAGTAAGTCTTACGAGAATACAAATTGAAGAGTTGAGAACAACTTTTATCATGATACTTTTATTTAGATAACAGTGTTATTGAAATATTTAGATTCGTACACGTTTTGGAAAAACAGATATTCACATTAGTGCGTTTGTTAAAGTATTGCCGAGCAAAAGTTATAGATTTAAATATGAAAGGTCATTCACAACAAAATTTCGAAGATTACTCGTCATAAGAAATGCAATAACATTGACACCGTCGAAAAACCTATTTACATATTAAATTCACTAGGCGCTTTTATAATTATATATTTATAATACATGAAATTATTTTATTTATTAATTAAAATGTTATTCGCATATTCAATAATAAATTTAAACATATACATAATAAGTATATGTATATATAAATGATAAATTAAGAGAAAAAATATGCAATCTGGAAGTTTTATATTGGCTAATAAAAAAGTTTGCTCTTTTAAAGAAAACATACTTACTAACCTTTCACAAGATATGGCTTCAAGTGGTTGAAAGCCTTTTGAATGCACGAATCTATCGCAGGATCGTTTCTGGTGCATGGCAAAATGTATTCCGCTGAAAAGGAAAATGTACTTTGAGAATAATGTACGGTTTTCTTCTTCTTTTAATTAAACAATTAATTTGATTAAACATAATGATATTTCATCGGGCTTTTACATGGTTTATTTACGTGGAATGACCGTGATCGCTTTGTTAAAGAGGTAAAAGAGATTCAGGGGTTAAAATAGGGGAATTTAAAGCATATTAAGGTTGCTTTGGACGAATGAACTTTTCGGTAATAATTGAAAATATTCTCTTACGGGCACATTTAATTGCAATTATATTCCCGTAATTGTTATTAATGGCAAATTGTCAACTAGTTATAATCATTCAAATTATTCAATATATAATCTGAATGTTTATTTTTATAAATTAATATCGTAAAAATTCCAATATTCTAAAATGAATAATGAATTGGACCGCGTGTGAAAGCCTATTGGATGATCTATTGCATCATAAAATAATATTATCATGTAATTTTAAATAATAGTAAACATTATTCGTTTATATAGAGAAAGGGAGCGAGGTAGAATTAATATAAATAATAATTAACGATTTATCGATTAAATTATGTTATTAAAATGTAATTACAAAATGTGAAATAAATTCTGGAAATAATTTTTATAAACGATCGTGTTTTCATGATACTGTTAGAAGAAAAAAATTATTGCCATTCATTCGACTTGTATCGATGGTGACATATAACATAGTTAAATTGTCTCTATCACTTCTAAAAAAATGATTAAGCGTTTTTATTAAACGGAAATATATTAAAATGTTCTTGTTAATAAAGTCCTTTAAAATTCTCAACTTATATATAATCATAATCATTCGTATTCCATATAACTTTGCAATAATTAAACACTGCCAAGTTATAGAAAATTAATTACTTTTACGCCAATTTAATGAAAAAACGTAATAATTAATAATTTACAAGCTATCGTGAATCGTTTATCTATCAATGATTTTACATAACGTAAATTAGTAATTTTATAATTTGTGCTCTTTCAATCAAGATATTTCAATTATTCTACTATTAAATGTCGAACGTGAATTTGAGCCCGTAAATGCCTCTACTAAAATCAACAAAATTGTTAAACACGATAATTGAAAATTGCAAATACTAATCTAAATCCTAATATTGTTATACGAATGTTATACGAATATTGTGTCGTACTACATCCTAAAGAATGTTCGAATCCTTCGATGAAACTATTTCGATGCCTATACTATACCTATACTATATAGGTTTAACATTGTTGTGCAAAACTCCCAATTTTTCCAAGTCAGTCGATAACGAAGATATTGCAAATTACTTTAGCAGCGTGACTTTAGAATTATCAAGTTTAACGAAGGACTAAACCTCTGCAACTCCAACAATCAATGCCAATATAAATGACCGGACAATTAAAAATGTATACAAGTATTATTTTATCCTACGACGTTTCGTTAGAGGAGATAGCGAGCGATAAGTAAGAGCGATCGGCTCGCGGGGATATTCAACGTAGGTGACATAATAAAAAAAGCCAAAGAAATCAAGTTCGATGAGCAGGAAAGTCGTAAAGGAGTCACGTACGCAACGGCTCAGACAGAACAATGTTACATCGCCAATTAAACAGACGTGCAAATTAACGAAGCGGTCACGCGACTGTCCCCGGCGCTCCCCATGTCTTCCTTCTTCCGCAATGCTGTTTCGGACTTATGTAAAGCGCTCTCACTTTCTCACTCGGATACATCTCCATTGACTCAGCCGGCGACTCGGCTGCTTTTTTCTTCTCCGCTTGGTTGCGACACGCAGTCGAGTATCTCCGCTTTGAAATGTGTTTGTAATATGACCGAACAAGTCTAATCTTACTGACGTCGTAGATTAGCGCGTAATTAATGTGACCTTGATAGGCTGGTGGCCGCCTCGCATCAAGGCATTCACGATCGACGATGACTTTTGCCAATTTCGTATCGCCGAATTTAATCGAACGAGAAAATTGCAATGCAGCTGCTAAGACTGTCCAGACTCCCTTGCAGATTGATGTCGTGATTATTAATTGCGCTTTTCTAATGGCAACAAGTGAAAACGGCACGCTATTTTGAGTTTGACGAGGGGTGGTGGGGTTGGGGGGGAGGGGGGGAGGGGTACAGTAGTTGAACCCAGGATCGATCGAGAGAATGAAAAGGAAAAAGTCGTTGTTAATTACTCGAGAATCGATATAGCTAAAAATTCTTAAAAATCCATTACCGACTATTTGCTCTATAATATAATAAGTCCATTATACCAAGTCAAAAAGAAAAAAAACAAAAAACAAAAATATTGGCTTTACATTCCCCAAGCGTCGACATACTCCCAACATCCTCGCACTCGCAAATGACAAACTTTCAAGTTTACGATTTTAAGTGCACCTACCTTTCATAACCTCTCGCACCGTCCCACTCCCCCATCTCACACACAAGCAATTCATTTATTTAAGACGCCAACGAGCTTTAAATAATGCATTATCGCGCGAGCGCTCAACCTGAAAACATAATCGCAATGCATCGTCGCAATTCCGTTTGTGCGAAATCAAGGCAAGCCAAGGGAGATCCGACAGCCATCTCTCTCACTCAAGATTCATGCGCACAATGAAAGAAATGCATAACGCACAACGTCCTCAAGCGGGGATAACACAGAGTCAGAGAGAGAGAGAGAGAGAGAGAGAGAGAGAGAGAGCCCTCGACCAAAGAACAAAGAGCCGTGCGAGCACACGCGAGCACGCGCAACCCATAACCCATAAACCACGGAGCCGTCCTCCCGGATTGCGCACAACGATAACAATGAGCTTGACAATCCCATTTGGACCTCCGATCAAAGAAGTGTGCGTCTCGCTTGACATGCGCTACGTGTTTTCGACAGCACTCGAGTCCCGGCTCTGACATCCGGCATGCGCCGCTTTTGCTTCCCGTAGAGGATTCACGAGCACCATCTACGTCGAGACATATCCCTCTAACTGTCTGTCTCTCTCTCTCTCTCTCTCTTTCTTTTCACAAACACAGGCATCGCTCGAGAGCCGCTCTATGGGCATCTATGACAATAGGATTGCTTATCCGTAGGTACGTCATCGGTTCGCCAGATGAACGGGCGCTTCCGAGGAGGAAATTACAATGAGCTTTGACCGCGCGAAACGGCGTTTAATGACGATAAAGAATAGAGCGGGCAGCATTGGCCGTGCCGGAGAAAAAGTGAAAGGTCGCCGGGATTCATTTGAAATTTTGACTGATTTATGAAGACCAACACCTCCTTGTCCAATGCCTAAGTAAATGCCTCACCAACTTAACAATTTCGCCATTTTCAGTGCCCATTTGCATAAGCGTTCGCTTGCACGACACGGTAGTCTCTATATCAGATAAGTCATCACTTAACTCTTTCATTTATTCGTTTGTTTATTTATATTTTGTAAAGGGAATCGCGGCTTCGCATGAACTGAGGAGTTTTAACTGTAAGCCTATTGTATCGAATATAGTTAGTTTGCAATGTTAAATTGCTTTTGTATTATTATTTTAATCACTGGCGCTTTATTATTTGCAATGAATAGTGGCGTTTCGTCAATAGCGCGTCAATGGGAAAGTTATTAATCAATACTTACAATGATAAAATACATATAATTAGGAGATACGGATGCTCATCGTGCATTGAAATATTAAAAAGATATTATAAAATTAAAATTAATTCAACGAAGATAACCTTTCGTATAATAAATTGCATAATATGCATTGTTTAGAAAACTATTAACTGTATGGGGATGACTGGTCTTTCAAATATTATTATTATATTGTGACGAGAGAACGTTTAACGTTTATTGTAGAAAATAAGTCAGTGGTAAGTATATGTAGCAACTGTACCAATTAAAATCTATTACAAATCAAAAATTTTCTGCTCATATCGTATTCTCTGATTACAAATCACGGCAAATATTCAATAATGATAAATAATATTATATTTTTCTCCATAATTTGATACATTCATTTTCTTATCAATGTTAAAGGCGTATTTGAAACAACATAGTTTTGTACATATTTACATACACATACATACAATCATACGTATTCGGATAATGAGTATTAATTAATAATTAATAATTAATAATTGATGAGAAAATGTACAAGGATGCTAATAGTTATGAAAAAAAAAAAAAAACAAATTATAATATAATTTAATAATGAAATATAGATTTTAATTAAATATATACTTTTCTTACCCAAATTTCTATATTATCGTTAAAATTTTCATACATCAATACGAAACCATTTAATATTATTATTATTTTTGGTAACGTACGACATAACATGCCGTCTAAATCAGTTACGCTACGTTTCGACAATCTGGACTTGAAATGCGTTGCAACACTATTTCGTCTCGAAACTCTATTCGAGTAGACCCTTTACGCTACTAAAGCGTAAAAATCTTAACGGCCGTAATATATTTATTTACTGACACACAAAATGCAATTTGGAAGTATCTTTACTACCAATTGCCGCACCAATACTATGGAGTCACAGACATGGCGCTTAAGTACTCATACGTGATTTTACCCAGTGATCACTGTGAATGCAGAATAATCATTCACAAAGACAATGATGTGTGAGATGAGACACGACGAATGAGAATTGCGACATAAGTAGCGATAAGATCATGGATCTGATGAAAGTGACATCATGAGTGGCCACTGTAAGCCAGTAGTAGTGCGGTTTTAGGAAAAGAAAAACAAATTATTACAAATAAGAGAACCGAATAGAGAAAGGTATTGCTGCTGAGAAAAAATATATTACACAAAATTTAATTAATCCGAATAAATAAAAAGCTACGTAAAAAGCAATCTTTCTTTGATTATGTAAATTAATTGTTATTCAAAATTTTAATTATTCATTCAAATACGAAATTCCAATGTATATAAGATAAGACTTAATAGATAGTACAATTTTATTATGTTTATTTGGAGAAGAGATGTTAACAAATATTTCTTAAGTTCTCTATAGCATGAATGTGAAACTAGATAAGCAGTTACATAGATACATATGAGAAAATTATACAATACATACATCATTTCAGAAAGTTTAATAGAATCAACATAATTCTGTGTTAATTTACGATTTCATAATAATTATAAAGTTGTCCAATTATTACTAAAACGATAATATTGTCTCAAAAAAATGAAACATTATATAATTAAATAGAGATCCCTTTAATGTTATGAAACACAATAATAATGTACAAATATTTTGAAATTTTACACATATATTATAATTTGTAATGATGATTACATATAGCAAGGATACTCATTTAATATTATATGGCATCATTAATGTCATTATCATTGTTCAACAAAATTATTTCGTTAATTTATATTAATATTTGAAATGGTCAGGTTGCACTAAACTTCATTATCTAATTACTTTCTCTTATTTCACTTGCATTTAACTTATTCGTATGGAATTTACTAAAGAACGATTTTTTATTTTTTTTTTCTAAATGAAAATATAAGCGCCATACTTATCTACGCTTGCATGCACGTATATAAATCATAAATATTCAAGGTAATTTTTGCATTCTACAGTAAGATAAATAATTTATTTAATTGTTTTTACTCATTCTCTACACCACTCATTATCCATATCTCCTACTGAGATATTTCATTATTATTATAACTATTTTTAAAATACAAGTTTAGCAAGCAACCTGTAGCAAATACTACTGGATTATATTATTCGTGACCTACTGTTCGTAATATATCTTTTATATATCGCATAGTGGAACCAATGATAGAATCCATTGCCACAAGTTAAACGTAAAAAAATTATAGTCGAAAAGAATGTAAATACTGTAACCTAAATATAAAAATATCATAATATGCTTATGTTATTTTCAATTTTATTACCGGAAAAAGGGGCTTTATTAAAATTTTCATAGTTAATGCGCACGTGTACGTATAACGTATATGTATTGATAAGACGTGTGTATGAAAGGAAGAATGATGAATCATCTAACATATCTGACTTTTCATTAAGAAATATTCAATATCTATCTATATATATATATATATCATATATATATATATATATATATATTATATAAAAAATAATTGTCTTATATAATATAACAATAACATTTTAACATCTTAAGTATTATAATTATCGTATAATATAATTTTAGCATTTTTTTCTTTTTTTTTCGACAAATATTTAATTTTTGTTTTATATTATTTTCTATGTTCTTTATCGAAATTTCTTTAGCTAATATGCGATATATTATAAATTGCAAATCGTAAATAAATGTTTTCTAAAATGATTTTATGTACGACATAATTTGATAATGGACGTAAGAGCATTTGACATTTTAATTCTTTAATTGAACGTATAATTTCTGTCGAATACAATATAAAATATGTTTATACTGCAAATTTGGAAAGCACTTGCAGAAAGAATACCATTATGAATAATTTATAGGCTATGAATATTGGTATAAATATGAATATTTTCAGTACAGCGGTTATATTACAGTTACAAATATAATTAAATCTATAAAGAAAAATGTAGAGTTGCGTATTTTAATTTTGAAATATATTGTATGAGAATACAATGTACTTTTTATTTAATTATGAGGTCACTTATTTTGTATGTATAGTAAGTATTTGCTATTCACATTGATTAACGTAAATCATGAAAATTCAAAGATATATATATATATATATATATATATATATATAAAGAAATAAAATTAAATATCGTAGTGAAGAAATATGCAAAATTACAGTTTGCTTATTAAAATTACATATCGTTAGTATTAATTTGTTACAATCCTTTATTTTTCATTAATGTCAAGAAATTATTAACTATATAAACGAACTATATATAGTGGAATTGTATCGAAGTAAATTTTTAATTATTTCTTTAAAAAATTAAATGATAATGATATGTGAAATTCTGCAAATTTTCATAAGTATTTTTAAAAAATTTTGCGCTAAGACTATACATATATTCTACTTCACCCTAGAGCTTCAAAATTAGTCAAAATAACTTACAATCTGTAATGTTTATACGGCTTAACTATTTTTACGTACAATACTAAAATTCAAACAAATTTCTTTAATAACTTTAGATTTTTCATGGTGGTTATAGGTTTAGAAACGATTCTTTTTGTTTTTACTCGAATTTTTGACTTATAAGTAGAAAGATTTATGTATTTGTACTCCATTTTATTTACTTACATAAACATAAAATTTTAATAAAAAATCCCTGACCTAAAAAGAAGTTTGAAATGTTAGATAATATGTTAGGACGTGGGGGGGAGGGGGGAGTTTTAATAAGAATTGTTGAATTGTCGAGTCAAATGAAAATTTTCTTATTCGAAAAGTAAATTCCACAGTACGTCTACTTAAAGTCACAATTGAAGAAAATTATAAATACTCGTTTTAAACTTATTATTTACAATTACAAATTGAGAATTAATTATAATAATTTTATCGAATAGTATCAAATGTTGTTTAAAAATTGTTTAAAAATTTTCAATTTTAATTAAATCTCCAAAGTCAGATAGTTTTAAAAAAGTTATTATTTTTGTTTTTTTATAATTTTACCATGAAACTTTATTATATACTAGCTAAATGAAACCGTATTATATAGAGTTTCAACGCTAGTTTCTAAAAGTTTGTTTTCAATGTATTTACTCGCAGAGAGAGAGAGAGAGAGAGAGAGAGAGAGAGAGAGAGAGATAGACTCAAAGCCAAATATACATACGCCGAATAAGTAATAATATATCAAAATTTAGTCATTGTAGATGAGAAGCTGTAGGGAGCACCAAAACTGCTTATATACATCATCTACTTTCTTCTACTTTGCTCGTACAAGTTTAGTAAAGCTCAATGAAGCTTGATAAAGTATATTTAATTATTTTGATCTTTAGGAATATCTAGGAGCTAACGGGTGCATGGCGCATCTATACCTACAGCAACCACTCCTGCCTATTTCCTATATATATACTAAAAACATACACTTTTGCAACTTTGCAACACCATCATCGCCCCGATCGACCCAATAAGTAAGACGCCATTCTTAATTCCCATCACAAAGCACTCGACTATCTCCCTCCCTACTCCTTGACCCTACCAACTATCCACTACCACCATCCCGCCCCCAACCCCACCCCTAAAGGATGAGGAACAAGGACGAGCGGCATGACTCGCCAGACGGCGCGCCCCTTCTCTACGCAATCAACGTGGACGTTGAGTAAGGACCTTCGGCAAGGACCTCGGGCCCAGAGGCGAATCGTGTCCGCTTCGCATAAAGAGGTCGTCGAGTCCATCGGAAATCCCCCTGAGCGGGGATATGGATATATGGAGCAGAACAGACACGCCAGCTCAGCCTCTCGTGTGCCACTTTAAACGTCGCGGCCCTCGTCGCTCTGCTACACGCATCGTTCGCCTCTCGCTCCCGAGGCGAGCGCCTACCCGGGCGAGGACTCCCGGCAGCGATGCGCTTTCACCTCGCGCGCCGCCCATTGAGCCTCGGCTGCCTCGGCTCCCGACTTTCTCCCGTGCGCGCTCAGCCCGCGCTTATGCAATCGCTCTGACATAACCTTCGCCGAGCCGGCGCGTGTGTTACGCCATCGTGGCTCTTGCCGCATTACGAGTGAGTCGAGGCTCACGGGGAGAGGCGACGACGATTATTCTCCCATCCTCCCCGTCCCTCCTCGACTTGGCAGACCGAACCAGCGTTTACACAGACTCGGCACTCCACGTCCTCGACCCATCCCATCCGGCATTGGGCACGACGACGAGTCCTACCCTTTTTCGAGTATCGTTCCCTACTAAGGACCCGACCATCAACCCTACCTATGGAACTTTCTTCACCTTCCGTCGCTCAGCAGTCTTTCTCCGCTCTCTCTCTCTCTCTCTCTCTCTCTCTCTCTCTCTCTCTCTCTCTCTCTCTCTCTCTCTCTCTCTCTCTCTCTCTCTCTCTCTCTCTCTCTCTCTCTCTCTCTCTCTCTCTCTCTCTCTCTCTCTCTCTCTCTCTCTCGCCTTAACGGAACCTTGGAATGCGTTCATTCGTACAAATGATGACACTTAAACCCGTTGCAGTTGGATGACTTTAAAGGCTCGTAGTCCGATATAGAGTTCGTACCAGTGACGAGGGGCAAAGGGAACAAACCCCAAACGGTGCGCGAATTCCTTCGAAAAGCCGTGCGAGAGACCATCGCTCGTCGTGGCCTTGAACGAGCGAGTATAATTGAGCCATAGCGAAGGAAGTTGCTAAGTAATTGCACGAGAATCGATATTTATTAAAGGGGGAGCAGTCGTGTAATCCCCAGCTCTAGACGACCCTCCCGCTCGGTCCCTTGGTCGCCAGTAATCCAGGGCTCATGGATGCCGCGCGAAGGATTTTCAAATCGCGCTTGCCTGTGTGTGCGTCAGTGGTAGGTCACCGATCGTCGGCTATAAATATTTATGCAATTGCGCGTATTTACAAGCACGTCAATGGCCTGCCTATGTCCGCTAACCAATGGAACTGTTTGCAAATTGAATGAACAAGACACAAAGAGAGAGAGAGAGAGAGAGGGGGGGGGTCCTGCAACGATCACTATGCTTGAATAGACAATGTTAGGGGCACCATTTCATAATATCGCGTGAGAATTGAGATTATAACGAACACTATAATGAATTTGCTAAAATAATGTTGTATAAGCAGAATATTACAAAATGGCATTTGAAAAATGCCTTGAGGTCGGGGATTGCGTTGGTAATGGAGGTAAACGCCGAATAGGAAAAACAACTCCCGAGAGCCTCTTTACGATTATTTAATATTTCTTCTTTACTGCGAAGGTCTAATGATCGTTGGATCATGGGAAAAGTCGCATAAGATGTTACTTCCGCGAGGGGAGGGTCTTACGTCTATCCCGACCGCGGTTAGCCAGCCCTGCCAGCCAAGGCCACAGAAGGGCTCGAGGGATGGCGCGGTGGCTTAGTAAAGGAGGTGGATCCGGGTCAACGGAGCTTACGTGTGTCAAAGTCGGGTTCGGCGTTGCCGCCATTGGCGTCGATGATGACCTGAGCACCGACGAGGCTCGCGAAGAGTCCGATAAGGGCGATGACGCCCAGGCGTTTGGTCATCGAGGCCATGGTGTATGGAGCCGAAGGAGGTTTCGTGCTCTCGGCGCAGCTCGTGTCGCTCGGAGGTTCGAGTGCGGGTCGTCGAGATGTCCCGTCGAGGAGCGGCGCACAAACAAAACTAAGCCATAGTCAGCCGTCGCACGACAAGAGCAACAACTCGCGGGCTTTTTCGAAGCGGGTCTCCGTCTACTGCTCCGCGGCTCGGCCGAGGCCCGATGGAGGGGCCCAAACTCTCGTGGCGAACGAGGGCTAGAGGGACGAGAGGTAGTGAGCGCGAGAGTGAGAGAGAGAGAGAGAGAGCGGGGGAGAGAGAGAGAGAGAGAGAGAGAGGGAGACAGAGAGAGAGAGAGAAAGAGAGAGAGAGAGAGAGAGAGCCCGAGAGCGCGAGTGAGACGGAGAACTACGACGGTAGCTTTATCAGATAAACTAAAGACAGGTCCGCTCATATTGCGTCTTATATTCGAGCGCCCCTTCTCTCAGGACTCGACCGGTCGCTTTGCTACCGATGGAAACTCTCCCTCTGTCTCTCCTTTACACGCTATTCCACACCGGCGAGCCAACGAGTCCGGCTAATAAACACCGACGCCACGAGTCTTTCGACAATACTTTCGCGCTCCTCCCTCGAAGCTCCCTCGTCTCTCTTTTAGATTAAATGCCGGTGTGTGTTTGAGTGGGGGTGGCGGTGGTGGTAACGGTAGCGACGGCGACGGCATCGGTGGCGGTATCGGTGACGGTAACGGGGACAGGAGGGAAAGTCGTTGACGGAACGCTCGGGTCTGGAGCTCCCGGCCGAAGGAGACAAGTCCCCGGGCTTAGCCACGCTGACCCTATTTCCATGCGCATCGCTGCAACGAGGATTCGAAGAGCCGACGTCGTGACTCGCCGGCCATGAATCCATAACGAAGCATTGTCTTGCCGAATTCAATTCTGACGCGCCTTATAATGATTAATTCGGCATTGGACAGCCGTGACTGGTACGCGTCGACGAGGTACTCGGAACTTTTGCCAATCCAGATAAGTTTCTTCGGCTTCCGTTTCTATCCCAGTATCGTCCTTTCTCGGTAAATTCTCCTCTCCTTCTTTCTTTCTTCCATCCTCCCGCCACCCCCCCACTCTCTCTCTCTCTCACTATCTCTCTATCTCTCACTATCTCTCTGTCTCTCTATCTCTATATCTATCTCTATGTCTCTCTCTCTTTTTTTTTCGTACGAAAAGTGCTTGTGCGCAATATGAAGAAAAAAAGCTAATCGGCTTTACGAAACATTGACGCAGATCTTTAATTTTAAGATTCATGCAAAAACTCTTCACCAAGCTTCTTTGTTTTTTTCGCCTGAATTAATAGCAAAGTTGCCTAAGCGACTAAGATATCGTTTATATTCCAGCAATATTATCGGAAATCAGGCGCGTCCATGTCTGTTGTGCGCAACACATTAAAATATTATAAATTTATGATATCTATTCGATCGGTATCGTGTGCCTTCGATCTCTATGGGCATTTTTTGCGCAACTGCCATACCTACGTAAAATTATACAATCGATATACATTCAATATAATAAATGCATAAAATAAAGTAAAATGAAAATTGACGATTATAAATCGATCTTAAGCTCTTAGCATTGGATGAAAAAAGCGATAGAGCTGTAATTAGTGCAATTACGATGACAAGCAAAAAGAAAAACAAAACCAAACAAAACCAACAAAGATACTATTAGTTATCGTTCGATAAGCATATGAAACATTTAGTAAAATGAAATTTCTAACCTGCCTATCGAATAATGCTGTGCGTACAAACATAAAGCTCGATTGTATGTAACGTACGATCATTACATTTCTCATTAGGCTTATTAAGCTTCTATCATACTGCCATTAAACATAAACGTACATTGCTAATTTGCCTTTAAGCATAAAGTACAATGTCATAATGGGATGATCTAGCATTATTACGTGAAAACTCTCTCTAAGTCGTATGAGCATAAAATATAATAAAAATATCAAATGTATATGAATATCTTTCAAAGACAATGCATGGACATGCGTATTTTCAATTAATTTTCTGATATCACCGTTCAGCGATTTAATATCTAATATAATATGAATATGGAGGATAGTAGGTTATAAAATAGTTACAATTGTCAATCGATGCGCATTAGTGGTCATCTGCAAAATTACTAATGTATACGAATGCAGAATTTTTGTAATAATTAACGATACCAAAGTATTCTGATGAAATCGAATGCCAATTTCAACCGTTCGCATTAACATTATTCCCGTCTAACGTAAAGTACATAATAAATATTGAGTTTATAATGTACTATAAAGCCAGTAATTATTTGTAATGAATTTAAAGCCAATTGGATTAACAAGAAAATTCTGAAATACTTCCTTAAAATTCGTTTATATTCAAAATTAGACATTTTAATTCTGATATTATAAGAAATTATATAATGCTCGAGTCTATTGTAATTCGCTCGCTTCACGAAATTCATTATTGAACTCTTAAAATAAAACGGTAGAGTAGTTTTTTATTTTACTTTCTATATGAATATAATGCATATACCTGTTTATGCATTCATTTATATGTGTGCATGCGTGCGCGTATGAATAATACTCAATAAAGTATCTTGGTATGAATAAAGTATTTACTTTGATAAATAAATAATCATAATAGCTTGTTTCTTATTAAATAGCTACTGCTGCGGCGCGGTAAGAAAAGTTTTCTTAAAATAACTGCATAAATATAATGATAAATTACAATTAGCCATTAAGTATAATTTAATATAATCATTGTCACGTAAATTATTACTAAATAAACGTATGGATAAACTTTTTATTTAAGTATCAATTATATGCTTCGTAAAATTGACATTCATCGTCGAAAATTATCAAATTACAATGTAAATTACGTAACGATTAAGGATTTAAGAGTACGTTATAATTCATAAATTTCTACATACAATTACATTTAGTAAGAATTGGGATGCATAATTCTTAATTAAATCGAAAATGTTTATTTTCATATTCATAAAGAAGGCATTTTCATGCATTAAATTCAATAGCTTATAAGAGTTCTCGATCGTGAGAAAATTCTCTGGCAATTCATGAGTTTGTATTGTTTATTAACTTAAAGCATCATAGACAAAGTAAAATTTTAGTTCCCATTATTTTACAATATTTTCTTAGTTTGTTAATGATTATCGCACTTGAAAATCTCCAGCGAGTTATAAATTATAAAGCCCTTTTGTTGCAAAATAAAAGTCGCGCGACGGACAGGCCGTCCGTAAAACTTTATTTTGAATTCAGCTAGCAAAATGTTCGATCGAACCGAAGGATTTTTATTAACATTGATAGAACGGTATTTTTTATTATCTCGAGCGCATGGTCGAAGGCACGTTCGTACCCTTCTCGGGATGTTTCACACATCTCATATTGGATGAGCTGATACAGATGCTCGTCTCCTTACCCTCGAGTCGTAATTCCTGATTCTATTCTTCGCCATTCCCCAATGATGGTGGTGGAAGTGAATGTATTACTTTGCATTTTTCTACAAAAATACATAAATACATTTATTACAATAAATGCATTCACGATTTGAAATTCTCACCTTCGATGTATTTCAGATTTTGTATTATGCTGCACTCCGCATACCTAAGTGACAATTTGCAAAAAAAAAATTTTATCCACGTGTAACTTATTTCATGCTTATCTCGAAATATATTTTTTCATTATTCTATGCACACGCCGACTCATCTTATGTATAATATTTAAGCATTGAAAGAAAATGTATGTACGGTGATTATTTTAAGGAATTGTAGAGCTGCTTTATCACATGTTTCATCACATGATAATCACATTCCGTGATCTATTTGTAAAATCGACAGTAACAGAATTCTACAAAATTTAGCTAACATTTTACATATAATGTTAAAAACTATATTCATGATAGTAAGTTAATATATACCCTTTATATAACCATAATTAATATAATAATTATTTTTATATTATTATAAATCAAAAATTCAGAAATTTATTAATATATGCTTTTTCAAAAGATATTCTGGAAACTCGTTTCATTCAAGATAATAACACAAAACAAAACATAAATCTCTGCTTAGGTAAAATAATATCAAAACTTGAAAAACTAAAAATACGTGCTTGATTGATCTGAATCATTTGGAACTATATATTTTACAAACAAGATGTAAATGCAAAATAATCGTTATTTTTCAAAATCATCTCGATAATGTAAATAATATTTATTGAAACATTCGATTGAATATTCCAGAAAGATTGATCCATACGTATAGTAAACATTAATTCAATCGTATCCAATGTAGATATTCAATGTCTTTCTTCTTTTGAATTATCTTATGATTTAACATAACTAATCCTTATTACTCTATTTATATTATTTTAATTAACAGTATTATTTTTCTTTCAATAAAAGTTTACATTCGGTTTAGTAAAGTTTTTATAATTGCCCAGAATATGAATTCCAATTACTTATCTGACCTAAAGGCCTCTTTCCTTTCAATTAATTATTAAAGAAAATTCTATGAAATACTTATCGAATGTTAATTGTAAGCCTTGATAGCGTATTTTAATAATAATATTGGGAAATATTAGCCGACGTTTATTAAAGAAAAATAAAACCATTGTTTAATCGGGATTGCAGGGAATATTTAAGATTAGCTATAAGGAAATAGAAAGGAATAAAATTAAATCATCCTTACAAAAGTATATAGTTACTTTTATTCAAAAGAATTTAATGCTAATTATAATTCATTAAATTTGTACAATAGATACATGTATCAATAGGATGTAATATTGTAATGTATTATAAACATTTTAAGCCTACTACTATTACGTTTCTAACAACTAATGTAACATTAAGAAAAGATTAGAAAGGGAGAAATTAGTGTATATTTACGCCAATAATTATTGTTTTAACGAAATATTGTCAATTCAATCGATGAGTACCGATTATAATTTGCTTTCATTTCGCGAACTGCAATTAATTGATATAATTGATAATGTCGAATAACATTGACGTAACTCGAGGTGTTTGCTGAAATTATGAGCAAAAATATTAATAAAAAATCACAACTTATAAAGCAAAACTCACGATCTTGATACTATTTAGCATATAATAAACTTACCTAAAAATTCCTTTTTTATAAAATTATTCTATGACTTTTATGTGCGATAAAATTGGTCCAAAATAATATTATTCAAAGCTATTAACAATAACAAATTATAATAATATCCTCTTAAAACAAGCCGATTATCATAAAAACGACAAAATAATTTACTTACGATAAAAATCACGGAGAATTTTAACATTTTAACATGAAATGCGATCGAGTCCTGCCAAGTCTAATAAATATTCGGCATTTACATAAAGAACGCGCGCGTTCTACCATTCCCGCTCCCCCCCCCCCATACTTCGCACCCTATAGTCTTGGCCAACCTAAGAAATAGCAAAACGATGTGAAATCGCATTCTGAAAAAGGAGAGCAGCAAGTCGAAGGAATATAGTGCTCGTGGTGCGTGTCGAGCAGGCCTCGTACGAGCATTGTACGCATGCGTAAACGAAAACGCCAATCCTCAAAGTCGCGCTCGTCGAACAACGACTCGCCGCATCATCCACTCGGATATCACAAAATATCTTACGCTTACGTTTATTCCGTATTATCCGGACGAGGCGGGAGTATCCCAAGGCCGCTCGTCTCCTCGCCCAGGATTGGTGACGCAGAGCGCGTTACCAGAATGAAAAGAAGCCAGGGGTGATCCGCTACCCGCAGCCGCGGCGTCGTCGGGAAAAGTTCTCCTAGATAGGCCCGCGAGTCGCTTACTCAAACAGAGTGGGCCCATTACTTTTTCCTTTCAGCAGCTCATTGTGTGCAGTTAAGGCAGCACTGGAAAATCCGATTCACTTTTCGTGCAATTTACGCTTTGCGGACGATTGTCACTTCCGGCGAAGTGCGGGAGGAGAGTCCGGAATTCGGAGTCGCGCAGGACGCAATGGGATGATAAAGAAGACGATGATAATTCTTCGGCAACGAGACGCGTTGACGAGTCGGCGGAGATTGTGGGAATTATGTGCTAATGCTGGGCGTGTGATACGCGTAAAGCGAATGACGTAAACTGTCGAGCAATTGGGTGAATCTATTGTCATGCACTTGATGATTATTATTTTCGACTTGTTATAATAAGTGTCCAGTAGACCGCAAATATTTATTGCATTGCATCATCTTATTTCTTTATGTACATTATAATTGTGTGGCAAAGGCCAGTCTCGTACGTACTATTATTTACTTACTTTTATTGAAAAATCATTGTTTTTTAGTATGGATGAAATTTTCGAGGACCAAATTTCTATTATTAATTTTAATAACTCTCGGCACTTTTGGCATTCAAGCATTTCAGTATTCAGCAATTTTCGTTATTTCACAATTCACTGTTTTACATGATGGATTTGACGGATATTTATTAATTTAATAGGAATAACTATTTAGTGTAAGCTTGAATGAAAAAATAAAATTATATATAAGAGTGTTCAGAAATTTTAAAAACGATTTCCTTCATTTCTAAATATTTATAAATATTCACAACAAAAACAAAAATAAAGCAAAAAACGTTTCCCTAATAATAGGAATGACATTTTAATTTTGCTAAATGTTTAAATTCTTTAAATTCCTATTTTTAATTCTTCTGTTAATTCTTATTCATTCGAAACAAATTCTCTCTTTTGATACAATGATTATTTGTAATTTATAAACGTATGTTTCACAATTTGTAAATAGTATGTTTGATAATAATTGAAAAGTATATACATACATTTAAAGTTGATTTCATACTTAAAAATTAAAAAGTCAATTTAAAATCAAAGTTTGAAGAAAAAAGAAAACTGTATTATGCAATTGAAGGTATTTAGATGAGATTTCATAATAATTTGTATTTATTTATTTTGATATAAGTACTTTGAAATATTTATGACTTATCTATAAAGTTGTTACTTTTAATAATACATTTTCCTCGTTGAATTATGCATAGTTAATTAATTTAAAAAAATAATAATAATGGAGAAAAAAGAAAATTTTAATAATAAGAATAATAATAAATTGTTATATTTAGCAAATAATCTGAATTTATCAATATTTAAAAGAAGCCGTTTTATTTAATATTATTACATCGATTTCAATAACCCATACAATGATGACTCGACATAAATAAATACATTACCAATGTTATTACCAAGATTACACATTGATTTATGTATTAATTAATGAATATCTAAAAAATATTAAGTAAAATGAAAAAAAAATCCATTATTTATAAATTAATCGAGTAGAATTTGTGTAATTATATACGAGATAATATTCTCCGAGTCTTCAATGAATATTCAGAAATTAAAAATCCATAAGAATTGAAATCTAAAGATTTTTAGCAGATTACTTACTATACACACCCATATTGAAGTAAAAATAAATAAATAATATGAAATAGTTATTATTTGATGTATTGAAAAAAAATCGAATATAATTGAATGTTATTGTAAATTTATCCATTGATTATTTAAGGCTAACAATAATACATGGATATGCTGCCATTTGATAATCCATAATTTCGAGGACGATAAAAAATTCTTTTACATTATCATTAATAATTGAAGTATAAACTGTATTATTTAATATTTTAGTATGACTCAAGATAGAAAGAGTCGTCACGTAACTCATAGTTTTTACCTTTTTATGCTCTATTTACATGCAGATTTTATTTTCTTACTAGTAAATTTATCTCTTCTCTCTCATAACTTCCAAACTTTATAATGCGTATGTCTGAGATAGAAGTAGTAGTCTGCATTTTACCGATAAGACTTTAAGTAATTTTAGAATAGACCGCAATTTCACTTAATATACAGGATTTATGAATATTCACTTGTATTTTAATGAATGTACGTAATTTTTTTTTCATCTATAATAATTACTACGCTATATCTCTCTCTCTCCTCTCTCTCTCTCTCTCTCTCTCTCTCTCTCTCTCTCTCTCTCTCTCTCTCTCTCTCTCTCTCTATATACATATATATATATATATATATATATATATATATATATATATACGTATGCTCGCCTATAGTTAATTAATAAATTAATCGTTTAAATTCTTAAGGAGATATACGTCGAACGCCAGTAGAATTTCAAACATCGATATTAATTCCTCGGCAGTGATAAGCTTGAATTTCGATTTTTAAAATAATAATCATAGTATATAACAATAGACCAAAGACGAGATGTTGTCCGTGTCATGTTTCTTTGTTCATATACAACAATAAGTTTTTACGGTATATTATTTGATAATATTTCAACATTTTGAATAATCGTAAGTTAAACTTGATTAATAACAACATAAACTGAATCAATACGGTAACATTGTTTTGGAATATTTTTAAACAATGATCGTTATTATTATTATTCTCCTGTCGTTGTTAATCATTTCATGGCAACATGAGAATTTGATTTTTAAATCATACATAAAAGTTTCGCTCGTACAGAATTAATGTAAATATACTTGATTTAGTGAATTTCAATTAAATTATCGACTATACGATCGCTCGATATTATCTTTATATGTCATCTCACGTAATTCAATAAACGATCAAATACGATTTTCTAAACTAGAAATTCGATGAAATTGCCAGGACTCTGATAAATGATGCCGAATAAATACACGAAATGAAACATATTCAAATTATCATTAAATTAGCATTAATATCCGCATCATAACCAAAGCACAATAAACCCAACGCAATGGCCACTTTCGTACATTCGTATTTCATAATTTTTACCAATAATCCGTTATCATTTTTCGAATATAAAATTATGAGCGCAAATTGCTTTACCCTAAAAACACTCGCCCTAAAAGCAATTCAACGTACGATTACCGAAGCTCATAAGAACGGCAAGAATTTTGCTTTTGTCTTGCTTGACGCCGGCCGGCGGAACTGCAAAACAACCGAAGCGCACGAGGCAAAACCTCGGGAAAAATAATAATATCATGTACGCGCTGCGTAGCGTCCTTTACATTAATCCGGCACGGAGCTGCCACGCCAAAGCCATTATTAAATGATAATTGCCGAATGGAGGGTGGCAATGGTCGGTAACCAGCGTCAACATCCCAAGCTCTCGTTCGCCATGCTAACGGCTATTGTTACCCAATGCGCGTATCGGCTGCGCTTTCGCGCTCGACTGACGTTTCCAATGGGAAATCCAGGATGGGAGCATATGGGGGGGGGGGGTACGCGACGCCAACCCAATGCGTCATTGGATTGCTTAATTCAAGCAACGCGCCTCGTGGAATTCTCCCAATTAGCCTATTTAAGAGGCTGGGGTACATTCACGTGTAGTTGCGCCGTCGAGTTTCGTTTCGCGTTAGATAATGTTTGGACACGCGGTGCGAGTAAGCGCGAGTTCGTTCGTCTCCTTTTAGCGGCCGAGGACTTGGCTTTGTAATTGCCGATTGTGCTCGGCAACGGTAACTGCGAGTCGCGGTCGACGGGACGGTTTTCTTCCCAACTCGGCAAGTAAATCGAGTTTGCCCGGGCAATTGCAGTTTCGTAGCTGTTGACCAAATTACTTGACCATAAGGATTATTGATGTTGCGTTACGCGGACAAGTTCTCGTTGAAATTGAAGCAAAATGTGTAATTTAATTGAAATGGAGATTTGGAGAGAGGACGACTTCACTCGATTTTTTTTCTCGAATTACCCACGACAATGGCAGATTGAATTTGTCTCGTGTTACAGCGGATTGTTGTTAGAAGTCATTTTAGACGCGTTAACTCCGCGTGTGAGTGAAAGTCATCTTGGGTAATAAATGTCAATTAATCACTGAAAATGTGAGTGCTCGTACTTTGACATATTTGACGGATAGGGTTCGAAGGTGTAAATGCTCAACTAGATTTGTGTGTCCTTGTGTCTAGGCCAAGTATTATGTGCAACAATTCATGTATTGATTATTGCCTGGAATTCCATAATTTAATTACCAAGACGAGCGCCATGATTTTTTTCTCTGTTATATCATAAATAAATGACATCTCGTTAGACTTTGTTTGCCTAGTTAACGAATAATTAGAGTAATAAAAATACGAGAATTTACAAGGAGGAATAGTTCTGTGAAAGGACATGTTTCTTACGGCAAATGAATTATTATAATACAATAAAATTTTAATAGAACTTTGTCTACTTTTCTCTTAAGAGCACATAAATGTTTTCTCCGATCAATTTTATATTTATTCGTGCACAATAAATAAATAAGAGAGAAAAAGAAACAATATTATAGATGTACTAATTAGTTAGGTAAAATAAACTTAAATTAAAATTATCGAGACTCGCATATACGTTAAATTTCCATTAATCTGCTTATATATGTATGAGTTGCCTAAAGCCGTTAAATTGATTATTTGTAAACTATGTGCAACTTATTAAAACAACATTTATTTTTTTATGTTGAAGAAAGAGTTTTTCCATAAAAGTCTATTAGAAAAGTATTAGAGATTGTAAAATTATTTCTCTCAATAAGACATCGAGTGTTGAGCACATTTATTAATTATAACATTATTAATTAAGAATTTAGTAGGCTTACGTAAAATTTCGCTGTACTTTATGGAAAATTTTAGGAGCATCAATTGTTTTAATTATTTTAATATTATTTTAATATATTAACATCAATTTGTTTAATATTATTAACATCAATTACATTTTAATTACCGATTGATATAATGTATGAATATACATTCCTACGTTTATAATAATTGTGAAATTGATTTTAAAGAGAAACATTTTTTATAAGACACAATTGATGAATTTCTTTCTTAAAAGACCATAATTTGTAAGTAATAACTAAATTTAGATTAAAAAACTCATATGAAATTGTTGGCAATGCAGAATATTGTCAATATTTCATAAATGATTTATTTATTTAAGAATAATATTTAATCAATTTATAGTACGTAATTATAATCATTACATTAAGCCTGTATAATTATATATTTAGAGAAATGAAGATGTTTATTATGGTGAATATCTAAGAGATTGAATAATTAATAAGAATAATTACTAATTTTACGTAATAATATTTATTAAATAAAATTTCGATTTACCCATTTTTTCATTAGAATTTTACTTTTCATAATATTAATGAACATATTGTTTAAAAGGTAAGTAGATTATAAAGCTTAATTATCAATAAACCATAAATAGCTTATACAATGTTGACTTACTAAAAACTTAACCAATTCAGATATGAATAAAAGCAGCCTAAGATAATACATTCGTAATAAGATTTTTTTATTTATTATCCATATTATATGTTAATCGCTTAAACATGGAATGTTGTTTCTTTGTTTCATAATATGCCGCGTATATTTTTATGTAATACATTTTGCATCAAATATTAATTTGAATGTTCTAATTACATTTTGGGCGCGCGCGCGTGTGTGTTCGCGCGTGTGTGTTTTGCGTATATATATAAATGTGTGTGTGTATGCGTGTGTGTGTGTGTGTGTGTGTGTATAAAATTAATTGCATAAAGGCATTATAAAGCCTATAAACTTACATAACATTTTCTTAGTAAAACAAAAGTAATTACAATTACATCTCGCTACGTCATCAGTAATATATTTAGAAATATCCCACGTTTACTACGCACTGAATAATTTTTTCCACAGTAATATTTACCCAAATAGCTTTCTCCCTGAAACTTATTTATTACGTGATACATATAAATAAATGATTGTTGTATCGTTTTAATAGCAATTTCAAAATGCCAAATTAATATGTAGAGTTAATAGTTTATTAACATTATGATATTCGAGTTATTTGATCGGGATGGAAAACTAAATTATTTCGCATTATCTTCTATATAATATCGTTTGAATGAATGGTATATTTAATGATAAATATTACTAATATTTACTCATAAATGTTTACTGAAAAATTATAATAAATGAAAATTCTTTTGTTACGATAACATTTTTCTTAATAAATATAATAACATGCTTAAATAATCAAAAAACCATGTTTAATTTTTCTATAATTTAATTTTGTCTTTTTTACCATATACTAAGCTGATTCAAATAATATAATTATTGTCCACTTTTCATATTAACAACATAATCATCATTAATAGCATTATTATCTTTCTTGATAGATTTCATGATAAAGCTCAAAGTAATAATATATTACACGTTTAAAATACAATTTGTTGTCTTTGCAGTGCAGAAATTTGGGAAATATTTATAAACTTGTTAATACAATATAAACATCATAAAATGAACGTATAGCAATGCTGAAGAGAATATATTTCGACGATGATGCAATCATATATCATTTTCGTACTAATAAATGTAAAATATGTCAAACGTTCTGATAAACGTATATTGGTAGAACATACCAATTCTACTTACTAAATTTATATTATAACAATGATAATAATAAATATTATAATGTTTTGAAATTCGATTAGCTAAAAATATTAAATTATTTTACATATTACAGTTACTGTCCTCAAAATTATCTTCAACGTAGTTTTAGTTTTATAGGAATTAACACACTTACGTTTCTTTTAATGTCCAAATGTGAAAGTGAAACAAGGTAGGCAATTTATTATGTTATAAAATACTTTTACTTTATTTTCTCACGATAAATATCTAAAGATATTTAGTTTAATAGGGCAATTTGTGCATAATACATTTGATAAATGAAGTGGAGTTATTGATAATTGAAATTAAATTAAGTTTGCTTCTGAGTAGATAAGCATTGTATTTTCAATTAAGTTGATCGGAATTTCAAAAAAAAAAAAAAAAAAAAAAAAAAAAAAAAAAACTGAAAAATTTATTTTCAGCTTTATTTATGTCGATTTGGATCATGGCGATATCAAAAAAGAAAACTATTTGTTATGTTGTCAATACTCTTAATGTATTATATTCATAAAGTGTCGATCACCTACTTGATTAAAATCAACAATTATATCGATTAACTTAACCATACACATGAATGAAATGATGAATATTTATGAAAATAGTTATGAAATATTTTTATTTTGTCGCTATACATTTCATTTATAATGTGGCCGAAGCGATGAAAGAAATTCATTCGATGAAGAAAATTTTCAATGTCCTTATTATTAATTGTTAATCTAAAAATTAGATTTAATAATGTTTAAACAATTTCTTAGTAGCTATACAATAAGTCCATTAGAAAGTAATTGTCTGACGTTATTTAAAAAATTGATCTATATTTCAAACATAATTTGTTGCGTTAATAAATTTATGGCTCGAACAATCCGATTGTTTGAGCTCACAGGATATCGCGAGGTCAATCACATCCTTATTATAACAATCAAAAGTAACGAGTACACGTGGATCGAAACAGATCCTACAACCCTACGAAGGGTTTAATAATTTTTTATTTACATTTTACGCTAATAGACTATTGCCGAAAAGTTACGCTTGAAAATTTCTATAGAGCATTTGAATTGATATAATAAACAAAGGCTAAAGGACATTCGCAACGCCCTTGTGCTTTTTACTTCCGTTAACAATAACACGGAAATTTTAACTAATTAACATAATTCAAATTTATAGTAACGAACGATAATAACATAATTCCTTACTATATAAAAAACAAAACAAAGCAAAACAAAAAAATAATAAGTCGTTACAACGATCCGACAATGATCGATAAATACGACGAGTATCTTGATACTAATAGACAGCGATGATTTAATAAAATTGTTTAAAAATAAATAGAATTATGAATATTAGTACTAATTAAAAAGAAGTTTCTCCCGTAGCAGCATTGTATTTTCAATAAATGATTGTTATGAAATTGGTATGGTTGATGAAATATCTTACCAGCATATTATGGAATAACGAGCAACTTACGTGTGTGGCATTGCAATAGATCATTCCTACACCTCATTCTATTTGTTATTTAAAAATAGCGGAAGAGAGACGAGGTACGGTTAGCGGCTGCTCGATTCGAGTAATGGGTCGTCTTTTTTTTTTTAAATCTTCTTCTTTCTTTTTTATAAAGAATGCGGTGCGTCGAAGCTGTGTGAAGAAACATGGGATCCTCAATTTAGACCCTAAACTCCCAATTATCCACGAGTCCACGTTCAGCGGCTTACATAAGATGCTTCCGAAGTAGTCGAAAATCCCAAGATACTTGCGAAATTGGTTTCTTGCGTTATCCTAGCCGAGGTTCAAGCTCTCGTGGAACTTTGCAAAATCGATTCTACGGAGCACATATTTGCAGAAAACGGCCAGGGATTCAAGGCGCATTGTGATGGCCGCTTTACTCTCTCATTCTCAACCCATCTCCCTCCTCTCGACAAGTATCCAATCGAGTCTGTGCTAATAATTCCTTTTCTTATCGTGAAATTGTGCAAATTTGCGCGTAGCGCGCCTTCTTTATGGCAACCCACACGCACTGATGTACGTCGATTGAGCATAGTAGTGGGATACCAATTTCTCATTAATACCGAACATGGAAGAAATGATTTTCTTATAATAACGAGATGTGTGATTTATGCTAGATGAATATGAATTCCCACTGATTAGTCACGCAGTATTTATAAAGTGATTGATATTTTGATAAAAGTGTAATAGGTGATCACTAACCGAACAAATAGTGTCATTCGAATGTAGTAAATTATTGTTGGATCCAATTGTATTTACACTTGGTCATTACAAATTTACATTTACGAATTGTTTATATTTAATCATATGTGTCTCATAATTAACCTAATTAATTTTCTGTTGAATAAGATAAACGGCTTATAAGAAAGGATATTCTTAATACTTAGAGTAAAATATTCGGGTTATTGTCAATTTTTAAGATCAAAGTTATTATTTAAGTTAGGTCAATGTTAAATTGACCTAATTTTCTGTTTAATAAGATAAACGACTTGAAAGAAATTATATTTTTAATATTTATAGTAAAGCATTCGGATTGTGGGTGATTTTTAACATCAAAGTCGCTATTTAATATCGACGAATAATAATTATAATGCTTGTTGAGTTTGAATGGCACATATTAAAAGACAATTAACCATTTAATTATTAATACGTTAGATGAGAGCTTGTATTTTTTATTAATTTCTGCGACTTTTCCATTATAAACATAAACATGAGTAGCTGAGCAGAAAAAAATCTAGGCCAATAATGTTTTAAATTTGAAAAATTCTTATATATATGCGTGCGTGCGTGCGTGCGTGCGTATGCGTATATATGTGTGTGTATGTGTGTGTGTGTGTATGTATGTATGTGTGTATGTATGTATGTGTGTGTGTGTACATTGTATGTAATTTAAAGAAATAAGCGCTTCAAGTTTAGCATTGACTGAATAAATTTACAATCCTTAATTTCATTTTGAGAATAAAATTTCTGTCAAGGACTTGTTGTCACGCAAGTATTTAGACTAACGTCGATACCTATTTTTATAAAAGAATCTAAAAGTCTGACTAATCTGTTAGATATATGCGAAACAATGTATGACTTTTTAAAGTCTTCTTAATGTTTGTGCATTCGCTAAAAAAAAGAAAATGAAAAAAAAACCATTGGAAAATTCCACATATGGTCATTGTGACTATTCGGTTGAAATTTCATAATAAATCAGCAGAGCAGAAGAAATCTGTGATCGGTTTGCGAATTTGTTTATTTGATTGTAGAGAAATAATACTTATAGAATAAGATAATTAATCGATGCCAGATAACGGAATTTTTAATTCTTTAAATTGGGTGTATCAATTATTAATGGTCAATAGATGTATGATAACAAAATTTAATATACTTACAATGCAATTATTAAATAGCTCGTTTGTAACAACAGCGGTAACAGCAACAACAGCGATAACAGCAACAACAGCGATAACAGCAACAACAATAACAACAATAACAATGACAACGACAACCGTAGATGCAGCAGTTACAACGACGACGTACCAATAACAATAACAATAACAATAATAACAATAATAATAATAATAATAATAGTAATAATAATAATAATAATAATAATGATAATGATAATAATGATAATGATAATGATAATGATAATGATAATGATAATGATAATGATAATGATAATGATAATGATAATGATAATGATAATGATAATGATAATGATAATGATAATGATAATGATAATGATAATGATAATGATAATGATAATGATAATGATAATGATAATGATAATGATAATGATAATAATGATAATGATAATGATAATAATAGTAATAATACCCGAAGTAGGTCGATGTTTGCGCAGAGGTAAATGAAGCAACGATGGATAGGACAAAAATCGAAAATAGTATTATTTTTCACCTCGATAGTACAAAAGTATAAAGAGCAATATTCAAGGAAAGGGGCTGAGGGTGTCTAGGGCGGTAAGAGGGTGTCGATTGGATACTTGGAGTATATCTTATTGGAGAAGTTCTTGAATAGCTTGGATACGGTGTCCTCGAGGGCGGGCTTGATTTCCGCGGCGACGGTCTTCCAGTTGTCGTTGAGAAAGAGATTCATGGCGTCGGCGAGCGTCTCGTCGCCATTGAAGAGGTTGTCGAGGTGGATGCTCGCGTGCCCGACGTCAAAGTCGCAATAGAACTCGAGGACGCGGAAGTGAATGTTATCGGTTCGCCGGTCCTGGTAGCGCTCGCCCTGGATCGTCACCACGACGTCGATGTCCGTGTAGTTGCCGAGGGCCGCCCCTTGACCCGTAATCGGCAGCATCAGGATCTTGCCCTCCATTTTGTAATCGGATTTCATCTCCAGACGGGGCACGTACAGTTTCAGCCTGATGCGATCCTTGTCGGTGTCGAGCCTGCGGGAATGAATCACGTTGTTTTTTTATTCTTTTTTTTTTTTCTTGTTTTTTAAATTTAGTAGTAATTCAAGGTGAGAGCCTCGCAGCTAAACGATTGCCTTATCAACTGGAGACGTTTCTTCTGCATCATCGAGTTGCAGGAGCCGACGAGGTTATTGTTATTATTATTATTATTATTATTATTATTATTATTATTATTATTATTATTATTATT
>NW_011948425.1:4321940-4324789 GCF_000503995.2 Ceratosolen solmsi marchali | reverse complement strand
TATTATTGTTATTATTGATTATTATTGTTATTGTTGTTGTTATTGTTGTTGTTATTGTTATTGTTATTATTATTATTATTATTATTATTATTATTATTATTATTATTATTATTATTATTATTATTATTATTGTTATTATTATTGTTATTATTATAAAGAGAGTCGGGTGGCCTTGGTAGCTCGAGTTAGAGTAAAATTTTTCTTTTTCAAGCCAGTAAGTGGGCTCGATTAGCCCGAACTTGCCAAAAAGTCCAAGAACAGCCCGTCTATAAGTCGATTATTGGGATTATTAGCATTGCCGAGGATTGCCGGGGAGCACTGGATCGACTTATAACCCGAGCTAGGATAATTAATTGGCTCGACGCCTAATTAATAAATGCATTTTAATCGGAATAAGTTGAGACGCCGCAGGAACAATGATATTGGCAATTATTCTCCCAATGAAAATCGTGCTTCGTCCGAGTTGGCTAAGTCACTCCGCTAAAGTCCTCTTAAGCGCGCCTCCTCTCTCACCTCCTTTCCAAATCAACGACGCACGGCTTTAATAATTAACGCCGTTAAAATTTGTCTAGCTAATTACGAGCGAGTCACCGCTGCATTGTTCAACTAGCTCGTCCACGTTTGCTGATCGTACGGCCGCTTGCCGATCCACATCGTGCAGCTGTCAATCATTGGCAACAATTAGTTTATTAAGACTTAGCATTAAGCTTGGTTAAGCGTGATAAGGCCATGGGGGCGTATGAAACGACTTGTGCATGTAAAACGGCCCTTGGAAGCTCGTTGGCCTCGTCGACGGTTTCAGACCCCCCCTCCCCCTTCCCCCTACCCATCCAACGACATACGAACCCGAATAAATTCACTTTCAATACTCACTTAACGCTCTTCAAGATAAACTCTGTGCCACCCCAGACTTTGATGTTGGTATAGGTCGACCTAATGGAAACGGGGCCGGCCGCTTGGCTGAGCTCGATCTCGGGGACGTTGAGTGGCTCGCAGGGCGGTATGTGAAGTGCCGATATCCCGGTCTTGAGATAAGGCCGGAGAGAATCGACGCTGCGCTTGATGCACTCGTTCAAGTGCGGATCGCTACGATGGCATATCTTGAGGAAGGAAGCTGCCGCACGGAAATGAAGTTTCTTACGTTAACGTTTGTGCGTTTGTGGGAGGTTTGGTGCGGCATCGTGGCCGTGGCCTCGGCCTCTCACCCGTCTATCCCTCACCCTACCCATCCCGTTCACGTCCCCGTAATCTTCCCCGTAATCGTCCCCGTAATCGTCCCCGTAATCGTCCCCGTAATCGTCCCCGTAATCGTCCCCGTAATCGTCCCCGTAATCGTCCCCGTAATCGTCCCCGTAATCGTCCCCGTAATCGTCCCCGTAATCGTCCCCGTAATCGTCCCCGTAATCGTCCCCGTAATCGTCCCCGTAATCGTCCCCGTAATCGTCCCCGTAATCGTCCCCGTAATCGTCCCCGTAATCGTCCCCGTAATCGTCCCCGTAATCGTCCCCGTAATCGTCCCCGTAATCGTCCCCGTAATCGTCCCCGTAATCGTCCCCGTAATCGTCCCCGTAATCGTCCCCGTAATCGTCCCCGTAATCGTCCCCGTAATCGTCCCCGTAATCGTCCCCGTCCACGTCCCCGTAATCGTCTCCGTAATCGTCACCGTAATCGTCACCGTAATCGTGACCGTATTCGTCACCGTAATCGTCACCGGAATCGTCACCGTAATCGTCACCGTCGCCGTTACTCTCCCCTGGCGGGTGAGCGGGTGAAGCCGGGGAGGCCTCGGCCTTGGGAATTTTACTCACGTATGTCGAGCGTGGATTTCACGCCACGTCCGAAAAACGCGGCGAAAGTGACAAGGGTGACGACTAGGTGGCTGGACATGGTGAGGCTCGAGAAGTCGCTTGCGGATTAAATCGATCGTGGCGAATGTCCGGACGTCGTGCAGCGCCGGTGGCACTCGGTGCATCGTCAGCTCGGCCGTCGCCCGCTGACACTTTTCTTTTTATTCGAGCGGCTTGTTGTTGCCGCTTTGCGCAATAATCAAACAAAACACGTGCGATTTGCCGACCAATCTAAACAATCGTACCTGTTTTCCATTAATTACACGATGTTTACGCGGCTGCGTCGGTGGAACTCGGGCGCCCGGTCGGAAGTCCCAGTCGGGCCCGCCGTCTTGCGAAACCGCGGCACTTTATGCGGCAATGGGTCGCGATTTTTATGGATTTGCGCGGCGCAAAGTCATAATAACCTACGGCGCGGGGCATTTGATCTACTTTTGACTCTTAAGCGAGGCTCGGCTTTGACGAACGAATAATAAAAGGAGAGAACGAGGAATTACGAGTCCGCGTGCTCTTAACACCTTGAAATTCATTCCATTCTTATATCGGAGCTTACATCGATCGGCCGTCATCAACGACCGTCATCGATCGACCCACTTACACACCTCTCTTCACGACTATTTCCATTACAATGATTTCATTTTATTCGCTCGCACGCGCACGCGCACATCCAACCATCAGTCATTCCAATATCCATGATCACTTTCTCCACCATCCTTCGGGCACCGTCACCGTCCTCAGAAGCCCCTATAATACGAACGATAAGCCCGGCGCTCGCGAGAAGGTCTCTAAGGTAAGGGTGCGCCGAGGACGACGCGCGGATCGATGATAAAGCCTCCATCCAACGGTCCCCGATATACCGAAGAAAACACGGAAACCCATGCGCATTAGAGCCCATCGCTGTAACGTTCCACCCCCCCTCTCTCTCTCTCTCTCTTCCTCTCCACCCCCCACCCCCTTCTTCATTCTCCCCCAACCCCTTCACCGATCCCCTACCGTCCCGCG
>NW_011948425.1:4314440-4316940 GCF_000503995.2 Ceratosolen solmsi marchali | reverse complement strand
TTAGCTCATGGTAATTTCCTTTCTTAATGCTATAATTGCGAACGTTGCGAGGCAATTATGTCAAACGATTTATCCTAACGTTTGATTGTTATACATTGGATTGAGCACGGCGAGTAAATAATTCATCCTTCGACGCTTATATTTAATTGAAAAACAGCGCTGCCGTAGTGTCAAACATTTGCAATCCCTCAAAAATTATACTTTCCAAACATTTAAATAACTGGTGAACATTTGAAATACGCCGTAGCGCGAATATCGATCATTAGACTTCGTATAGAAATTTGCTCGCCTGTCGTTTCAGACATACGATGCATTTAGCATGCAATTAGCGTTATGTAAAGTTTCACATTTTTCGTTATTTCTTTATTTTTCATTTTATTTTATTGGAAGACGGCGATAAAAGACCAGAATTCTGCCTTAAGAAACTAATTATTGAATAATAAAACGTAGAATACCGGCAAGGAATATATTAATCGGCTCGAGTCAATTGACCGTTCGTCCCTGGCCGTTCTAGATCGCGCGAATGGCGGTTAATGGCCGACTCTCCTACGTTTCGGTCGATCTTATTGGCAGAAGGTGCGTTACTCGATAGGAAAATTATATAAGCCTCCGTTGGAAAATATACGAGTCGGCGTTACGCGCCACATTTTCCTCGTTTAGCGTCTGAACGATTGATTCCGAGTTGACGAAAGCCTACGCTGACTCGCCGCGCGTCTCGGCAATACACAGCCGCCCGATGAAATTTGGAAAAATAGTGCAAACCGGCATAATTCGATAAATATTTTCGCGTGTAATGTCCGCCAATTGTTAACTTTTATTTTACACGCGAGGAAAACGATCGTTTTATGTATGCTGTCGTAAATATTTTTAGGAGAGTGCCGCGATCGGTTAAAAAATTTGTTGTACTCCGCGTAGGGACTTTCCAGTTAATGATACGCGTTTTCGTAATCTAGCATAAATTTTACGGTATCGTAATATTAAAGTAACATGTTGCAAAGAGAAAGAATGAGAGAGAGAGAGAGAGAGAGTGAGAGAATGGAAGGGGCAGGGGAGGGAAGGGAACAACGAACAAGAAAAGGAAAGAAACAAAAAAGGAGAAAAATAAGAATAAATTACATGGTGTTGATTAGTGTAAACCAATTAGCGGTAAGTACTCGGATAAATCGTTTTACAACAAAGCTTATTAACGCAACAAAAATCCAGTGTACAGCGTAGAGTAGTGCTGTTATAAAAACAAAAAAGAGAGAGAGAGAGAGAGAGAGAGAGAGAAAAAACAGAAAAAAAAGACAGAAAAAATGATGCGTTTGTAATGTCTGTATCTCACTCGCTACATGTCGTAACACATCGAAGTCGTGGAATTGTAATACTCACGTATGAGATTTCATGAAGCGCAGTGCACAAACGTAATTTTTCTTCTTTGTTCTTCGTTTTTTTTTTTATCTCTTTCGGGAGGGGGGCCGGGTGAGGCCCTCTTCCGTCGTACCTTTAACCTACAATTGAAATGATTCCGCGCATCGTTATACGAGCATTCGATTATTTTCCTTTCGCAGGTCTGATGGCCGCCGAGGCAGTCGCGGCGATGATTGCCGACGACCTGGCGACCAAAGCTCTTAACGAAGGAAATGCCGAGAACGTGATCTACAAAATGTACAAAAATCTGCCAGCGGTCCAGAGAATTTGATCGGCAACTCGGATTCTGCGCACCTGCCACTCCTCCAATTCGCCTTTCCATTTATCAATCCTGTAATTTGTAATTTATTATGAGCGGCTGCTCAGGCTACCACTACTCATACGTTCTTAAGTATGTATGATTAGTGTAGAATGCAACCGGCCCTCTATATAAATGCCAATGTAAAGATTTACGTATTTGTTAATGCTTAATACTTCAATAAAATGTTACAATTCATATTTTAACGGCGCCGTTCCAAAGCGACGCATTTTTATTTCTAAACTAACGACAAGTGTTGTGAGACACTGATAATTAAAGAGGTTTAGACGCCACCGCATAAAAAACTCATATCATTTACGGGAAAGTACATCTTGGAGGAACATTGAAGTAGCGAATGAGATGGAAGCGAAGCGTATCAGGGAGCCACGGGCCGTTACATAAAAAGCTTACATAAAAATGTCTTGGAAGTCTTTCGATGAGCGCGAAAAGTTTGCGACTACGCTCGCTTGGCTCGGCTCGGCTCGGCTCGGCTCGTCATTGTCGTAAAAAGGCTTTTGAAAAGTTGTATTAAAAGCACGCGACCAAGTGGAAAGCGTCGCGATACGGCTCGACTAAAACCAAGCACCGCCACACGTAAACAATAAGGTGAAACGCGGCAGCGGGCGCGCGCGCATACTTAAGCGTGCTCGAGCAACAAAAGTCGATTCCCCAAAAGAATGGCGAGGGTAAAAGAGCGAGAGAGGGAGCGAGAGCGTGACGACTAGTGGAAGGGGCGGATTTCTGGCAGGGGCGGGGAGGAGGAGGTATTGGTGGGGGGGGGGGGGGGGAAAC
>NW_011948425.1:4287754-4314381 GCF_000503995.2 Ceratosolen solmsi marchali | reverse complement strand
GGGAGGGGGGGGGTTTTGGGGGGGGGGGGGGGGGGGGGGGTTTTGGGGGGGGGGGGGGGGTGAGAACACAAGCGTGATGGGGTAAAAACAAAGGATCGCGTGAATAAAGCACTGACGGCTATTGGTAGGAGGGCTTCCTCGCGACGGGCGGGAGGACAATGACACGTCGGGGATCTCGGATGGCCCTGACGGGGCACCCACTTCTCCTCCGGCCGCGGCGCCCCGGAGAAAGTCCACCTGTAGTTTATATATATATACACCGGCGCCAGGAGCGACGCACGCACTCCTCTTGACGAGAGCGCGCGTTGTTCTGAGTGCGCGCTGGCACCTCCTCGCGCACGTCCACTCGACTCACCGACCCACCTCCATCAGCATGTTCGGCAACCTCGGGCTCGCGGCAGCGACGGCGGCGGCGATGGCCGTCCTCTGCCTCCTCCAGCCATCCCTGGCCAAACTGCGTGAGTGCCCTTTTAACATTATTCGCCTTGACGGGCTCGTCGGGCTTCCAGGACACGCGTGTCAAGCTAATTGCCAAATTTTGGAAAATTTTGCTTACTACGGGTGAGGAGAGCAGGGAAGAGAGAGAGAGAGAGAGAGAGAGAGAGAGAGAGAGAGAGAGAGAGAGAGAGAGGGAGATAGAGATTACACGAACGGCCGCGTCGCAGAGATTGATAGGTTCGAAAAGTTGGGAAAAGGACTATTATTCCTTGTGGCAGTGAGTGGGCGATCGCTCGAGCAGCTAATAAAGCAAATTTATTTTCCCTGGCGGTTGAGCAGGGCTAAAGATTTCACTTTTGCCGAGCGGCCAATGAGACGGTTCCCAATTAGCGCGCGGCTTTTAATTTGCATTTGCTTTCTACGGAGAGGCCCGCGAGTCAGCCGCGAGTGTGTGATTCGTAAAAGTTCGATTATCGAAAGACCGACAGCAGTAAGAACGGCTGTGTCAATCACACGACTAAAGAAAATGGCACGCTTGCATGGACACGCGACCTGTTCACTTTCTATCGAGCGTTCTAAACGCACTTTCCATTTCCTTGATCGGCTTTCATGAACGAGGCGTGAGTTTTCCGGGCTCTCGGCTTCGAATCTCAGCCACGCGAATCTTCCCATCCGACCCGGACACACGAAGGATTCCATTTCCTTTATGCGTAGAACGCGTACGCGTGTCATTTGTCATTTATGCGCTTCGTAAATGGCATTTCGTGACGAAAAATGGCACTTCGCCGAGAACATTTGTTCGAACAGAGGAGATCTAAGGCTCGATAAAGCACGACTCTCGGCTACGTCAACCAACATTCGTCCATTTAATTAATTGACGCGAAACCAGTCATCGAGTTATTCGACAAAGAGATAAAGAGCATTAGAGATAAAGACCTCGCTCTACTCGTATTCACACTCGATAATTCAACGTCCTAACGGATTTTTTAAAATTTGCATTTAACACCATTTAAGGCCGCGATAATGCCGAGCCTCGCTAATCCATTATATTATAATAACGAAACGTTAAAAAATGTACGAATACCTCGGTGTTTGAGAATTTTCCGCTCCTCTGACTTTTCATTACGTCCCGTTATTCTCAAATAAGACTCGTAAAAATGCAATAAAATAAAAAACATATCTTGAGCGACGATAGCGTATTATAAATACATAAGTCATCATAATTTTCAATGTCTTTAGTCATTATTAATCGTTATTATATAAAGGCTCTCGGTGCACCTAACCAAGCCCTGTTAATAGCCTTTAGAAATTCGAAACGTGACGCATGAAATAAACAAATCCACTTTCATCTTTGTAAATCCATTCGATTTATCATAAGTTACACCGCGACGCGACTCACGCGCCACAACGTCATTGGCTGGGAAAACGACTGGAATCCATGGAGAGGCGAGCTGCGAATCACGCACCCACACACACGCACGCCCAACATCGCTCTCGTCTAATGATGGATAATACGATTTATTACAGCGCCGGGCGTTACCGTCTGTCCGCGCTCTGACTCGCCCATCCAGTACAACAAATGCATCCTCCAGCAACTCCAGGCCATCACGCCCTTCCTGGCCAAAGGTATACCGGCCATACGACTGCCGGCCCTCGATCCCCTACAGCTTCCCTCTCTCACCGTCGATCGTAACCTCGAGGCCCTCAAAATCAAAGCCAACATGAGCAACATTCAAGTTTTCGGGGGTTCTAACTACCTCGTCGACGACCTCAACGCCGACCCCAACGACCTCACCGTCTACATCAAAGTCCAGATCCCCTACGTGCACGTCAGGGGAAACTACGACGTCCAAGGCCGACTACTTTTACTCCCGCTCAGCGGCGTCGGCAATTTTAAGGGAAACTTCAGTGAGTATGCTTTTCACGCGTCGCTCCGACTTGTCGCGCGAATAAATCAATCCGATTAAATACCTTGGAGGAATGTCGCCCGAGGAAATGATTATTCAAATTAGTAGTTCACGTGTATCGGGAACGAGATTTTGCAATTACGTGCATTTGGCAGTACGCGCATGCCACTGTCGAAGAAAAAAAAAAATCTCCCCCCCCCCCCCCATCCACTCCCCCTCTGGCCATTATGCACAGGCACGGTTTGGAAAAGCGTTTTTTCATCGCCTTTTTTTCTTCTTTCCTTATCACGTCGACGAATCAAAGTATCACTAGGATATGGAGTTTGAGGGAAAGTATGGATCTCGGTTAAATAACATCGTGGCTCTCTGCTCTTTGCGCGTGTTAGTCCGCTTGATTCGTTAGCATCGTATTTCATCGGTTTTGCATCATTATTTTGCACGCATCGCTCGCTTATCCACGAGTCAAAGAAGATTTGTTTCTATTCTGTTCCTCGTGCGCATCGATCCACATACGTTTAACGAATATTGCCGTTAACTAAGCGGTAAATTGTCGGGGAATTTCATTATTGCACAATTTTTCATAAAATACGTTCGATATACTTTACATAATGTTGTTGAGGATATTATTGCTTAATAATACGAACAAACATGCAAATATCCGAAGCGAAGGGAATATATCGTAAAAATATAGTTCCACCGCAGCAACGAAGCTTTACTCAATAATAATAGTAAAAATAACAATAATTACAATAATTACAATGACGACATTAATAATAATAATAATAATAATAATAATAATAATAATAATAATAATAATAATATTAAATATCGTTATTAACGACGAAATCATCTCGTTGACCACATAATTTTATAATTTTTTAACCACTAATCGATAATAATTAACTTGAATCGTTAATAATAATTAAATTTATGATTATTAAGAGATACAAGTTTGTTTTGCAAACTCGTAATCTATTGTTATAGCCATCCCCATATCTAGTCATAAAAAACTTGAAAGTGAATTTTAACATTTGCGTATAATCAGCTTCGCTTCACTCGCACTTTGTACGAAGATTATTTTGTCGTAGTGGCCGAGTGCTGAGCACAATGATTAATTAATTGATTGTCCCTTTAGCGAATACGGAGGTCCGAGTGAACGCCCGAGGGAAAGAAGTCGCCGATAATAATGGCGTGAAGCGTATCGAAATCGATAAGCTCCAGACGAAAATTCGCGTCGGCGATGGGAATATAAAACTGAAAGCGCCTCGCAGTCATACATTGACGGGTGAGTTAAAAAACGCTGACAAAGCGAAAATTTCTATAAAATCAAACAAATGCGTCAATGAGCCAATGAGTCTCTTTGGCTCTTGTGAAAAAATCATTGCGATTTAGCCTTGGACGAATGCAAAAATGTCCACCGAATATCATTATTGCATAATAATAATGACCACAAGCATACGGTAAATCAGACGAGTAATGTTATTTCTCAGATTTCATTGGCATTCGATTCATTGAATATATTTTTAAAAACTTATCATCTGCTTAACGTGCGTTTTCACCTCCTATCGACTTTTCCATACATCATCATCATCATCATCATCATCATTATAATAATAATTATTATTATTATTATCATTCACCTACCTGCCATAATAATCAGCCTCGGATAATAATAAGAACTTTTTTATTTTTCCCAACACTTTACGATTTTATATTTTCAGCCGAGGCAGCAGCCACTTTCTTCAACGCGAATCCTAGGCTCGTTCTGGACATTGCAAGTCCCATTATCGAAGACACAGCTACGACAATTAGCAAAGCGCTCACAGCGAGAGCTCTAAGTGCTTTCACCAAAGACGAATTAGTACCGAAGTAGTTCAGCCACGTTTCAGTTTTCTTTTGTTACCATCTCTCTTTCTTATTCAACTGTTATTATTATTTTTCTTTTCTTTCATTCTTTCTTACGTTTTTTTTTTTTTTGTTTTTTTTTTTTGTTTTTCTTTTTGCCTTCCTCGAAGAAGATAATTGCGCTTACTTTACGGAGACGAGAGCGCAATGTTTGCCGAGATAAACAATAATGCCTGGTGATAAGAGATAAAACTTATTTATTAATATTAAATAGTAATTATAGGTGATTATGGTTTGTAAAAGGGGCTTGCGAGCACTATTTTATCGTGCTTAACAAATTCTGATGCGTGAAATTTTATTCATATATTTTTCCTCTTTTTATTACCATTACATATCGATTTTTTTTAGCTGTTCTGTGTCCGCTTCTTATGTGTTACCATAAATGTGATTTTATACGGAAACTCCTTTAACGGTAAAGAAAATTTTATACTGATATATACGAACGAGCGGCAGGATTTTTCTAATGTAAAAATATCGATAAAAATAAAAAATAAAAGGAATAGCAGCTCGAGCACTGAACGACATACTCAATAAATGTGATTTAACAGATTTACACTCGACATATGTTTTACTCGCAGCTCAAGTTACCAAGTTACCCCCTCAATGCTAAAAAATGTTTATACGTAATGTCATAGAGGCAGTGCGGCCGGGTAGCAAAGTTCCGTCGACACGTGAAAACTGTATTAAAAAAAAAACAAAAAAAAAACAACAACAACAACAGCAAAAAAAAGTTTGTTGATTTGGTCGTCTTTTTTTAATCCTTCGGGAACAGTTCGTCGTACGTGAACGATTCCGTGATTTTATTGGCGACGTTCGTAAAGAGATCTGAGAGTGACGTTTCCAAAACTGGTCTCAGCTCATCTAGGAAGATCCCACTGTTGGCATTCAGTACTTCGTTGCTAGCAGGACCTAAAACAGGATGAAGAAAATTGTTGTAAATAGATAAAAAAAAGAATCGAATGCCAAGATTCGATTGAAGCTATCGCCAATAATATCTTAACAAACTTATTCTAAATCATGATTAATTTATATGTAGGAAACTTCCTCAATTTCAATCTCATACAATAATTGACAATTATATTCATAAATAATTTCATTATTTAATATTGACATTCTCGATATAGTTTCAATAAACGAAATCTAGCTTAATCGTATCATTTCCTTTGGATTTTTATTTTCTTTTCTTGATTCTTTTGTTTTCTTTTTTTTTTTTTTTTTTTTTTTTTTTTTTTTCTTTTTTATTATTCTATCTACTATAGAGAGAAAGAGAAAATTATTATTGGATTCGCTTATTCATAATTCACGATCGAAGATTTCTTTCAAATTATTCGTTACTCAGTCTTTAAAATTACAAATAAAAGCTAAACATTTTTTAGTCTTTTGCAAAAAGATAAAAAACAAAGCAACACAACAATGTATCTATGACATCATATTTTATATTATCATACTTATATCCTTGCTTTAATGACCAGTTATCGACATATAATTATTATTATGGTTTCATTAACTGATTCCTAAATGTCAGAGTATCAATTCAACTATTATTTACTATTATTTTTAAAAGATTATTTTGATTTTTGTTCAAATTAGCCGTTATTACGGGTAAATAAACCGAAAGCTTATAAATGGATGTTAAAATACTTTTAATGCGTTCGATGCTCGCGTGAAAGAAATGGAGACGTCATCGAATTACAATTTACATTACCGTTAAAATATTTCAAAATGCTCGATATAACGTTAAAATCGTTATTATTATTTATTGTTTAGCTGAAATTTCGGCCTTTTAGTTTAAAACACTGGGGGGGTGGGGGGGGCTCCACCGACTTTCCATTGTTTCCTGCTCATTTTTCACGTTGCGCCAAGAAGTTTGGAATAAAACTTAAACATTTTGAAGCTAAATTATGATAACAATAAGAAAGACAGAGCAATAGCATTAAAGCCTAGACCTCGATCATCAAATTGCATCATCGAGACTTCGTGACTTGAGTCTTGAGCGAATTCCATAGGAATTATTCAAATGCATTGTTGCCACGTAATGAAACCACCTTCTTATCGACTTTAATAGATACCATCAACTATTCAATTATTTGTGCCACTTACTAATAATAAGAATACTGCGTACATTAAAAGCATAATTATCTTACTAGCAGTCGATAAATATTATCTACTATTTGCCATTGAGCGTTACCATTAGGCTTAGGCTTAGGCTTCGCTTCACCAATTTCACATAAAAATTCATGTAATTCTAGCTCAATTATTTTAATACATGCGAACATATTAAATTCGACGTTACTTTGAATAAAAGGTATTTTTCTTCTTCTTCTTTTTTTTTCTTTTTTTTTTTTTTTTAATTATAAATAATCGCGATAGACAATATATGTGTCAAAGTAAATATTATACGAGTATGATCGGTCTCGTTTAAATACGTGACATGCGAGTGACACACATATCGCATCACATATATTAAGTGATCTAAAATTCATGATAGAAGAATTGTTAAATTATAAAAACTATTAAACTTATCAATGAGCGAGGAACGTAATAATATTTGTTTATTTACCGAGGATTGGATCTCCACCAAAAAGATTGCTAAGATAGACCTTGGCCGCGCCAATCGTAATGGTCAACTTCATTTTCTCAAAGTTTAAATAAACATCGTTATTTTTGTAGATCTTTCGGGCGTGTAATATTACATCTGACTCGTAGCCAGCTGAAACATAAATTTAATACATAAACATTCACTTTAAAGCCCATACTCTCACTGTAATTATTGCTACTTCCCGGAAATCTTCCTCGTTATCAAATTTTTCCCGTACATCTAATTGCAAAAGTAATTGCTTCGGTATTATTGTATAAACGTGACTAATTTTTCCATGTACATAGAATCCTTTACAAAGTCCATTACTTTTTACAGATAAATTTAATATAATCGCATCCTTTACGTGAATATATCGCGATCGAAGAATGCAATGCTTAACAGGCAGAATGTATGTTATATCTTCGCGGTCGAGTGCGTTTTTAATAAAATTACCACAATAAAATACGTAAATGTCAAAATTGCTTAGTCAACGAAAATCGAGAATACGTGAGAGTTATTGTAGAAAGTAGGTATATGATAGCTCACTAAAATTGCCAGTGAGATCTCCACTTCCGGCAAGCCTTAGAAGCAGTAGCCTTGCATCGATCGAGTACTTTCCCTTGAACTGCAACTTATTGAAGCCGACTTTAAATGTGAATGTGACGTCGTCGACATCCACTTTTAGGTCTCGTATTTTGAATGTCGATGGGCCAAAAACCTGTGGATGAAATATGTATTAAATTATTCGCATGGTCTTTTCGTGCCAGCGATCCGATCCAATGATCGAACGTTCCAATGCCAACAAATTCACTACTTCGCAGTGCAATAGACATTTAATTCGATCTACATTTCTTCAATCTCTCCTCACTCTCCTATCTAAATAAAATTATACATTCAAATTGTCAAATACTATTTTCACATTTATCATGCCAATGAACGAAGAGCTAAGATGGTCCGCGAACGATATGTTGTACTTTATTAAGCTTTATTTATTTTATTATTCTTACCAAATTTATCCTCTCATACTAATGTATTAATTATAATAAATTCATCAATCATCAATCTGTCAACAAGATGAATTAAATGTAGTCATAAGTTGCATTAAATTGATTCCTCCAAATGTCTCGCAACCTTATTGGATCATAAAAAGAAACTTGTAGCTTAAAATGATGCTTGAAAAATGAAAAGGTAAGCTTGGTCCAAGAGTATTTTCGCATAAAATATATTACCATTGTACTATATCCACTGTACTTGTATAAATGCTGCAATTTTTATTACGTGAACATATATTTTACGATTGAGTAAATATTATACATAAAATGCATAAATTATATTTCACATGCAGTTCTATATATTTCATTCATCTTTTTTTTTTTTTTTTAATATAATAAAATACGTGGGATTTGATATTTTATTATCTAAATTCTTGCCAAGAGAATCACACTTTTGCCACAAATGTTAAATAGCAAGTGATAAGTAATGAGGAAAGCGAGAATAAATAAGAAAACAAATTAAGAAATCGGTTTAATAGAAACTCTGAAATTATAAAAATATGAAAATATGAAAATATGAAATTCACACGGAAAGTAGCAAATTCTATTTGCGACAGTATACCACTCGAGTGTCTTTTCTTCCTTTTTTGTTTCGCAATTGCCAATTTAAATGACGTCTTTCAGGACAATTTTATTACAACATAAATTTCAATCAATAGCAAATTTCAAACGAGGAATAAAATTGGGTGTAAGTTTATTGATTGAATTAACATGCAATCACCTAATGATTCGTTAATGAATATCATTTTATGCATTTCTCTCACATTCGGCATAATCCTTTAATATAATAATATTCACTGATATCGATTAAAAAAATATATATGTATGAAAAATAATAGTCAATCAAATAAAGTCAATCAAAAGTGCACGCCGCTGTAAATTAATGAATTTTCGAAAATTTATCATTGCGTTATGTATATACAGTCATGAAAAATCCATTAAAATAATTACTAGCAATAAAATGTAATTAACTCGTTTCCATAATTCTACATAATTTAACTAACATAATTCTATTATCGTTGTAATATGCTAAGTCAATTATTATCCTGTAATAATAATTCCTTTTAATATCCAAGGAATCCTCGATTGAAATGAATTCTTAATAGTATTTTAAATAGAATTAAATAGAATTATTCCCTTATTCGGCCACTATCCTTTCCTAATGCAAAAAAAAAAAAAAAAAAAAAAAAAAACTAGTTTTATAAATGATTTGATATCGATTCGAGTAATTGAGTTTTTTTTTTATCACAATTAAAATACGAGGAACAATATAAATTTCAAGTACAATAAATTCAAAGTATCCGCAAAAACTGACATTGCATAGTTGCATAGTAATATATACTTCCAATTTTAAATGCATAATGAATTTAACTGTGTCATCAATTATAATTAGCCTCATAAATAATTAATTAAATTCAAATAGTATCAATATCGTTTGCTAGGCGATGCGAGCCAGTGAATAGAGCCAAGTAATTATGAAAACTACACTCTTTTTAATATTCATGTGAGAATATTCTCTTTATTAAATTGGCACCTTACAAAAAAATTTCGATATTAATTGTGAAAGTGCCCAATTATGGTTTATAAATAATGTATGAAATCATGGTTAATAAAAAAAAAAAAAAAAACAATTCATCATTCTTATGATATGAATCTTATGCAAGATGCTCATTATTACGATGTTATTCGAAAATTTATTTTTCAAACAATAGGGAAATTATTGATCCAAATAAAGCATATTCACACAATATGTATAAAAGAATTAATTTGTATAAAAAGAGAAAACAAAAAAAAAAAAAAAAAAAATTAAATTTGTACAAATTATTATTGACATGATTTAGATGTAGAATATTCTTTTAAAAAGTTAAATGGATTTTTAATTAGAGGAAAAGTTATACGTTATATCAAATCATCTAGTCATAAAAAAATTTAAACTACTTTAATTTATTTCAAACAATATATATCTGAGCTCTGTTATTATTATTATAATCGAACATTGTAACACAATTATACTAAAGTCTAGATAATTCATACAAAATAATATTATAATAATCATAATAATAGCAATACTAATTTTTTATGAAAACCTACCAAAGTCTTTTTATTCATTCATTTTATTAAATCAATGAAAAGCAGTTAATTTTAAAACAATGGGCGCTAGAATGTTGTTAATTGTTAGCAAATTATCTGCAATGAATATTTTTTTTTTTATTGAGTCCAAGTAGATGAAAATACTAGATAAATATTCGAACGAAATAAATAAATAAAAAAAAAAAGAGGAAAAAAAACTTTCATTACATTGCACTACTAAACTCAATTAAATGCCGAATATATCTTATATTTTATAATAAAATAATAATTCCAATTCGCAGTTCTCAAATATTTCACGTAGTCTGGTTTAATAAAAAGTTCTTTTAAAAATTAGTAGCTTTTTAGTGACGTCATGTTAAGCATCCTCGACTATAAGTAAAAAATTTTTGTATAAACTCACTGTCTATCTTTGCTATCGAGCACATTGTTTTCAATTTTATTGCAAATTAAAAAATAAAAATAAAAAAGCAATCAAAACGAACAATCAATAAACGCAAATTACTCGAATGTTCCAGATATTTTTTTCCCTTAATTTAACAGGAACATTTTTTTTTTTTTTTCATTTTATTTATTTTTTGTTTGCCTCGATGCCTACTCTGACAACTCTTTATTCATACATTTGATGTCCGCTGATGATATTCGCATTCGTTCTTACTTCGGCTCCACCACTTTCGCACAACTTTCGTGCTCGACGAAAGTCCGCGCTTTGCAAACAAGGGGAGACGCTATTTGCTAGAAAGAGGATCTCCGCAATTTGTCGAGTGCGAATATTTTTTTTGAGATCCAACTCAGCCATCCCCGTCACAACTCATTCATAATGATTCGCTATTTCGCTATTTCGCTATTTCGCTACTTTGCCAACGTCATTAACTAACTTCAAAGTTCTACCACATTCTACCTTGTATCTAGATATCCTCTTGGCTCGGTAGTATGTAATCAGATCTCTTTATACGTATATAGGAATGTCTTTGCATACGTTAAATAATGTAATCCCATTCATTTCTAGGCCAATCGTGCAAAAATTATTTATTGCAGATTACCCACCAGTATGCACGTGTTTGTATTATCTCATTATATAATAATCGAAGAAATGACGAAGGTAACAGAGCCGAAATTGACGTGAATTGCGTGAAATTCACAATGCATGGATGCTGATTCCCATCCTCTCTGGCCCCCCAACCAAGCGCGCGCGCGCACGCGTACTCCCATCCCTTAGAGCCAACATCGATTTAATATTGAACGTTTAGTATCTTGGAATATAACGTACTATGTAATTTATCTAATAATTTATCCTTAAATTCTATAATAATTAATCATGAGATTGTTATACGCTTGCTTTATAAACTTATCGTTTTATTAAATCATAATCGACGTAAATTTTCCAAGGAATTAGCGAGGAGTCTGTACTTTAGACAACACTTTATCGAAAAATTATTATTTTTACACTTTACAATTTGGTCTTTACACTTTGGTTATTATTATCGACTGTAAGACAAAGATACGCGGTAATGTTTAACATCGTAACATCTTGAAACATTAGTCTGGTAAATGATAGGCATGACAAATTGAATTTAAAAATCAAAATTATTTAACTTCTGTGTTTCTTTTTTTTTTTTTTTTTTTTTTTTTTTTTTTTTTTTTTTTTGTCATAGCTAAAAGAAATCCTACATCAAAGACGAAGCGTGCACATTAACAAAATATAAATATTGCTTTACGATATCGTAGAGCATAATGCTAGACAATTTTATCAATAATGTAGTTAGAATAGCATAGAATTAGCCTTACTTTCTAACGAATTTCACAGCATTAGTCTTTTCCATTGGCAATAACGGCTGATAAAAGAATCAGAGAGAAGCCGACGAGCAGTCGCGAGTTAATTATGAATAATAGACTGATAAACGTTACCTGGAGCCCGGTGACGTTGATATCGAGGCGAGCGCCCGTTGGTCCACGTAAAAGTCGAATCTGGTTGAGGTTCAACGGCTCGATGGCCGGCGCCTCGAGTTCCGGGATGCCCTTGGCCAACTTGTCCCTCAGGTTCTCGATCGAGTTGGTAATGCAGGCGTTGATTTGCGGGTCGGACCTTTTGCACGGTTTAATGTACGGCGCTGCACGTAAAATTCATCCCTTGTTTATTCATTCATGATTGTCTTACGTAAACTGTCTTGCGTCTACGGGTGTGCTCGATTATTTATGAGCACGTGGACGAATAACGGCAAAGTAGCGTAGGGATGGGCGGATAGTTTCGGCTACGCGAGAATCGGCGAAAGCCGCGCACGAAAGGGTAAAAGCTGACGTTTAGTATGATAAAGATGAAAGATTGTTAAAGAAGCTGGAATTTGCGAGATTATTTGAGTCTCGAGCTCCTTTTTATTTTCCTTATTTTTCTCTTTTTTTGTGTGTGTGTTTTTTTTTGTTTTGTTTTGTTTTTTTCTTTAATAACAGAGAAAAACGTTACGCATTCGTCATTGTGAAAAAGCGGTCATTTTTACTTGCGACCAGGAGAATTTTACGGGAACTTTGATTGGAATGTAATTGGTATTTTTGTATCGCCGAGATTTTTAAATGACGTCAATAATATTTATGCAAATGCTGAATTATTGTGAATCGTGGTTAGGCCGAATGCCTACCTTAAAATGCCTTTTATCATAATTCACGTGAAATCAGCATTGCTCGAATGATCGGATGGCATATTTCGTAACTGCGAATGTAAAAAAAAAAAAAATGATATTGTAATGGGGCCGCGAAGGAAGAATATTTTGTATGTATTTCAATCTTTAAGCACCTTTAAGCATTAAACAATGGACCGATTTTTAATGAGTTCCTTAGCAGTCCCAGGAATACGCGAACATTTTATTCGTTTATTTAGTGCCAGATCGTTACGCCTTTATTCGTGCAGATCTCTTATATAATATGACAATTGATGATATTATACGATTTAATTCTAATAATGTAATGGCGAGTAGAAAAATGTCCGTAAGCACGGGTTAGTAAGGAAAGCAATGGCCGAGGTCCAAAGCTAGGCGATCGAGGACTGATGGGCGAAGGAAGAAGAAGGCTTAGAGGAGGCTTATCGGGGTACTCACGTAACTCTCCAAGAGCTGAACCCATCATCGCCGCCACTAGGCTGCAACCAAGCAGAGAATACCAAATGATAAAATAACGAGTCGTTGAGTTGTGGGATCGAGCGATTACGCATTATCGAATTTCCGTAATTATTGTCTATCGATCGAGTACAGACATTTAATGTTTGCTCGGCTGGCTGGGATTTTAGTACCTTCAGCCACGCGGACTCGTCTCAGCTTTTACAATTATATTACGCGGTAACCGAGGTATTGGCATTTGCGATTAAGAGTACGTATTTCGTGACAAGAGAGGAGGAGAAAAGGGAAAAATGGAATTTGAGTGCACTCTGTTACGAATGGAGAAATTATAAATTTTATGAAAATGTCGAGATTCTCGTAGTACAAAATGCAAATCTTGTTGAAACATTAATTGCGCCTTTGAGTGATCTAAATTTCATAATGCAAAGCGAGTAATTGGAGCCTATTAGTATTTCAAGATATGCTATTAAATTTAAATGCCTTGTGTACATAGAAATTAAATCAGTCTTTAAGAATTTTTTTTTTCCTTTTGAAATGCAACTCACTTTAGTGACACGACACAACTTTTAACCGATGCTCCTTCTTTAACTGCCAAGTACTCTCTTCTCCCTAAGATCTCCATATAATTGCGAAATTTTTAAAATCCTAGGACTTTGCTAAATTCTTTAAGTAGATATATCATTAGATTGGAGATTATTGGAATCGATATATTGTAAAATCGTCAATCGTTAATATTGACACGAAACTAAAAGTAAACATTAAACAAATGGCCCTGTTATACTTACAAAAATATTAAACAAACCATATTTTTCTTCTTTGCCTAAAAGTTCTGGGACAACTATTATAATTTTAATAATCAATAAATAGTGAGAGGGGACAAAAGTGTCATGACAAGAATCCATTTATCGCTTGATAAAGATTAAAGATCTTCTTTTCTTTGAGATAGTAATACTTGAAAATCGTTTCTAAAGTATTTTAGGCAAAAAATATTAAAACAAAAAAACAAATTATGATAACATATGGAAAGTACGTTGCTATTAAAAAAAAACATGTCGTTTCAGCTTCCTATCCGATATTAATAATAATAATAATAATAATAATAATAATAATAATAATAATAATAATCATAATAATAATGATAACAACAATGATGAATTATATTAATGTGAAACTTTGAAAATAATCTACAAATTGTATCAAAGACGTATGATAAAATTTAAAATTTCATAAACTTCTACCTCATAAATTTACGTCTATATAAACTAGTTATTAATTATATCTTTCAAGAACTATTTACATATATTCTTTCGATACTCTACTGTAAAACGAGAGAAAAATAAACCTTAATTTATTATCTCGTTATAAACTTAGTTTTACCGAGCGCTAATTATAATATTTATTAATTTGATATTGAATGTAAAAAGTGTGTTACGCCAAAGTATTGCACATTATTTGCGCAAGGACTGTTCATTTATACTAAAGTAAAATCAAATTGATAGGTAGTCAATTCAAAATGCTTCCTTATCATTCGATTATTTGCATTCGTTAGTACGTTGTACTGGCGTTCAATGTAAATAATTCTAATTACGCCGGGCATTTTTTCAATCCGAACTCTCGTGAACTCGATCGAAGTCGACTGGATTTTTATCAAATTCATCGTGAATAATGAAAAGACAACGGCAAAAAGCAAAGCGAGTGACGTGGGTAAGAAAATAATTAATCACGATTCTAAAAATCTATGAAAACATTGCGTTACAAATATAAGGATACTATCGCTTTTTACATTTTTTTCCCCCTTTTTTTTCGCAAAGAACGTCCAGAGTCGTCCCGCGCTAAGAGCACTGATTTCGCAAAAGTTTACACAACGTAAAATCGTTACTATGGATTCCACTTGCAGCCGTAACATTTCATTTCACTCCCGTTTTATCATCACGAATACTACCACATAGCTAACGCTATTATGTTCGTGCCCTTTTTCGTCTTTTGTCACCGTTCGATTGCACATTTTTTTTTGTTTTCGTTTTTTGCTTTTTTTTTTCTTTATTCGATTCCATTCTGAAAAACTTCACCTCTACGCTCATCGTCTCAAAACATACCAATCTTTTATCACATTTACTTGCAAATATAGTTATTTCGCACTCTTAATTACTCGATGCAATCCCCCGAATTTTCATAAACTAATGTCCCGTTTAAAAGAGCTACAAGATTATTTATTATTCCTTCTTTTATTTTGTTTCTTTATTTTTTGTTCGTTCGTTCGTTCGTTCGTTCGTTCGTTCGTTCGTTCGTTCGTTTATATTTTATTTTTACTATGAAAAATAAGTCCGAGATGTATTAAGCAAACGATGTATATGAAAATAATCAAGAGCTGTGAACAATTCGCTTAATAATATTAATGAAATATCAATTATTATTAATAGTGAAATTAAGTTACACAGTACACCTCCCCATGCGTATATAATAGACTAAAAGTCATTCGTCCTCTTAACGTTTATACCCTCGCTTATTGCAAATATTCAAAATCACAGCCTTTATTCATTTGTTCACATAATCGTCGACATTGCGTGACGAAAGCGCTTAGAAATCAATGACATACGCGGAAAATAATATTATTGCTAATTGAAAAATACCGGAAGATCTTTCGAAATCCGACGACAGCGAATCTCGTCGACGCCGAGGGCGGCTCACAGAGGGGATCGAATAAAAATTCCTATCGAGCCATAAAGAAATACGTAATAAGCCCGCTTCGTTCCTGGCAAAAGCTCTACTCCATCAGACAACTGTCGACCGCGTGGAATCCATCATTCGCAAAGCACACCCTTGCCAATTAAGCGCTACAGACGCTCGTGAATAAAATATCCTGCCAACTTCCGGAGACTTTATCACACGCTCGTGTCATCACTAACGTCACCCGCCAACCCACTACCCATCATCTCCAAGGAGTCACTCCGACAATTGGCACTTCGTATCGCCGTTAAACGATCATCGGCACTCGTCGCTCGCCGGTGAACGCTTCTCCAGCATCGTGCCCCGTCGACTCGACTCCCAAACCACCAAGGGAGCAGCGTTCGTCTCACCCTCTCCCCTACCCCCTCCCCGCCCACGTTATGCACACGTTCCCACATAAATACGTGAAAGCAAGCGTGCGTACCAGACGCGTACGATAAGTGTGTGCATGTCCACTTGCGTCGATCGAACACTCGTTTCTGAGGGGCCCCATGCGAGGCAAATAGCGGCCAGGTCCCCCAGAGATGATGGGATCGCGTGCGCCCACCCGGTTGATTGCCTCGTGCCACTTGCCGGCCATTGGTCCATTGCCGTTTGCCGCATGCATACGGACGCGCGGGGGGGGGGGGGGGGAAGGGGCACGCGGTGCCTCGCTCTTGTCCGCTCGCTCGATCGCGGCAGCTCTTACGCCGAGAAAGCCGTCTACTTGCGAAACGCAGCCGGAAAATCTCAGCTGCCAATTTGCGGCACATCTCGGGCGGAAAGCGGCCGGGACAATGGAGGACCTCGGTAGCCCGCGGGGAAATTGCTCCCCGGGGCACGAAGCCGATAATACGGCAGACGCCATTCCGTAACCAGATAATTCTGTTTTGGCAAGTGGATGCGGTGAAAAGTCGAAAGTTGTCTCGATGAACGGCTAATCTGCGCGGAGATTGCGCGATATTTATTCTCCCCTCCAAAATCTAATCCAACCAAGTCGGCCAACCCCGCCCCGGTACTTACGCGCTTTTTATTTTATATTACAAACGACACTGGCAATTTCTTTGGCGGCTAATAATTTGCCAATCTTAATTGCGACTTTAAGCAGTGGAGCCTAGTTTCGCTAGACGCTCTATTGGCTAATAATATATCTTCCCAATTGATTTTAGCGCTTTTGCTTATTGAGGCCTGATCGGACGAGTCACAATTACATTGATCGCCGATATTTCGTATTGGGCATAAAATATATATATCGTGCAGAAAAAATATAAATCGATTGCTTCTTAGCTCGATCTTTAATGTAACGATTTTAGTATTAGTGAGACAGTATTTACGTGGCGGTTATATGACATTTTGGTGAATTGTGTGAAAAAGTTTGGACTTCCTTTTCGATTTTGATATAAATGCGCGTTCGCGTGCGAGATCGAAAAATGCCTTTTGAAGAAATTTTAGATAAGATTTCTTATTAATTAATTCTTGACAATGATCAATCGAATTCTACGGCTCGTTCAAACATAATTATTATGGAATTTAACGCAGTAGCTCGATTGCATAAATCATCGTTATGATCGTGTGTGATCGTAATTACAATTCCAATAATTGAATATATTTCACATTATTTTCTTTTTTTTTTCGATTTCTATTCCACTAGGAAACAGTCAAATAGAAAGCAAATTTAACGAATAGAATTATAAGCATAAAATTTTGATTGACTATCAACTATTATGAATTGTAATAATACTATTTGAATTGCATTTATATGGAATAAAGACGAACTGATACAAATTATTATAATATTAGGTAATATATCACGTAATGTAATATTATTAAATTTCATTGATACTACTGAAATATATTTACATATCTGCAATTTTAAATAAAAATATTCCACCTCATATGTACATTTCGTTCTAAATCACATATATAAAATATGCGTCATACTTTGTAAAAAATAATTTCTTGAAAAAAGAAAAAAAACTTGCTCTAAAAAAGATTTTTCTTTGTTTTAAAATATTGCATTTTAAAATAGTAAATAAACAAATATTATCCCTTGATTTGAAATTTTTTTCTTTTAATTTACCAGAGAAACAGGTGAGTTCAATATTGTTTTTTCACTTCTAATTTCATAAATTATATGTCCCTCTTTACCTCGTCAAGATGAATATAAATTTGATCTTCGTCAAAGCATCTTTGAAAATCAGGGAAACTTATTATCGATGCCAATTTATTGGCATTATTGGCATAATTTTGATAAATTATCAAAATTATATATCCAAAGGTAATTTGTAAATTTACCGAGTATTTTGCATGTGGGTATGTTTGTTGTACCACTAGTTTGCAAAATTGCCATAACGTAAGGTAGAATGTGATTTTGATCGTTTCAACATTGAGTTATTTACTCATTATATTATAAAGGATGTGCAATTAATGAAGAACTAGAAATAATTTAGTAACAGAAAGCACTATACGTTAAACAATTTTTCAATAGCCTCTTTACATTTCTTATAAGTTGTTCGATACTCTTTAAATCAAATATAGAATAAAAATATTAGCATTCTTTCGATTTCTTTCATTACACGCGCATCCATCTACATATATCTGCGACAATTAAGAGAAATACATTTAATATAGCATTAATATGCTTTAGCATCTTAAATTAATTAGAAATAAATTAACTTTTTCATAGAATAGTCTATTTCATAGAATATTTAATAGCTATATCGTTTATTAAATTATTCATTTATTCACGAACATTAGTAACATCAGTAACATTTTATTCTTTATTCTAGATTTACTAATTCTTAAAAGGCGAATTTTTTTTTTTTTTTTTTAATTAGCTCGGTCTGAAGTTTGTTGTCTTTTCTCTCTCTTTTAATCGCTCGCGCGACCTCTGCCTCCTATTATAAAGCAGCAGCACTGGCTTCTCATATCGGAAAATTCTGAATTTTATCCATTAATGTTTAAGAATCGTAAATTTGCGTGCGATGACGGGCCATAGAGTTTTGTGGGGTTCGAATCAGGCGCAGACTCGAATTTGTATATAAGATATTACTTTCTCTTTTGGCGGAACGCAACATGGGCCGTCGGGAGGGATTGCCGCGAATGCGCGCCGACGAAAGGAAAAGTGCACGAAGCAGAATGTAAATGATGAAATGACCTGGAGTGGCGCAAATAATGCATCAAATTGCGCGACATGACAAGTCGGTGCACCGCTCGATTGGCGGCACCGGGACGAAAAACGAAAAGCCGGAGCCGCGAAAGCCGAGTTAACTCGCTCGTAAATGGGGACTATCGTTATAATTAGCCGATTATGGCTGCTCTCCCAATATAGCTCATGATCTGTAATAAAGTACGTGAAATGGGCATTACCTAATCGGTTAATCGGTAAACTTGCTACGTTGTATTAGCCATGCGCACCGAGTGCGAGAGTTCAATGAGAAAAGACTTGTCGCGTAAGTTGTTCACCGTCACGTTTATCTGTGTCTTTTTTTTTTTTTTTTTTTTTTTTTTTTTGTTCGTGTTGGGGGCAATTCTATTGGTATACAAAGTTTCAATTTGTTGCAATTGATATTGGGTGGATGCGAAAGGGGCGCGATAAGAAATTGAGAGAGCTGAATTGAATTGTGCCCGATTAATGAAACGCCTAGACAAATTGTAAAATTTTAAAAAAAGCTCATTTTCTCTTTCGTTCATCACGATAGTTGAGTTTCATTAAAATTACAATTGGAACGCTTTCCGTATAACTTTTTATTTTTCTTTGTTGTCACTTTGTCGATTGCCCAACTTGTTGCACATAAATTATTCCAATAGCACTTTCGACTATTAATATTATTTGTCATTCTCCATAAATTAGAGAACCAGCTAGAATATGATTTTACTCAATTAATAATTTAATTATAGAGCAAGATTTTTGTAAAAAAAAATTGTCTCGTTGAATAATATCATTATGTACCTGTGTGTATATATTTATTTATAAATACAGACGCGTATTTCTGCCGGCTGTCCATAAAATTCGCATCTTTCTCTACTATTGAAATCTATATAGAAATTATGAAAATAATAATAATATTTCATAAATGCATTAATAATTTTTTTATTACAAATTTCCTCCATTTTCAGTAAAAAAAAAAGAATGGGGGGGGGAGGGGAATATTTGATAATGTGTATGAGTAACATAATAAATGGCTTAAAGTATTGCAAAATTGCACCATTAAGTAAGATTAAAAATTTAATTTTAATTCCAATGCTACGAATTAATTTTCAATTGGCTATATTATTTTTTCTAAAGCGATATTAAAATTATATGGGCGATAAACGCATTATAATGTGTATGGTAAGTTGTTTCCTTAAAAAATTAAATACACGTATTTTATTAGATAAAATATAGAGATATAAATATACTTTTATGATAAACATTGTTGAATTTAATAAAAATTTTATTCAGGCAAAGATATGTCAACACTTTCGAAACATTAAAAGTCATAACGAGGGAAGATTTTTTCTGTAATCCAATGCTATTACTGGTTATAATAATACTACTGCACGCTATAAATTTTTATCATTGCCTAACTTCAATATAAATAAGCAAAATATGCCAAAAATTTCAATACTTACAAATTATATAATGAGTATAAAGGGATACAGTTGAGAGGAGTGTTCTACAGACATTTATACCTATTTTTATGTGGTTTAATATTTTAATATATAATTATACATATATATATATATATATATATATATATATATATATATATATATATATATATGCATATATGATTTCAATCGCATAGAATATAATTATGTGAAAAAAATATTAAAATTTAAAAGAAAATATTATGCTTCATTAGTAATAATGTAAAGATTAAATTTTTTTTCATTTTTTGTATAGAAAATGACGGTCGTATGAATAATCGCACACACATTGTCTGATAATGAAAAACTAATTAACTAGCTGTCGTCGGCTATTTTATGTTCACTATTACCTATCATGCATATATATATATATAAATAGTAAATGTGTCTAATTAAATAATGAATCATTTCCATAATTCACGTCATTGTGCTCTCAGTGCTTTTCTTTTTTGCACATAGTCGATGCAATAGTCCATGTGCATTAGATCACACGTAGATGAAAATGAAATCTTCAGTAGTCATAAAGCTTAAAGCATAATAAATGAAACCAACGAGTACTCGTCCATCAGGTTGCCCTTCGATTATTATTATTCAACTGCGAAACGAGTGTTCGGCACGTGCCCCATGACCAACAAATGCTTGGAACTTGAATGCGAGAGAACCTCGACGAATGTCGGCGAATCTTTAAGCCCAGATGAGCTCGCTCAACCTTAAAGGTCAATCGCTCAAAAATAGCACGACGCGGTCGCGTTTGCTCCTTACGTCATTGATCCTTCGTCAGCGGAGGTCGTCGACTTGCTGTAGCCAGGATCCAAATATCCTCATCCGTTCCGCGAGACTCCCAAGTGACTCGGACGCGAGCTCGGCGCGACCCCGGCGCCGATCACAATTGGAGGTGGGGGCATCTGCCGCGGCCGTGGCCTTGAACTTTACGGAATAGGAGTCCGGCCCACAGCGCGGCTTTGAATCTCGACGATATAAATGTGGGCCTGCGCGACGACGCTCGCACAGTCAGACGGACTTTTTCACCCGGTTGTCACCCGCTAGACATGGCTCGACAGCTCTTCCTTCTCGTCCTCCTCGGCGCCGTCACGCTCCTTCACGCGGAAGTCCGTAAGTACCCGGCTGCTCGTATCCGAGGGACTGCGCCGTTGCTCAGGGCACGGAGATCACCTTAAAATCTATCGACGCGCTTCTGCGGGAGAAAATTTTACTACATGCTAGAGAGGCATTAGCTCCCGAGATCCGCCTATACTTTGACTCCGTGTGCTGCTTTTATAAGGACTGGGAATTTATGGTTGATAAGGGAGTTAAATCTGCTCGATTGAAGGTAGTCTGCAGAAATTAAATTTCTAGCTTTCGTTAGTGAACGTTTCGTATTGTAACTTTTGTACGAGTCAATGTAAATTATCATTAAGCAGCTTCAGCCTAAGATTCATCTAATTTATTTCAATTTTAGTTCTCACATTTGCTCAAAAGTATGTGTCTCTAGGATTAAGAATAAATGAAAAATCAAATGTCGAAAGCTTATATGAATAAAAGTTCTTTGACGGGCTACAATCATAATAACTTAATGCTACATCGCTAATCAACGATGAATGTTGTATAATTATTGTCCGAAATGGTAGTTGATGCAGTACATCCTACAAACATGGGACGGTAGAGAAAATTGCATTAAATTATCAAATTTTTGTCGTTTATTTATTTATTATTTTATTTTACGCACTTTGCACCAAAATGAAGTTTGGAGCAGTAAAAAGTGATATAAAAGTTCTAATTAAAATTCTAATTTAACAACCAATCAATATGTTGGATTTATTACTCCTTCGTCCATAAAAGACTTTCAATTTATATTATGCGCATAAAAAAAAAGTCTTGACATTTTTTTCAATTTCAAGATCCACTTATCTAATGAAAACATTGTTTATTATTACAGTTTTAACCTTTACTATTTTAACCTTACGCATTTGTTAATTTTTTTTTTCTTTCAATTTATCATATGCACAGCCAAGAAAGTGACATACGAATGCGGCTTGCTCTATTCCATAAATATTAGAAAACAATTGAACTTGATTATTTCTTTGTACCAAGAGGTCGTCTAAAATATGAATGTTTATAATAAAAGATTAAATAGTCTATTAAGGAGCAGGTAGCACCGATTGTTCATGCGTATGAAATTTCAACTCAAACAACATAATTGTGAAGACAAAGACATAATTATGATTATAAATTGCTATTATAATATTGAAAGGTGCCTATTTGATGAAGTAATGCTTTTTTTTCTTTTCAATCACTCAATATATTCATATTAAAATGGAAATCTTCGTTAGAAAATTTACTTAATTAGCCTACTTCCGAAATCTATTCAATATTACCTTCCATCAATCTATTTTTTCTACTTTTCATTTAGCTTCTCGTTTTCCTTCAGAAAATAATTGCATTCAAATCAATGCTACTTACAGGAATTTATATATATATATATAAAGAAAAAGAATAAGCATTATATAAATTGAAATTTCGTTAACTTTTTAGATTAATATGAGTATCTTTAGATTCCACAAAGAGATAAAAATGAAAATTTGAGTAATTCGCTTATTGACAAAATCAAAATCTAAATTATATTTATCAAACTTTACAATATTATAAATGTAACTATTTGTATGTAGCGGTACTTTTGAGAATTTCATGGGAAGCTTTTTTCATTGTTGGTAACGATAAGTTGGCACGAAAAACTGATTGAAAATAATATTATTAAATCATCTTAATTCATTGCTTAAGTGAATTCCTTAACTTCCTTTTCTCTATTCTACGAAAACAAAAATTGGACCTCTTTGTATGAACTTTAATAAAATTATAAATACAATTTTCTTCCTTTTAAGTATCTTAAGCATGAATAGAAATTTTACATTATCGTTATCCTTGACAATTCTGCACATCGTAAGTGAACATTTTCTATTTAAATACATTTTTTTTTTTTTTTTTTTTTTTTTTTTTTTTTTTTTTTTTTTATATATATGTAATTACTGAATATTCGAAGTTTTATGCAAAACAGTATCTAAAAGAATATTCGCAATAAACATTTTGCGAACAATTATATTTACTTTAAAATATACATAATTAACCTAAATATTACACAAAACATTGTATACCTTTATAAAATATATAAAAATAAAAATAAAAACATATATACAAATGATATAAATGAAAAGAAATACCACTTAACTAACATTAAACCGTAGTTTAAAGATAAATGGAAGGCAAATTTTGCCTTAATTTTGCCTTAATTTTGCCTTAATTTTGCCTTAATTTTGGAACGGGAATGCGAAATAGTGGCTATAAAGTCACGATCTTAGGATGAATAAATGGATGATAAACGAGAGATTAAGAAACTCGGTGGGATTTCGAAAATGTAGTAACTCTAAGCGATTAGTACCAGATCTCGAGCCTTAAAACATAATCACATTATAATCAGTGTCATTTACGCTAAATTGCCTCTTCGCTCGGATTACAGCATCATTCATCAGAGTCTGCGGCCGCCAGAATCCTCAGCTCGACAAATGCATCCAGGAGAGTATCATGAGACTCATGCCCAAGCTCAAAGAAGGCATACCCAACCTGGACGTGCCGTCCCTGGAGCCGCTCTTCGTTGACAGCATAGCCATTGCCAACATTAACGATTTCCAGGCGCTCGCGACCAATGTTAAGTTGGGCGGACTGTCGAGCTTCCACATCAAGCATATGCACGTTGATCTGAAGGACCAGAGGATCGACGTTGAAATTATCTTCCCGAAAATTTCAATGGACTCGGACTATAACGTCAAGGCTAAAATCATCGTGCCGATCAACGAGAAGGGCCCGATCAAATGTACAACAAGTAAGACCGACAAATACTTTAAATATTTATAACCAAAACATCATCTCCCAACAAATCCTCCGACTACTTTTTATACTCTAAATACTCCATCCAAATGATTCTTTAAATTTACGAAATTTAGACTTTATTACAATAGACTTTATTATTCTGAGAAATTACATTATTACTTTTTAATTTAGATTTTAATACAGATGATAAGTTAATGTCACATTGCTCGGAAGTTGTAAAACTTAGTTAAAACTGCAATGCATTAAATATTTATATATTTGTAACCGTCATTTACATAAATAAAAGATTGGATCGTCTACAAACTTCCTTGTTTTTCTCTAGCATTGTAACATTGTATTAAAGAATAATCAATATTTTTATTTAATCGAGAATATACATACATTAAATGACCAACGAGTGGCGGTGCGGGGGAGGGGGAGGAGGAGTAGGAGAGAATTAAAGTAATTTAAAAGTTTGTTCGATTAAGTTAAGCTACGATCAAATTACATTCACAACAAGACTAATTATAAACTTATTTAATATCTCTATGAGATAAAGCTATATCCGTTAATAGGTGAAACCACAATTGGTTTTTAACTTATTAGTGCTTTAAATGCTTTTACCACCGTATAAGGAAATCTTGACAATTCTCATCCGATCTTTCGCAATCTTCTAAAAGGAGCCAATTAATCCACACACCGAAAACCATATTTAAACTCTTTCAGATATATTAGAAACATGAAGGAATATAATTCATAAGATAGCCCTACTCATTAAATATTTTACTTCACCTAAGGATCGTTAATTTTTGCAAATTATGCATTAAAATAATAGGCATTACTTATTATCCAAGAACTTCAAAATCGTAAAAATAATTTCTACTTCCTTGTTAATGTGCTGTAATTGAGCTGCCATCTGTTGACTCAGCTTAGTACCAATGAGATTCCTCCTCCTAACTTCCTACTCGAGTTACCGACAATAATAATCTTGTACATTGTTTTCCCAAATAACTCGACTTAATTAATTTCAATATACCGTTAATCAATCTGAGAACATTGCAAATACTAAATTAAAGTAGTTTTGGAATTTCGAAAATTTTCGGAATAATATTTGCAATCGGGCTTAACGCTTCATTACTTCTTGATAAAATATCTCTTATTATTTACAACTAGTTAATTATCATTGAAATTCATTAACTATTCTATAAGCACTCTACTTTCCAATACAAATTCATTCAATATCAAATTTTTCAATTTATATTTTACATAACATTATCAATGCACGTGTATTTCTATCGATTATAAAATTATTTCAACAGTTATTAAACATTGTTGTAATGAGACTCGATTTGCTATTTATCTTTAGACTTAATTAATTTTGAAACTTTAAACTTATCCTTAATAATTGAATTCATTGTCATTAATCAATGTAATTATTACTAATACCATGGAAAAAAAAGCTAAAAATAGACGGGAATGTGGATGAATTGAATGAATTCTTGAAACTTTTCGAGTATAAAATCGCTTTCCTGATTACTTTGCATTTTATGTCTTTTCACGTTCATCCTCTAAATCCATCAGCGGTTCTTTCATAAGCTAAGTAAATATTCTTCTCCGTCGGTAATTTCCATCTGTAATTATTGGATAATCGGGAAGATTAGGAAATTCTGGTACATTTGCTCGTGTCTTGACATTTGTTCGACAACATCATTTACGCACCTACTCAAACATAATAAAGACATTGATCGAGCAGATGAATGTTTTCGTTTAACAATTATTTATTACCTGCAATGAGATGGACACGTTGTTCTCTCTCTCTCTCTCTCTCTCTCTCTCTCACACACACACGCACGCACACACACACACACTCTATATATATCTATCTATCTATCTATCTATCTATCCGTATGTCTGTCTGTCTGTCTGTCTCATTCGCGGCTATTAGATATGAATGTATTATTAGGGAGGGAAGCCGTCGAAAAAAGCAAAAACATATCGTTGAACTTTACCTACAAAAATAAAATAACAACTCATTAGAGCTCTTTTAATTTGCAGATGACGTCAACGCGAAGGTCTCGATAAAATTCCAGATAACCGAGCGTCGAGGACAACGACTCATTTACTTTCCATCAATGACGACGAAGCTCATGATAACAGATTACATTGCCGATTTCGAGTCGAACGACGGTGGAAAAACTAATCCGGTGACCGAGGCGATCAATTCCATATTGGTAAGCAGCAAGGAGGAAATAATCACGAGTATGACACCGAATTTGGAAAAGGCGATATCGGAGAAGGTTCTCAACGTGGCCAACCGCATTTGCAAGCACTTTACTTATGACGAACTCTTTCC
>NW_011948425.1:4279912-4287601 GCF_000503995.2 Ceratosolen solmsi marchali | reverse complement strand
TACTTATGACGAGCTCTTTCCCGATCGGCCTTGACTTCCTCTTCGTTCTCTCAACCCCCCCCCCTCTTCGCCACCATGATGATGCCTAAAGTCTTTGCTGCACAAATTGTGTAGAGTGCAAGAGACTGTGCGCGTGATAGTGTGTGTGTGTGTGTGTGTGTGTGTGAGAGAGAGAGAGAGAGAGAGAGACAAATAATCGATATTATAACCTGAAAAATTACCATATTCCATGCAATGATAATGGCTTTTACCGCCGGTAGTCCTCAATTTATGGATCCTCGAATTTTTCTTCTTCTACTTCAAATGACAAGTAATTTAAGCTTGGAGTTTTGCGACCGAATATTAAATGACGAGATCTAATTTTTGTAAATATCAAATCAATCGGGCATCGTAAAAGTCACTGCCATCGGAATATCGCCATGTCGCGCGAATTCGCAAAATCCAATCACGTCACTGCGAGTCACGAGGAGGAAAAGCGCTTTTCCCGACTTGCATCCCGACTACATTTTCCTAAATTGCTTTCCGATGCTCCGATGCGGAGATGCGAGTCGCGCGTGTCACAGCCGAGCACCCAATGAAGCGCAGCAGGTCGACTTCCGCGACCCCTGGAATACCAACAACAACAACAACAACAACAACAACAACAACAGCAGTTGTCCCTCTTCGAAACTCCTTCTCTTCATGCTACTATGGCTCTTGTTTACATCGTCCATCAACCCATCAATCCATCACCAGCGAAGATTTAAAGCTACTCTAAAGAGCAACGAATAGAGTAATAAAGATCTACGTGCCGATTAATTTGTAATATTGTTTATAATGTTGTTTAGCGATTACTTTTTTATTTTAATATATGAGTTTTATGAAGAAAGACAAAAGTGGTGATAGTTATCTGGATTGGCTGGATTTTTCATCGTCTGTAATTAAGACACTTTTAAGTAAATATTTGGTTGAAATTAAAATTATTACGGACTTTACCTGTATCTTCTCCTTTACCTCATGAAACCTCAATACGCAATTGGCTACGAAGCCTTCGATATTTGTACATCTAAAGTGCTACGTTTAATTCCATTTTCTTTTTCCTTTTACTTTTTGGTTGTTTTTTTTCTTCTTCTTTTCTTTTTTTTTTTTTACATTAAAGAATCTCTACATTACGTATGGACTTTCAACACAATTTTATTAAATTCATAATTTGGGAAGATAAAATAAGACATACTCGTTTGTAACTTACTGGTAGCCATTACCCGATAAATGGTAGAAAGAGATAATCGTTATCGTTTTTTATTAAGTAAACGAAATTTTTATGAATAATTTCTTATGATAATTCGCAATGTATCTATAATAAGAATTCCTCGTGAAATAATAATTTGGAATTTTCAAAAATGTACGATTTGAAAATGATACCAATACGACGGCTCTTAACGTATAATTAAAAAATTATTCGTCAGGCTTATCCTGCGCCCTGACCTTCGTTTAAATTGTCAGCAAAATCGTATCCGTAAATTTAATATACAGAATCTATAAATTGAATTTATCAATTACCTGATATTCGCTTTCACTTTAATAAATAAATATTTAACTCCAATATATTGGCCATCTTCCTGCCCTGCTAACGATATTTTTATATAATATATTTCATTGACATATCACGCTCATTCTCTCATCATTCTGCGCTTAGGCAATCATTTGTAAAGTAATGTAACATTATTTCCAAAACTTTGGATTTTATGAGACTATTATGAAACATTAGTATGCTTGTATACATTTAATTTTCATTTGTCATTTGCCGCTCGAAATTGCCTCAAAATTGCCGAACAATGTGCAATCTTTGCAGGCATACTTATATACAATCACATCAAATAATAATAATAATAATATTAATAATAATAATAATAATAATAATAATAATAATAATAATAATAATAATAATGCAAGAGATTATGGATATTATTCGTTAATGATGAAACGAATCGACTGCTCGCGTGTCTATCTAGATTCGGAATTTTTCATCAATCGGCTGTACGAATTCAGACGTAGTTGCTCCGCAATTACCTTTTTTTCGCTGCAAATAAACAAACATAATTTTCAACGATGAAACAAAAACACGTAATAGCATGCCATTCAATTATGATTTTGATAAAAAATCTTAACTATCTCTACGTATCCCAACATGAATTAATATATCTTTCGATATCGTTTGTGTAAATGCCCATGTGACAAAGTTAAGAGCGTTCCAACCACCTTTACACACGCACACGCTCACGCACTTACTCACGCACGCAAGCGCGCACACAATAAATCAAGTGTTTTTAATATTCGCAATTAGTCAATATTGCGATAATCTTTCGTATTAGTCTAATTCGCCTAATAATTAATGATAGAATTATGCATTGATGAATAGTCGTGTGCACCTCGATCGAACTTGTTCAATTATGCACCGCAATCGGAAAACAATCGGCCGACAATCCATAAAGGGTATTTTTAAAAAAGCGCAGAATTTGATTTGACATTGATGTTTATTTGTCGAAAGATGACTGGTTTGAATAATGTAAGACAAATAGGTTTTCATATCAATTTATTAAAAATCACTAAAACGCTGGTAAGCCGATTTACATCACACGAGGTTTAAAGGAAGTGAATGACACACCTGCTTAAACGCTAATCGTATGCTAAGCTCCTGCAGCGATATTTAAAACAAAAAACGTTTTAATAATTGAGCTGCTCTTGAAGCATTATCTACTGCCGATTAAACGCGCATGATCGATTTAAATAGATTTACAATATGAATTTAAATAAAGAGTCATAAATAACCTTACGTAAACCTTAGGATTATCACTTAGCGATTCAGGTCGTCGTTAGCATTAATATTCCCGCGACTATATTTCAGTAGCTCATTCGAGATACGCGTGTGAGTGCGCGTGTGTGGAAAATCGCGTATTGAGTATTGGACGTACATGTAAGGATACGGTGATCTCGTACGATGTACGCGCGATCGAGGAAATTTGCTCCGAATGGCTTGTAATCGGGACGACTAAAGGTAAACGAGTGCTAGGGGATGATGAGCGAGAGGAGATGGGAGCTGACGGCGATGTCTCGGCAATTTCAAAAGTTCTCTAAATTACGCAGCGTGACGCTGAAAATCCGGACGGGAAGCCCTTCGCAGGCGCCAAAGCACGTGCAACGAGCCGAGAAGTTCCAACGTCGAGCTGTTGCCGAATCCCGGCAAATGGTAAGGAAGTGGATTTGGAGGGGCGGGGGGGTGGAAGGAGGAAGAGAGGTAGCATTAGAGAAAGTCGGCGAAGGAGGTCCGACGAAACGATCAAATCAAGACTGTGCGATGGGCGAAACGTCGCTTTCGTCGATCGTTCGTTCATTTTCTCGTTTCCTTTTCTTTTTTGTATATTTTTTTTTCTTTTTGCTTTTTACTTTTTGCTTTTTGCTTTTTGCTTTTTGCTTTTTGCTTTTTGCTTTTTAGTTTTTGCGCTCGCACAGTGTTACGACGATTGAAAGAAAAGCGACACGAGAGATTTCCAAGGGGCGCTTCGAAGGACCATCGTAACAAATGCCGAGAGTGATTGGACGAAAGTTGGGGAGGCACGAGAAGGAGATTGGCGCAGAGTCATCGACGATTATCCTATTTCTCGGGGAAGAGCTGATCGTAGGTGAAGGGTCGGACGATGTTGTTGCCAAAGTCCTGGAAGGCGGTAGAGAGCGCCTTCTCGATGAGAGGCTGGAGCTCCTTGATGAACGAGTCGAAGTTGCTGTTGATGGCGTTGTTGACGACGGTGCCGAGGGTGGGATCGCCGCCAAAGAGGTTCTCGAGATTAAGCGAGCCCTTGCGGATGTTGATTCGCATGCGAAACTCGCTGAGAATGAGGTGGCTCTCACCGAGCTCGTCCTTGAAAAAGTCCGCCTGGATCTTGACGGAACCCGTGGCGTCGGTCATGTTGCCGGTCATGGGACCGTTACCTCTGATCGGCAGCAGCAGCACCCGCCCGTCGATCTCGTACAGGCCTTCGATATAGAGATGCGGTAGCAGAATGTCCAGGGCGAAGCGCAGCGTATCCAGGTCGACTCTACGGGGCAGAAATAACAAGTCGTTTGAGAGCCAGCGATCGTGATAAGTGCTAGTGGGACGAGTGATCGTGTAGGTGATGTGGTATGGTGGAAGGCCTCTTAAGAGGCGAGGGAGAATCGTCGTAAGGGAGTCTCGAGGGCATCCGAAGATGGAATCGGTGAAATTGAGGGAGATCGTAGCCGTCGACGAGGCAATTTCATCGAGACACGAAACTCGAGGCCCCGACTCCCTCCCCAGCTTACACAGCGATCCTTTGACCGTCCGTGTTCCATTGACACGTGCGCGTCTCTTCGACGGCCGACGGAATACCAACGACGAACGTCCGACGGCCTCCCACGTAATCCCTTAGCGCCGTCTTCTTTATTATTTCGTGAGAGGCGGCGAGGCGAATAACGAAGTTTGCATTTCTCCGATTGGCCGATCCTCTATTACAAACAAGCTCGTGTACGTAGATAATTTAGCGAGACGGTCTTATCTCATTGGGCAGCATTGGCCAATTGATGTATGGATGGGCTGAAGCGAGACACATCGTCCCATCACGTACATTGAATCTTACCATTGGATCGTTAATTAACTATAGGATTAGCTCGTTACTAGCGAATGATTGTTATTAGCGAATAACCGTATCGAAAAGTACGGAGTGCGGAGGGAGTGGCGCTTGTTATGACGACGTTGCTGTTATTATGAGTTTCGGTTCGACTTCGGCTTAATGTACGATAAAGAAGAAAAACAAGAAGAAAAAGAGAAAAAAAATATACGCCAGAAAAGTGTCTTCGTTTATAAAGTCTTATTTAATGAATCAATTACGAGTAGCTTGATGGACTCGCTCGTGCCTCCATAAATATTAGATATTGACTGAAATAATTCCCGTAAGCGGGATCATGCGTTCACGTGTGAACACGTATATGCTACTAATAATCAAGAATTACGTGTTATTATTAATGAAGGACCTTGGCATAATATGGAGCAATCCTTGGCCTATTATTATCGCTATATTGGATTTAGTTATTAGTACGTTCGCGTGTGCGCAGAGTGTAAATGCACCCTACTTTTTTTTTATTTGACAAGTGCGTTAGCTTACTTACAAGGGAATCGTTTTTCATTTGTTATTTTTCCAGTTGTTTTACATGCCACTTTATTGCTCACATTCATTTACGCATTCGCAATAATCCACCAACACAATGATTGCCAGTTTTTATAAAGTACCTATTGTTCGTTCGGATTAGATCGATCTCGACAAAAAAAAAAAAAAAAATATCAAAACTTCTTTATATGGTTTATTATTGTTGTTGTTGTTATTATTATTATTATTATTATTATTATTATTATTATTATTATTATTATTATTATTATTATTATTATTATTATTATTATTATTATTATTATTATTATTATTATTATTCGATCGTGTTTTTTTTTGTTTTTTTTTTTTTTTTTTTTTTTTTTTTTTTTGTTTTAACGACTTAGATAATTTGTTATTTTATGAAACGAGTATATTTTTTTAATATTACATAAAGTTATCTTATGACTGGACGAATTACTTTAAAGCTCCCAATATACCAAAGTCACTTGTAAAAAATATTCTGATAATAGTGAAAGGGAACGCACGATTCATATATCAAGAATATTAATATCCCTAATTATCGCTTGAGACACGGCTAATTAACGAATGCGAATTATTATTTTGTAAAATACTTGAAATATACGTAAAGTAAAGATATTGTATATATGCGGTATATACTTCACGTAAACAGTTTATTCTTTCGACTTTTCAGTTAAAGATGAAATTCTAATTGGCTCGAGAAATTGTTATATACGGAGGTAATTGGAGACAATCGTAACGATTGACGAGTTGAAAGCCAAAATAGCGGTTAAATATGTATAATAAATCGAGTAAAATTTATACCAAGATAAATTTTATTTACAATTAGATTATTAGTTAGAGACACAGAATCGTAAATAGCTGGAAATACAAGATTTTTCGGGCTTTGATATAGCTACGATTTTTCCAAGAGACTCTCCAATTGTTTTCAATTATTACGTGAAAAGTCGTGAAGAGCCGATGTTTTACAAAATTTGCTATCGAGTAATTATTGATCAGTCGTCTTCAATTATTTCCATACGCTGTTATCAGGCAAAATACGATGTGTAAAAGAAAAAAAGAAAAGGTAATTGAAAATTTTTAATAAAATAATATTTTTATAAAAATGCAATCTTTTGAAAAGCATCGAGGCAACGAGAATGTTGATGGGTGGGAGGAATATATGGAATATTCCAAACTAATTTTAAACCGTTTTTCAAAACATTTTAACAGTATATTTTAACTTGGTCCATAATATTTCAGAAATGAATAAGAAAGGTAAAAGTGCAAGGAACGTTTTACAGAAAAGTATACGATATTTTAAATTTTTCATAATGACGTGCACCGACTAACGAGTTTATTTTTTTTTTTTTGGTTTTTTTTTATTTTTTTTTTTTTTTTGTTTACTTAATTATTTCTCTAGATTGTTACGAAATAACTGCTACTCGTCGATAAAATTGTTTCGCAATGTGTTGAGCGGTCTTGCGCCGAAATACATGAGCAATTTTGAGCGTTAAGGGCAATGAGGACGAAACTCGGTGTGCTTGCGTATAAAGTTTATCATTCCTAAGGAAGTTCGAGCTAACAAAATTAAAATTCTATTACATTTATTTATATCTCAATACGTGATGCCTATAATAATGAATTTATTCCTTCCGCGACATAAGATTTACAATTTTACTGCACGCTTATAGTGTTAAATGTAGAATTTCTTACTAACGCCACGAGAATAATGACACCCGAGCGAGCGTCACCGCAGTTAATGAGTTGAAATTGTTTTCTTTAATTTTATTATCCCTTTTTAATAATAAGATTGCACTTTAGGTCGTAAACTTGTAGCTGCGGTGACGAATGGCCAATACATGTTAAGCCCAAAATTACGTAATTCTCTCTCTCTCTCTCTCTCTCTCTCTCTCTCTCTATCTCTCTCTCTCTCTCTCTCTCTCTCTATCTATCTATCTATCTATCTATCTATCTATCTATCTATCTTATTATTCCTCTTTTTAGTCTTTTTTCTTTTACTTTTTTACGTAACAGTTAACAGTTAATTCTTATGCGGGGGAGATTTATTTACTTATTGGTTGGTCGAATTGGAATTTTATGCTCCAACAAAAATCGTCGTTTAACCGAAGCGCGTCCGTTAAAAACGTTAAATCGTACAGCATGAGCCGACGGCGTTCGCCGATTGCTGATTAATTAATAAAAGATGGAGTGGCGAGCGACAGGAGGGAAAATAATAAGGGGAGGCAAGGGTCGCGAGGCCCTAAGGAAGGAGAACGATGATACGGCAGATCTTCGGCTAATAATTTCGTCCTTCGCGCTTTCGCTACTCGCTCGAGCGCACTCAAGGGAGCGCGAGCAAGGCCACTTTTCCGCCTCCCATTCCCAAAGTCGCGGCCATTACAATTGCGCGCACCGCTTCCTACGCGATTTGGAGGTCGAGGAACGCGCCAATTTCCACCTCGCAATTAGCCTCCGAGGGCCGAGGATAATTGCGAGACTGCGCACGTCGCAGCACGTAAGCCAATTGAAA
>NW_011948425.1:4220356-4277402 GCF_000503995.2 Ceratosolen solmsi marchali | reverse complement strand
TCCACGCTATTATACTGTCGATCTAACGCGCGAGCACAACCTCTGGCATAATGTAATTCTCTTCGATCATCGATCGCCTACTGTCAGAATATAAAATTGAACGATTTCGTGCCAGGGCTGAATGAAACTGCCGACTCGTGGAGTCGTTGACGGATTGAGAAAGCACGCGCGCGCGCGCGCGCGAGAGAGAGAGAGAGAGAGAGAGAGAGAGAGCGAGAGCGACGGTGGGTCGGCGTAAAGAGAGGATGTCTGTTTCGAGACATCCTTTGTCTTCCTTCCTAATGCCATTTCGGCCGAAAACTTGGCTTTCCCAAGGGAATTGGACGTCGAGTACGCGACAACGACCGTGAATGATGTATTGAAGCGAAATTGAATTACTCCATAATCAACAGGTGCCAAGGATAACTCATAGTGAACTTACGGCTCGTCAATGAGGCACGTAGCCCGATAAAATCGAAATAATGGCAATCGACGAATGCGATTAAATCGAATTATACAAACTAAATGCCCATTGATTTCACGCTTCATGTGATAATCGAGCTCAATTAAAATTATCCATATCGCTATGTATTTTATAAATGAATCTTCCTTAAATTCGCTCTGGCGAATCGCCGATTCCCAATCCCATGGAAACGAGATTAATCTCACTCTGACCCCGTTTACCACAAAAGAAAATTGAAAATTAGTCACGAAGCACGACAGAGATGCGGTCGGATATAATGATTTCTTAGCGATATATTATGAAAAGCCGAGCCTGCGCATTGGCTATTCGAAAAATCCGAATTGCACTGTCTCGCTGCAAAATTGCGAAATAATCAACTGGCTTATGTGCGTAATTGCCAAAACAAATAATAATAAAAAGTTTTATTAATTGTAAGCAATGCTCGTGAGTGTATTTGGAATTGATGAATTTAGATGGCATTTGCAAATTTTATATTTAAACATGTAATCTTCTAATTATGAAGATAAAAGCTTATCGTGTGCGTCGTTAGGTCTATTTTAAGAATATTCACATAAAATAAGGAAGTAATAATCGGCCGAATGCAAATTCAAAATTTCAGTTACATACGAAACGAGAAAATATTTATTTTCAATGATTTGTACATCAGTGCTAAAGGGAACAATATGAAAATGAAAATATTGGCAAAATATATTATATTTGATTATTTTCTAGTCAAGCCATAATATATATATCTATAAAATTATAAATCTATCGTATATGTCGAATTATAAATTGCATTGTATTAATAAAATTCTAATGATAATCTATTAATCTAATAGAAAGCATTACGTTAAAACATATATGAGAAAAAAGTATCTCGTTTTTTTTTTTTATGTGTGCATGTTTGAGTGGGTGGGGATGCGCGCGCGTATATGTTCACATACGCATGCATACGCATTCACAGCGTTGATTTATTATCTGACAAAAAAGTATGAATCATATTGTATTTATTAAGTGTAATATTATTGAAGGTATACAGACATTTATCGTTGCAATATTTATCGCTTCGCGTAATATTTTTATATCTTTATTAATTATAATTGAATATTTGAGTACGTTTTCCCAATACAATACTGTCTCTCATCCAAAGAATTATTTTTTGTTACAAAAATATTTATGATCTTGCTTTAAACAACTTTTTTTCACGAACAAGTTCCTGATATTAAAAATATGATGGAAGTATATAGTCCAACTCAAGACTATCCAATGCATGTGTGTGAGTACGAATGCTCGTTGTATTTAGCGTATCCATCACGCGGTGGGTATACATGTGAGTTTAAACGTATATGTGCATAGTGCGTTTGCGCATAAGTTTGTAAATAAAATTGACTTCCTCTTGAGATTGACAGAGAAAAAAAGTTATCTGTTGACAAACTAATGCACTATATGCACGAGAACAAGATTTTCAAATATATTCATAAGAAATATTAATGAGTAAATGACCCTGAAGTTTGTATATTCATATTTAACATTTGAATAAAATTTTAAAATATTAGAATTTCTGGAAGAAATATATAGAATAAATTTAGCAATTTACATTTTCACATTAAATAATTAGTGTAAGAAAGGATAAGTATCTCGCATTCATAAGGATATTCAAAGCTTTTTATTCCAATTAACATATTTGGTAAGGATGTAAATATAAAAGTTTAATTATCTTTAAATATAATAGCTTAAAAGAAAAATTCCCATTATGCTACAGGCGAGCATAAAATTTGAAGCAAATTTATATCTTAATTTTTTATTTATCATATATGCTTCCTCTTTATGGATTTTCAATTAATTTTGAAATAACCTCAGAAAGCATATGCACAATTATCAAGGTTACTTGGCTAATGACAACTGCAAAATAATCGCACCTCCACAAAATTACATTCTTATCCTTAAGATATTAATTTTTTTTTTCTTTTTCTTTTTCTTTTTGAGAAAAGAAAAGTGGACAATAAAATGAGGGAGAAAAAAAAATGAAAAGAGAATTCTCCGTTTCGTATATCACGACTTAACAGCTCGCGGTGATATTAAAAGTTTTCGAGTTTCACGGGCAATTTTGTCCAACGTTACTACATGCACATTCACCAATCTCCTCAATGGAAATGTCAGTGCAATTTATATCGCTCGAGCATAACTTTTATATTTAATGTAAATTATTTCAATTATTAGGATTGTTGAGTGTGTACCAACAGAATGTACATAAATAAGCGCTTAACACATCCTTCTTTTCCTTAATTATTTTATATATACTTATGTCCTGCGCGTTCGCGAAACACCTGCAGTTAAATTCATAATAACTACACACGAAAAAACAGTTCTCGAGTAGCCATAAAATTTAATTACCAGATGAAGAAAAAAATGCAAAAAAATAATAACACCGAGTGTGCTTGTAAAGCAGATGAAGCGAGTCAAAACTTTTTACATTTAGGATAAATCCTCATTTGTATACAAGCTTTGTCCTTTACTGTCAATAATACCATTTTAATGCTTCCGCTTCAACGGAGACAAAAACATCGGTACAGAGAAACATCAGCATGTAAAAAAAAATCCTTCTTCATTCAATACCTGGTCCACGATAGTTTGGTACAAAGATCTAAAGCTACGTTCGATAATAAAATATTTTCACCTAACAGCAGAGAAGAAAATTGTCCTTTACGCTCACTTATTTTCCATTTAAGCTTGTGGTGAAAATCAAAATAAAAAATTGACGATCGCTCGCTCTTTTTTATCGACTCTGCGTGAGAGGCTCAACCTGAGAAATTCGACCTAATTTTATTATAATAATCAATCAAGTAATTTATTAGGTAAAAAGCTAATTTGTAGTTACTTTAATTTTTTTTTTTTTTTTTTACATTAATATTCTTAATTCTCTAAACAGTGAAAATATCGACAATACATATAAAACAAATGCATATATACAAACAAAAATTATATTATAAATAATTTTGTTTTAATCAATGTACTCTACGTATTCTACGAGAATACGCGTCTAAAATTTAATTTAAAGTCCCTTATAACGTATGAATTAAAAAATAGTAAAACACGAACTAGTATGAGCATTTAAATATTTTAACGCTCTTAGTAGTATTCGTGTTATTACAAAAATCAACATATTAACGAAGAAAATTATGTGACAATAATGACCGTCTCAGTGAATTTTCTTTCGAAGAAAAATTCACGAAAAATTCCCTTTAATGTTTTAATCCTTCCGAAAATTCAATATCCTTTTTAATGTTTATCGATAGTTAACTTATCGTGTGAGATGACCTATTAATATGAAAAGCATGTACTTCTGGTGTCATATAATTGCATAAAATGAAATCAGAATCCCTCCCAATTAAGTAATAATTATAGGACAAACTATACTGTGCGAATACAACATTACCTGTCCGGCAGACAATGTCGTACAAACTTTTTTTATTTAAGTGCACTTAACTAGCTTACACATAATCAGCTCTTCACGATAATTTTGCAAAGCACATTTTATGTTTTCATAACAAAGTAATTTTTCATTCTGAGAAATTTCTTTCAAATTATCTATAATCTATTCTAAACGTTTATCAAGCTGAATTATCTTTTTACATAATGCAATTTGTAAGCAACTTCATAATTTGATAATATTATCGAATGATAAGCATTGATATGTAACAATTCATAAAAGCTTATAAGCAAAATTATGTTTAATTGGTGAAAATTGTGAAAAGAAGAAAAATAATTATTATATGCATATATGTGCGTATAGATTTTGAATATTAAACAATAAAGCAAATTATAATGTAATTTATAAGGAGAGAATTCGTAAGAAAACTTAACTGCCTAATAAATTGAAAATTTGGTTTTATGGTAAATAATGCAAAATTGATACTTCTATCGTTTACCGATAGATAAAAACTGTGTAACTATTAAATTAGTATGTTTGAAGAAAAAAATATTTCAAAATAATTGAGAAAACGAATTTTTCTAAATTTTTTTTTTTTCAATCTGTAAACGACAAATTACTGCAATGTAAGGGAACTTAAATAATTAACTTTACGTTATACTGCGTTATTTCATGTATACATCTTTTTGCTGCAAATATTTATCTGCCCTTAAATAAATAATACAACTTGATAAGGCTAACTTTAAAGAAAGGTGGTCTTGGCGCTTCGAAAATTTCGTAAAAAGACATCTTCGTAAAAAAAAAACAATTATAAATGCATCGTTATGGTACCTTTTGAAAATATTCACAATATTTTACGAATATAATAAAGAATTCAAAATTTCAGCATATTAATTAGTTTTGTCAAGTTTCATGTTTTACGCATTAAAAGGAAGCCATTGATTGATTGAATTAAAAAATTTCTTCAAATTAATTTACAACATAACTTACGATTTAAGGTAACTGTCGTACAGTAATCGTTAATTAATATTATAAAAGGTGCTGTAAATTAGATTTTTTTTCCAATTTTCAAAGTAAAAATAATTACAATTTAGCAACGATTATTGTTGGAAAAAATGATAAAATCCTAAATATTATAATAATTAATTGGAAACACTTTTCAATCGTAAAGACACTCGTTGAATATGAAAAAAAATAAATAAATAATAACATTAAAGTATAAGAATTTACATATAAAAGATACAAGTTGAAGTTTATTGTTGAAATGTTTCTTTTCTTAATGTTACTTTTTCTCAAAAATATATGTTATTTTGAATACAATTTTAAATTTAAGAAGTAATATAATTTTTTATTGCAATTTTGTATCTTTTAAAGGCCTCTAATTGTATGTCCTGCATACTGTGATATATAACGATCATATCCAATAAAGTATAATCTTTTTCTTAGAATGATATCATATTAAATTAATAACTAAATAACTGCTCAAGTATTGCATTAATTTAATGAATAATTGTTTTGTTTATAAAATAAAACATTTATAAATACAACATATATTCTAATATTTGAAAAATTGTTAATTTTTACAATGTAATCTTACGTATAAAAAGTCGTTGAAGAATCACAAATATTCGGCATAATTAAAAAATTATTATCAATAATTTTTTTTAATTTAGATGTTTATTTAGATTTGAAACATAATTTTAATCAAATCATCTTTAAGGGATGAGTTACAGTGGCATATTTAAAAATATTAAGAAATCCATATAAATTTGAGGTGAGATATCATAGAAAAATCGATTTATAATAAATTGACTGCATTGTGAAAAGGAAATTTATAATTTCTTCCATAACATTTGGTAATTATATTATAATACAATTTTCCTCAGACTTTGCGATAATAATTATTTTTTTGTCACATATAACGTCTTTGTCTTCTGTGGCTGTTTTACATTATCTTACCTCATTACTTACACTCTTTTTTTCTTCAGAGTTTACCACTTGAACTCGTCTTTGTTTACTAATTTTAATTTGATTGAAAACCTCTTAATAGCGACAACGTGGTTAGTTCATTCGATTGATTAAAAATACTTACTCTATTGCATTATAAAAATTATTTGTATTTATTTAAGTTCATTAGCTGCTTCTAATAAATTGGCTGTCAAAGAAATATCATGAATCACATTACAACTACGAATATTTATAAATTGTCTGCAATTTTCAATACTTTAATTAAATATATTTGTAGTTTTATCGATGTTTGGTTTTTTTTTTGCTTATTATTTTCAGTATTAACAATGTTATTATATTATAAGGATGATATTTTTTCCTACATACATTGAATAATACATATTGTTTATTAAGTCAGAAATCTCGAAAATTTTATCGGGATAATTTTTAAAATCCAAATTTTAAATATTTGTAATTGAAAGGCCTTAAGGAGACTTATACCAATATATTATGATTATACGCTCAATTATGCATAAATTTGTTCAACTTAACAAACGTTGATAATTAACTTTTACATTACATACAATTCATTATGGAATAAAAATTGCAAATTATTTTATATATTCAATAAACCACGAGGATTTTTATTTTTCACCGCTGAAATTAAATTATACGAATAATAATGTTTCAGCATATCGAATTAATATAAGAATAAATAAAAATTATTTTAAACCATTTTCTTTATTATAATGTAGACAGTTACTCGAAAAGTAATTATATTTTCTTCTATTGCAATTATTATTTAAATCTAATGAGAAATATCAATAGTAAAATCTATATAATTTTATAATTTTAAATAATGCAGTAACAACAAATACGATTATAAAAGCATATTGCTTATTCATTTTTCCTAATCAATTAATCATTGTGAATAACTAACTTTCTAATAATGAAATAAAATAAGATAAATACTTTATTAGTATTACATTAAAGCGAATACGCTCTCGTACCAAGGTAAAAAGTTGTAAAATAAATTAATAAAGTATTAATAAATCGGAATTACAATGAAGTATATTATCATTAAAGATATTATAATATTTTTTTGTAATTTTATTCATTTTTCTCTTTCTCTCTTTTTTTTTTTTTTTTTTTTTCATTGCATAAGCTGTAAAGCAGACGTGTGCGCATATAATTAATTACATTATCAAAAATAAATTCTTTGATTGGAGTTTTTTGCCTCCATATACCCCTATTTCTGATAAGTAAAATATTCTTATCTTCATTAACCAACGTTGAAAATCCTCTCATACATCTAAATAAATTAGCAATAAAGGATAAGGAAATAAAGGACAAGGAAATAAATATCAGTGCACCAAAAATATTACACTAAGCGTGTCGCAAGCAAATGCAATCACTAAGTACATAGGTAATTATCGATTATCGTGCGAAATGAGGCAAACAATAACTGGAAATGCAATATCTGATATAACTATAAGATATTATAACATAATCATTTACGTTTCAGCTTCATACATTCATACTTAAAATACCAAGAGCTCGATAAATCACATAAGCGCATGTGCATCAGCGGCAAATCATTCCTACTGACGATTCATGCGTAGTGAAACAGAAAAAAACTCATTTCTCTCTTATAAAGTAAAATTCAGCGTTCCTTACGTCTGTTATCAAGATGCCGTGACATAATTATTACATAACGACGTGTAGTCGTGTATATTCATTATCCGATCTGCCGAATGAATGGGCTCGCGTGGGACATTAGCGACATTCCAAACGTATAATGTAATGAAGTTTGTCATGGTTGAGATTTGTCCGACCTTATTCTTGAACTTGAAAATTAAGGACTCTGACTTGTTGAAGCTGCTCAGCTGTGCTTAACTCATTCTATGTTCATTGAGTAATACATGAATACACGAAATCCGTGTTCATTTTTTTTTTCTTCCACTTACGTTTTTTCATAACTTCCAAATAATTAATGTGGCTACGTCGATGATGATGCTTACAAAAAAAAAAAAAAAATGAAGAGATAATTATATAAAGTGGGTGGTCGTTTGTTGTTTACTATCGTGTACGAGAAATTAATATAAAAATCCAAATCCATGTGAAGAGGAACTGTAAAGAAAACATTCTCGTTGAAAAATTACTTCTCTGTTTTCTTTTTTTTTTTTTGATCTTTTAAAATTATTGTCAGATTATAAAAAAAAAATTGCACATTCGATCGATGCTCATCTCTCTTCGTTTATCCCATTTTATCTCCTTTTAGCCGATACAAATTGCTAAAGATATTAATGAAATTAAAAGTAAATAATATCAAAGCAATTTAGAATTATTTATTTAAATGGCATGAACGCGACATTAGATTGAAAACTGCGCAATTCTAAGAAATAGGAAAACCGATAATTTTCTTAAATACGCCGATCAATAATTCAACAATGTCTTATCTCTTATCCAAAAAGTGCTTGAAAATTGTTGAAAATAGAAAATTTTTATTTGAAAAATACGTGTCTACATATTTCAGAACATTCATTTGAGTCATGAAAGATTCTTGCAATTATCCAATACATTTTAGCATAATCTTTGACAAATTAGTCTCTGTACTTTATAATTTAATTAAGCCGTTAATTTATAGCATCGCAGTTTCGTCAAGACTTAAATGACGTAAACTGAGTTTTTATTTGAAAACAATGTAATCAATTACATTTTTATTAGTCAAATTTATCTTGTTACTTTTTTTTAAGTTTAATGACGCTAAAGAAGTTATTAAATACATTTCATAAATCTATTCGATGTGAAGGGAAATATTTTAAATGTTTATTACTTCTATTTATTTGTTTATATTTAGCAGATAAAGTTATAAATATATTTGAAAATAAAAAAAAAAGAATATAAAAATTATTTGCATTTTAATTCACTTCAATAGTAATAGTATTAACGTTATTACAACACAACATTATTACTTAATTAACATTATTATTTATTGATCACTCGGATAATTTATACTGTTCCGATCGTTTCAATTGGATTTGCTAAAAATAGTGAATTGCTTAAAAATACTTTTTTTTTTTTTTTTTTTTTTCAATTCATATAAAATTCATACAATATATCATTGTAAATTAATGCAATCGTCATTAAGAATGCAAATTTTACAGGCATTTTCAAGCAAATGTTGAACAATCCATGAATTAGCCATAATAATCGTTTCATATCTTACAAAAATTTTTATTTTTCAACGCCTAAAACCTTAATTACCTGTGAAAAGATAATTTTTTAAATTGCTATCTTCGGGTTATTCCACTATATGTAATTATGAAAAAATTTATTTAGATATTTCTTTGTAAACATATGTGAAATGAACTTTTTACGTATGTTTCAATATATCCTTATATTTTTCTATCTTTATTATGAAATTGAAAATATAAAAGTAGGAAAAGATACTTGAACTATACCTTTTCAAACTAATTTTGGTCAACTATAATTCATAATTCCAAACAAATTGTGTACATTTGTATTTGTGTACATTAATTATAATTGCTTTTTTCTTTTACAATTTAAAAATAGAGTATAGAGTGACTCATTTAGTGCCGCTAAACTAAAATTTAAATAAAAATTATACTAAATTAACATAAAGTTATTTATTTTTTTTTTTTTTAATTAATATTGATTATAGAGTAAATTATATTTAAGTTAATAATTACTTAAACATATTCGATAAGAGCATATAGCTGAATCGAAATTGTGAATCTGTATAATATCGAATGAAAATATATTTAGAATAAAACTTTGTTAACAATTAATAAAATTCTATTGGAAAATATGTTACTATTATAATGATATTACATAAAAAATACATAACGATATTATCAGTATTATAATACTCATTAATTGTGATAAGCTTATAAAATACTCGATTACTCTTAATTGCAATGAAATTCGTCTAAATTATAATTCCAAGAAAGTAATTATATTCATTGTGACATAATAACATACGTAAAAACATTTCCAAAAATTTCGTACGTAATTACGTACTTAAATTTCGTACAACATTTTTTATATTAAAATCCAAAAGTAGGCACGTACGAAACAGAGATTTTTCTCATAGAAATTGTGAATTAGATTTAACATTTATTCAAATTCATAATTAAACCGTCAACTTAAATGTTATTGTCTAAATTTTCCAATAACATTCACAATAATGCTATGAAGATAGAGAACTTTTTGTTTTTAACGCTCGTTAACTCGCAAATTTGTATAAATATATAATTTTTTGCCATAACCATAATTCATCAATCGTAAAAATATTGTTAAATTAACAAGGTACTGGAATTTTTTATCATTGATAATAATAATCTCAGCTCTACTCGTTCCATTAATTGATAATTTCTACAATGGGATGATAATTTTATCTTTCTTTGACAATTTTAAAATAAAAATAATATATCCATCAAATAAACGTTTCAATAAGTTGATTCAATATTTTATTTAAAATAAAAAAAATCAATTTTTAATACAATAATAATTTAATATCATTATTGACTATTCAATAAATACTTTGTAGATTTATTGGCATGTGTGAAAAGCGATGGAAAAGCAATCGAGAAAGATTACGTAAAACACATTATAAGTAAGTTTTATGAGTGAGCCAAGAAGCTTCGTAAAATTGGAATAAAAAATGTCGTTGTGGAATTCTATTAAGAATCGTGTAAATTGATTAATTAAATAATATAAACAATTTCGCACTGAAATACGACGATTCTTTGATATGATTGAATTTCTTGATGGAATCGAGAAATATTTTACGTCATTTTAATCATTCGACAATATACTCAACTCCTCTATAATCCAATTATTCGTAAAAATTGAATCAATTTTTGTAATTTATCATTGATAATAATAAAGAATTTTTTTTTCCACATGAACGTAGTAAGTAAATTGAATTATTCGGTATTTATATTACAAACGACGTGTACTTAAAAGTCACACGAAACATCAACAACACACGATTGACTATATTTTATGACTATATTTCCCAAACGATGGAATGAAAGTTTAATACAAAGCTATTTGAATAACACTAAAAAGAAACTTGTTATCGATTTTGCAAAAATACTTAACTATAAATTATAGCTGATGTTGTTAGCTAATAGTTTTAGGAAGACAAAATAATTTAAATAAATCAAGAAATTATTAATATAGTTTTTATTGTAATTATTTTTTGTTACATATACTTACTATCACATAATATCGAAATTTAAGAAATATGCCGACATATACTTACAAATGATAAGATAAATAATTATTAAAATAAACGATTTATTATTAAAGATACTGCTGAGAGGTAAACATGAATGGATTATTCGGAATGTTATTGTTAGTTGTATCGATAACAATTTTCAACATTAATTCGGATTTCAATTTAATCAGACTAAATAGTTATATAATTTTCCTTTTTAATATTCTAATTTTATAATTTTGTAATATAATATATAAATATGAGATTCTTACTCTTCACAGATAGGCAATATGAATATGCTTGATATGATGAATCCTGGTTTTTGTGCAAATTAAAATTAAAATAAAAATTTTATTGCGCTATATTGTATTGAAAACGTATTGCGAATAAAAGTTTGTCTATCTAACTATTACTTTCTTTTAATTAATTAATTGTAAATCGTTGTTGTTGTTGTGAATAAAACTATAATTAACGAATGATCTATTATCGTATTATTATAAGGATCAGTACGGAAGTAGATTTTGATTAAACTTCTCAATGTAAATAATGATAATAATTTAGTAATATCTTACAGATAACATCTTAGCATTTGTTATTATGATAATTAGAAAAATAAAAAATGCAAGTTTTCGTATGAATTGCAAATTCAATTTTTTGTTTTTGTTTTTTGTTTTTTGTTTGGTTTATTTCTTTATTTTTTTAGTTTTTTTTTTTTGTTTTTTTTTTGTTTTTTTTTTGTTGTTGTTGTTTTTTTCGTTGTTTTTTTTTTGTTTCTACGAACATATTTATAAAAATGTGAAATAGTATTACATGTAATTGTGTTATAATATCTATTTCTAGTTTTTACGGATCTACTAAATTGACTTCTTATGGAAGTAGCCTCAGTATTAAAATAAATATTGCGATACACTTTTAATGATAAAATTACATCATAACTTAATTCTAAATGATTCTGAATTCTTTTCATTCTTTTCAGCAGAGAAGTGTTATTACATCTAGATACTATGCGGACATTTTTACATTATATTGCAGATTCTAAGAAAATCACATTTACTGTCTCCATGATAAAAGAGAATTGAATGAAACAACATCTATCTACATATGACGCCTATACGACTTTTTCTCATTCTTTTTCAATAGCGGCCGAGTATTCATAAATGTTCGTCTCTACTTAATATTGATGATTTAAGTGAAGATTAATGTGCCAATCGTTCTTAACCTACATTGTTATATGCAGCCTACAAAAAGCCGCAATAGTAATAAATGACGGTAAAAAAATAAATAATAATAAGAAAAAGAATGGAAAAATTGATAATCCCAATGATATCATATGCAGATAAATATGACGAGAAATTTTCAAATGTACAGCAGAATTTACGTAATTCTAGCTGTACGATTAGTTTTTTTGTTTTTTGTTTTTTCTTTTTCGACCACAGATGGTTATTTACTGTTCGCAAACTATTTCAATGTGTCATGCATCGGGGCTGTGTCGTTACAATAAAACTATTGCCGGTTACGCATATTAAAAATGTAACTCCCTTATTAAAAACTCAATCGAATGTTCGAATTTATTAATCCATAATTTTCATTAAGTCGTTTAATGAAAAAAAAAAGTAATAATAATAATAATAAGAAGAAGAAGAAGAAGAAGAAGAAGAAGAAGAAGAAGAAAAATTAAAAAAGTAAACAAAGTAAAACTTGCGTCCTTGAGTTTAAAAAGGACGTTTAACATATTTAAAATAAGTACATTAACATAAAAATGCAAAGAGCTCGACACATAACATTATATGTAAAATACTAATGGGCGTCAATAATTTGCACATTATAAATAATAAATTATAGTTGAAACAGTATATTATAAGTACTTCATGCTAGATAAATATTTTATTCATACTTAAAAATCTGCTTAAAATGTAAATCATTAATGATTAATTCGTTTTTAATATTGCTGTCTCTCATAGTGGCTAACATAAAAGAAAAAGAAAAAAATAGAAAATATATTGAGCTAGAAATTTGCTTAAATTATTAGTGCGTATTTTGTATTATTATTTAATGGTACTCAGTCTGTAAGAAAAGCATCGTAAGGTACTTGAGCGAATATTTTCTCGACGAATGTCGACATTACTTGAACAAGTTTTCTTCTGAGATCTGGTTTCATTTCCTTCAAAAGCTCCTGGCTGTTACTATTGATGAAAAGATTCAATGCTGCTTCTGAAGAAAAAAAATCAAGTATTTATTCAATAAAATGTATATAGGTATAGGACAGTCATCGAGTAAAGAATTAAAAAGAAAAATAATAATCAAGGAAAGTAATCCGCAGCATTGGTGTTATTACAAACTAAATTATTAAATAATAAATCTATGAATTTTACTATGAAAATGCTAATTGAAGCTTGAGGGAGAGTGAGAATATTTCATTGAGGAATGTACGGAAGTTCTATAACAACAATCTGAGACGATCTATTTAGTAATTTGAAAGAATTTATTTTAATAAAATTTGTCAATATTGTGCAAAAAGTATTTGAATTGCTTTTACTAAAATTTTATTTTCATTTTAAGAAAGAAATGGATTTTTAAAACGATTAAGATACTACGATAATATTCGCCATATACAATTTTATATTAATAATCAAGATATAATCTTACTAATTAAAAATTAATATGTATAATCGATAAGGAAACGTCGAAATATCGTAAATTGGTACAATCAGAAAATATCATGTTTATGCAAATGCGCATAAGTATGTGCGCACGCGACTGTACGGCGCATCCACTTTCCCAAGTCGCAAAACTGATTAATTAACTTACGGAGAATAGTATTGCCGTCGTGAACATTTTCCACGCCCATTCTGATATCTCGTACGGTGAAATCCATCTTGAGCTGCTGAAGCCTGAGAAATTGCTGTTCCTGAACGACATAGGGCTTGGCCCTTATAAATACCTTTGCCTTGACTCCATCTGAAAGTCATCGAATAATTGAAATGAGACTCAGCGCTCCTTACTTTATTCCATACATTATTTATATATTTTTTTTTTAAATATAAAATTCGCTTTTTATCATAAGATAAAAAATTATGTTTAATTTCTACATAAATGTTGTTATTGCCATTCGAGCCGTGTAACCTCTCCAGTCCACTTAAGAATTTTATTTTTGCATTGCAATCCATATTCATTCTTATCCGAACTTATAAATCCTTACAAATCGCATTTACCTTATCGACCGGTTTAACATACAGAAATTTAACTCAAATTTATCCAACAAAAAAATTAAAAAAAAATCGATATTTCAGACGTAATTTAATTTTTTAATTTTAAAATATTTTTTTATCATTATTTTATGTGAAAGCACGCGATGATCTTTGTTTTGAAAATTACTGAAGAAACGATTGTAGCACTAGTAACTCTTTTACATGATTATTTACTTTGAGACTTTAAATGAAAATTAATATAACCGTATAATAATAATAATAAGAAGAAGAAGAAGAAGAAGAAGAAGAAGAAGAAGAAGAATTTTCTATTGGAACGTAATTGCACTTGCCGTGTTTATTGGCTTCTACAAATAGGGCTAAAATTATTTTTTACTATAGATAAAACTACTTAAAGTCCAAGCCATTTTAATACGCGTACGTTCGTACGTGAGTGCGTGTGTCTACGTGTAACTACTTATGTGCTTATGTGTGCATACGTTATTTATCTTAATTAGTTTTGAATGGCAAATACTATTTTTAAACCACAAATATTCATATATTATTCAACGTAATATTATATTAAAAAAATATATAATAACAATTGACGTTTTACATTACGTAAGAAAATTATTTTTATAAGAATATATTGATATTTCGTAAAATGTAAACTAATCCGTAAATAAGAATTTAAGTAACTCTTAGAACTTTATCAATTATATCTTTAAAGTGTTGCGCTTTAATGAAAAACGCGAAAATAAAATTTCAATATTGCGTTAGACAAGTATTTATATATAAAAATGGAATTCTACATAAAAATCCCGAATCTATTAATCTGATTTTAAAAATCACACTATATTTCCCTGCATATACCCTTATTAATTAACAATGTCAAAACTCTGCCCAAGGCAATAATTTCATTTAATATGTTGGAAAAAAAAACCAAAAAAATACAACATTATTATTAAGATACTCGAATGGTACTTTTTTTTTTTTTTTTTTTTTTGAAAGAAATCTAATAACGAATCGTGTCTACAAAAATGAAAATAGCCAAACCCTCGTAGTCATTATGTTGGCCGAGGAGTACTCCGATCGGCAATAACATTGGCATAATAATAAGGAGCAGGACTTTATAGTAATTGGGAGTGGGAAGGTTTGGCCGGGAAACAGTGTGGGCAAGGAGCAAAGAGTTTAAAACGGCCGAGCGAACGATAAACATCGTCGCCCCGAAACGGCGGGTAGCGAGCACAGAGCCGCATGTCGGGCTGCCTCTTGTCAAGGGGCACATGATCCTCACCGTACTCTCCCCAGTAGTCGCCGGCGCCACTCGCCTGGACGAGGATGAGGGTCCCGCTCGAGCGGTACTTGGCCACGGCTCGAATCTTAGGTATGCTGAGGGCCAGCTGAAGCTGCACCTCGTCGTCGGCGATCCTGGCGCGCAAACCCGTCACCCGGACGGCGGAAACGCCACGAGCCGCGATCTCCTTGAACTGGGCTTTGTAACCATTCGGACCCCCGCCTAGGGCGATATGAAGCTCGTCGAGGATTATCGGCTCTACCTCCGTATATCCCAGCTGTGGCAAACCTGGGGATCATAAGAGGTAGGATACTTTTATTGTTTGGGCCTACATACTGGAAACATTTGACTAAAGTCATTTTGTTCATGTCCGACGAGATTATGCGAATTTGAAATAACTGTCAAGTTTTACTTATGGGGGTAATGTACTTTTGTACTTTTGTTTATTTATGTCTCTAGCATTCTTAATAACGATATGTGAAAAGACGTAAATGATACTAATAAGATGAATTGATGAATTGATGACGTCTTAGGTGAAATATCTTTTTTTAATTATTATATTCGAGAAAGAGAGAGAGAGAGAGAGAGAGAGAGAGAGAGAGACTCGAGAATGCTAGAATTATAAATATTTTTATTGTTTGATAACTAACTTAATAATAGCTTTCTAATTATTATAATAATAGCATCACGCCTATATTTATCAATTTATTCATAAATTTAAACGTAAAAGGAACATTACGATTTAAATTAGTATTGAAATTAAATATTTTTGTTTCATTCGTAAAGAATCTTACTTTTTGTTTAAAAGAAAAAACGTATATGTCATAAGCAATGATGACATTTATTATGAAATCTTTTATATAAAAACGTACTTTTATAAGTGTATATTTAATATCTAATATCATTTTTAAAATGTAACTAATAATCCTTCTCAAACGATAATCGTTAAATTATGCTGATTAATATAAGACTTTCATAAATATAAATACAATGGACTTATAAATTTTTTACAATATCCTTTCCTTTGAACTTCTTCAAAATTCATAAGCAATTTTAATTTTAATTTCTTCGAATAATATAGCATTGTAGATATTTTGGGTTAATTAAAAAATTAAAATCTAATCATATTTCACAAAGCCTCTACTCTACTCTTAAGAACGATAATGCTAATAATATTGGATTATTATTTAAATTTGGTTTTTCATCGAAAAGCACAGCTCACGTGAAGATCTGATTCAGAAAAAATAAATTACAAATGGCTTCGTTAATAATTTTTACTTTTATTCCATTTACAATATTATATATACCCACATATATATATATATATATATATATATATATATATATATATATATTTATTTAATTTGTTTCAACTTCAAGGCTGTTACAATGGTAATGTAATTTTTTTTTCTTCATGCAATTAAATTTGGGTTAAACTAACAAAAACAGAGATATTCTATAGTTTGTGTAACTTTGTCATTCGATTCAATAAAGTTATTTAATAAAAAATAAAATAGAATATATTCCTCGCGAATAATAAATTGCTTTTCATAATATTTTTACCGTCAACTAATAAACTAAATAATTTACATAATCGCGTAGACTAGTTAATTTTAATTTGTATTTACAATTAAGTCATACTTTAAATAAATTCTCATTGGTTACATGACTTAAATATAGTTGATAACGTTATTCTTACGTTAAAATTCTATACACAACTAATTCTTTAACGACAAGAAGAATGATATTAAGCAGTTTTATTTTAAAAACTCATGAAATATCCTTATAATATTATCGATAGGACTTTTTATATTATAATTAAAAGTAAAAGTAAATTTGATACTTAAAATTATTATACATAATTTTTACACCTGATTTTTTTTTATAACTATTTGCAAACTGTATATTAATTCTTACGTATTGATATAATAAAACAATCAAATGCCCAGTTTTCCTAAAGTATTGAAAATGAACTGATTTGTATTTAAAAATGATTAATTACAGTATTTAATTCAAGCATTATTAATTTAGAGTATAATAGAATTATTAAAACATGTAAAATTTAATTAGCGATGTATATTTTTTATAAGAAGATAATTTTATCGTATGTTATATAATAAGTTAGATAATCAATAATTAGGAGAAAAAAATGTAAAGCAACATTATTTAAGATTATTCTAATATTTAAATTAACGTTGACGTACGTTGATATATCATATATTAATATATCTGCTTAAAATAGCACTTCTCAGATTATATGAATAGTTACTATATTTGTCTTGACTCCGAATTCTAATGAAAATATGCTTTTTAAGATCCCGAGTCTTATTAATAAATTATTATTTTACGATACTTTTATGCACAGTATAATTATCATTTGTTTTTACTATAATTAAAAAAACATCAGTAGGTAATATTTTATAGAAGTAAATTTATGATTAGAACTCTGTATTACATCAGACATATTAAGAAAAACTCTAATATCATTACTGTTCCTGACAAATAGGGTTTACTATATTTAGTGTGATTATTAATTAGTTAAATAGGATATTACAAAAAGTTGATTGAAAAACAACTTCATCCAATTTAATTTAAAACAACATATGATGCTGGTTAAAGGAGAGGAAAAACATGACAGAGAAGAACATAGTACACACATACATAAATAAATACATTCAAACGTGATATGATATATTATACGATAAAGAAACAAAAAAAATTTTTTTAAAAAAACTTCTGTCTAAAATGATGAATTTTCAACTTAATGATTATTTAGTCATTGATAAACATAGGCATAATAACACAACATATAAGTAAAAAAAAAAATTATTTTTCTCGTTTATTCTAAAATTATTCAAGATGTCTAGCGAAGCACTTATACAAACGCATACTATCAGATTTGCATAAATTTATCAAATTTATAATGAACGTATATTATTAGCTTGACTACTTTTCAATTTTCATTTATTATCAATATTTAGCAATAATTGAACTTAAATGGAAAAATTGATATTACGCGATACCGATAAAAGATATGCGTACAACTTTTGTCCTCGATCGATAAATTAATGGCAGGAAAAAAGTAACTCTGATCTGACTAACTTTGTCTTAAAATATTCAAGGAAATTTACAACATTAAAGAGCATGGCTATATATAGCTGTCCCGTTCTGCACTTCCTTTAACCGAAACGTCATATCAAGTAGTGATTATTACATTTCAATGTTATTTATATCTTATCGTTGAAATCAATCTAATCTTCACAGTTCAGAACAATCCATTAGAACAAAGACATGCACATTAAAGAGAATAATATGCCGTTGCAACATAACTATAAAAAAAAATCGTACATCCATTTAGAAAATACAGAAGCTTATAATGAGCATTTTCTCGAAAAGAATTTCAACACGTGAAAATCATAGTATCGAATGAATCTTCTTTTGGCTGTTACTGTTATTATTCAACTATTCGCGGTAAATGTCGAATGATCGAAGATATTGAAAATTAATAGTAAACTGTATTGTACTGAATAATAATTATGTGTAATAAGAATTTCTGAACCATACTGTAGTGATGGATAACCATGAATTTATTATGTTGTTTAAAGGATTTTGACTGAAGTATGCGCACGAACTTCAATGAATTTGTATTACGATTTTATGGATAATGCGATGACCGAACTCGTTTATCAGCTAAATTATTTAATAAATATTTATTACAGATTATCTAAAGAGATACATGTTCGTGCATATCAAAATTTGTTTCAAGTTAGAATTAAATGACGGAATATCATCAATATTATAAGAGATAATAAAAGTTGATGTATAAATGCAATAACAATCAAATTTTGTTAAGTAGGATAATTACTATTCAATTGTCTTGAAAAGCATAAACTTTGTACAGCAGAAGATAAAAAAAAGTCTAATTTTTCATTTTCATTCGGATCTTTATAGAATGAAAGTATGATTTTTGAAAATAAAAGGTTCTTCGAATTTACGCATTCCATACATTATTTAACTTCCGTAATTATATGATAATATAAAATAATTTTAATGATAATAATGAGATTTAATTGATTGTATTAAGTAAATTGAAAAATGTATTACTTGTGCTTTATTAAAAAATATTTACTCTACCTTACTTTTCTTTTTATAGCACACGAGATTCTATTATTATACTTATGTATATTGTCGAAAATTTTAAAATATAAAGAAATATATATATATATATATATATATATATATATATATATATATATCTCTTTATATATAATAATTATTTACGTGTATATAATATAATCTACTCTATGGTTTTGTCTTTTACGAAATTTATTAAATATTTTTCTACTAAAGATTCATTATTATAGTCCGAATGATAATAATGAATGATTTATTTGAATTTAACTTGATGTAATTAAATACAATTGTTCTCATTCACATATTATATAAAAAAAAAAACAAAAAAAAAACAAATTTAGTCTTTTAAGCAAACAAATTTATTATCTATTTGTAATAATGGATATTTCGTTTAATTGAGATCATTAATTTTAATATATACATATTCTATCAATGAAAGTACGAATATACATTATCATATAGCTTGATTTATAATTATGAAATCTTCTTTTTAAATTATTCTATTGTAAATTCTCTTAAAGTTTCATTGAAATTTATGTTATTAAAAATTGCAAGCAATGCAAATAATAAATAGATAAAAGAATTTTTTTTTCTTTTTTGTGATAAAATATCATCTCATACTTAGCCTGCATTTTTAAATTATAATAATTAACATAATAATAGTGAAGAAAAATCCTTGAATGATTCTATTTATTCATACAAATACAGGCGCGCGCATTTGCTTTAATCGATCGTTTATCGACTGTCAGCGTATCTGGATTGAGAAAAAAAAACGAGATAATGAATTGTTTGGGCATTTACCGAAGCATAAATTGCATGAGCATTCGTTCGTAGATGCAGTTAATCGCAATTTTTCTACAAATCCAATAAAGACAACCTTTACTTAGTAGATTGAATACTTATGCGACTATAAAACATTATGAACATAATATTTTCTCTAGGCGCCTTATATGTAGTTTTCTAAATAGAAAGTAACCGCAGAAAAGTGAGGTAAAAATTACTCTTCATACTTTTTAGAATGAAATCAATATATATATATATATATATATATATATATATATATATACACAAAATGGTTATAACGATGGTCCATGCTTTTTCTAATTTATTAAATTTGTTTCACATAAAAAAAAAGCATCGATCATAGTGCTGGAAAAACAATGGAATATTTTTAAATGGCAAATAAGTTGTAGTTTGAAACTCTCGCTCACTTTCTATTTCAAATTCAATTGCAATTGCTTGTAGCAAGCGCCTTGCAATTAATTGAAACCAGCGCGTGGATAGTTTATTCGGAGGTGCCCATTAGAGTGGAGTATAATTTTAATTTATTTGAAATTATCGTGGTATTATGGTCCGTAAAAACTTATGTCACATTCACGCGACTAGAAATCATTCGCTCGCTCATTACGTCTCCTCATCTTGTAATGGCCCGAATATTGTTTTATTATTATTATTATTATTATTTATTATTATTTTTTTTTTTGCCTCGAAAGCCACTAAATATCGACTTTCTTTGAAAAACATAATGATTTTATGCCTGCAACCAAACGATTAAACGCCCCCCCCCCATACACACACACACACACACCGCGCCTTTCAACTTTTATGCGACCATTGTTACTACGACTCTCACAGTTTTGCGACGAAATTATTCATTAAGGCTCTTATAAAGGATCGTGCAAACGGCTCGTTTCACAATTGACTTCTTTTCAAATTAAAGGATCGACGAGTAAATGCAAAGAGCGAATCTCCTTTTTTGTCGCTAGAGGCAACACGAACCAAACCATACAGTCAATACCGAACTAAAAGACAATTTTGTGCTTTGCGGTGCAGTCGGCGTCGGTGCTTCGTGTGACGCCACACTCAATGTGGGACATTGCTTAATGACGATTCAAATCCACCGTTATAACCTGCTTTTTATCTTGCGCCACGTTTGTCTTGTATTTTCGGCTTTGCTATGCTCGCTACGATATTCCTGCACTTTCCGTGAACGGGAACTGCTTAGAAAAGTTTATCGCGCATCCCTCGCGCGTACAATTCGATCGAGTTGCAATGGCTTATTAACGTCACGTTTCCATATTGGTTTGCAGTCGCGAAATCTCAAGTTATTATTGCAACGGAATAATATATTAAGGGTTTTGTGCGTAATGATTGTGTGCGCTCGAAGCTCTCCTAGACATTTCGTGTAAAAGAAAAGTAGTGGGTAATGGGATACATGCGGTCGATTAGCGCAAGTGAAAGTATATGCCGAGCGATACATTAAAAAAAGTATGATGATATTCTGTTAATTATTTTTTTGGTTTTTTTTTTATTTGATTCTTTTATTTTTTATTTTTGTCTTATTTATTCAATCTCCTCCGCGTACACTTTGAACGAAAATAACTTAAAAATCATCTTATATCTGTGCCGAAGCTATATTGGAGGAATCTCGTGGCAAAAGACTTTGGGTGAATTTGGCCAAAGGAACGTCGCGCGACTGCATTCGATTCGCGATTCTCGCCTCTTTCACGAGCCAATAGATATAGCCTTTTGTGAGTCGTATACGTATCAACTTCGTTCTAATCGCGTCAAAGGCCAAAGTCTACTATTATTAAATAGAGAGGGAGAGGGAGAGAGAGAGAGAGAGAGAGAGAGAGAGAGGTAAATATTGAAAAGCGACAACTGGGGAAATGGTTGGATTGGCGGGTTGAGTATTCGTATTACGAGGAGGAACAGTGAAAAGTGCCAAGAGGAGGATCGTCAGGGCAGTAAACTCGATCGATACTCACCGTAGCGGAAGTTCTGGGCCAGCGAATTCGCCGCCCTCGCGAGGCAGGCCTCGAGCTCCGGGTCGGCCTTGGAGCAAGGGCTCAGGAATTCGAGGCCCTTATACTTGCCGGCTGGACTGGCGAGGGCGACGCCGATGAGAACGAGGAGGGCCGCTGTCTTCATGATCAGTGCTGTCGCGGTGCGAGTCTTGGGTGTTGCGCGCGCCGTGTCGAAGTCTGTCGGACCGCTCGCGACGAATGGCCGGGGCCGAGAGACGCGCCCAGACTTATACAGCACCTTGACATTGGCCCCCGCGGTGGCAGGGAGGTCGGTATCGGGGAGTGGGGCTCGTAGCTCGCCGCCGGGACTTTCATCGCAAGCGAGGTTTGCCCGAGGCGTCCGCGACGTCTGTGAGACCCGGGGGTGGCGCCCGAATCGCGCCCTGATTTTTCCGCGAAACCGCGCTAAACCGCCGCCTCGCTTACATGTGAATCGAGCCACTGCCTCCTCCTCCTCCTCCTCCTCCTCCTCCTCCTCCTCCTCCTCCTCCTCCTGTCCCGTCCAGTCACACATGCCTCCTCGGATCTCGAGTAACAGCGCCTACGTCGTCCGACAGTTTCCGACGTACCTGACTTAGTTCGTAAATTGGAGAACCGTTAATAGCCGTTAAAGCGCACCGCGACTGAGGATTTTTTTAATGAGCGAGGGGAGGAGTGACGCGGTAGTTTTGGCGTAGTGAATGAGGCTCGGTGGACTGTAAAGAGCACTGAATGCTGCTCGGTAATCGTGCGTGCGCTTGATGACGCAAGGAGCGATAAATGAATAAAGGGAGTTGCCGCGAGCGTACAAACAAATGGAGCTGTAAAAAGGTGAGGTGAACGAGGAGGTGAAGCGAGAGGCATGTCTCTAAAGTTTAATCCTCGGCTATTATGGATGGAAGGCGTGTAAGGCGAGTTTAATGTTGTGCGACGATCTGCCGCGTATCGTTGCATAACGCGATAGTTGATATTGTACGAAAACATTTTTGCAAATTGCAATTGACGGTGTCGTACACGAAATGCTCCTTTTTCGCGTGCTTTCATATCGCCAAATAACAATGACTAAAGGCTTAAAGACGCGAACGTGCAGGAAGAGCGATTTTTTGTATGCAAGGTAATGTTGATGTTGACAAGAGTTATTCTCTTAAATTGGCCGATCCGTTGCTGGACGATAAGAGAATCCGAATAATAGAAGGATTTGCCACGTTAAAGTTCATACGATGATGAAACGAGGGTGGGAGTTTGTTTGTTTTGTTTGTTGTGTGCGCGCGTGCGTGCGTGCGTGCGCGAGTGTTTACGGAGCGAAGGCGGTGGCGGCGGGGCGGGTGGAGGTGGGGAATTGGGTTTGGCGGGATGGGGCCGTGACCTTAAGCGAGCCAGGAATCGAGTTCATAAACGTGCTCTGCCCAATAAAATGACAAGACGCAGAGAAGGAGGAAGGCCGAAGGAATTCCGTCGCATTCCACGTAGACTCGATCATCACCGTAACTCACGTGAGCCTCGGGCTTTGGAACAATAACAAGTTCTTAGAAATCGGCGAATTTGCGCGCCGGACAAAGTCATTGCAGGGTTGATTGGCGAGCGACAACAAATATCCTCGCGTAACGCGTATCGCCGTCTTCGGTCTCCCTCGGACGCGGACGAGATATGCGGCGAGGTCAAAGTCCCGAGGGTTTCTTCAAGGCGAGCAGCTCTCGACCCGAGAGATGGACGGTTTCTTTCTTCGGCCCGTTCATTACCACCTGCGCGGTACCGAGAGGCCCGAGAAAAACCAGAAAAAAGCCGCAAGTCACGAGTCCCCTCCCCCCCATAAATCCCCTCCCCACCCATCCGCTCCCCTCCCATCCCCTCCCCACTCCGCCGCACCACACCACACCACACCACACGTCTCATCTCATCTCAACGACCCAACTTGAAAATCTCTCGTCGCCCATCATTTGAATGGCGTATTTTGCTCGCCTCGCGAACGTCAGTCGTTTCGTGAAGACAATTGATGAAAGAATGTCGGAGGGAGGGAGAGAGCGCGAAATTATTTCGCGATTGTAAGATGGGCGAAAAGAAAGCGCGGACGCGACTTTATAAGAAATTTCCTCGAAATCGGGAGAGTCAGGGACCTAAGGACGCGTGGTGTGTAAGCCCTCCTACGTGTGTTTATTGGCGTAGTTGCGAGCAAAGTCCGAGGCAAACTGGAAAAACTAACGGCGATCTCGATTTCGTGGCTTCGATTAGACCAATGAGAGAATACTTCCGATGGGCTCCGAGCGATGGCAAATTAATATTATCAGGTGGCTCGGCGTAGCCCAGTGTGCGAGCGTCATCGTCCTCGTCGTCGTCGTCGACGCAATTTTTTCTAATTATTATTGATTTATTTATTTGTTCGTCCACATAGCCACATGCATGTAGAGAATCTAGTTGTCGGATCAATTTGAGTGTGGAATGATGGATGGCCTCATGTCCATCGTGACTTGAAACTTACTTTATTCCTACGGACATTGATGATAGTGGGAGGGGGAGAGGTTAGGGGGAAGGAGACTAGAAATTCATCTCATATTTTAATTATTTATTGAGGCAGTCTGTTAAAAATTTAGTCATTTTATACGGAAATTTACAGCGGGTATGCAGAGCATCGTGAGATGTAAAAAAATTTGTCTACTCATTAAAGGTTGGCCAAAATTTTCTAAAAATAATACCGCGATAATTATTATTCTACGATTGATAGAATGTGAACGAGTTTTCTTTTAAAATTACGACATGTGAAATGTCGGATTTTTCATTTCGTAATGTTTTCTAAGATTATTGGCATAATATATTCAGGATAAATGCAAAGTAACTTTGAAAACCAGAGTGAAGGATGAACATTTTATCTTTGTAACTGTAAATTAGAAAAAAAATGAAATGTAATTAGTATAGACTATGGCAACCGTTAATCATTCTGTCTAAGTATAGATTACACTGACCAGAGTCATTATTCATAAGGTTTTCTTTTTCCTCGCCCAAGGTCAAATTCCTTGGAGCATAAATTACACTAAATCATCGGAGCAATTATATATTCTATATATAGATTATATATATATATATATATATATATATATATATATATATATATATATATATATATAGAAAGAAGAAATTAATATATTACTTTATTATAAATACAATATATACAAATAACCAAATATAATTAAAATGTAGCTATTGTAATAGAGCGAAATAGAGATCGCGTTTGTATATTCGGATGTGTCGAGCGCGTATTAATGTTAGGAGAACGAGTGTTAATTTGCGTTAGAATTAAAAACAAAACAAAAATAATAGAAAAAACATTACTTGTGAAATAAATTTTCGTAAAAGTATCACGAATAAGCGGAATGATAAGTACAACATTTGAAAACGAAATGTAAAATTTCTTAAAACAATCTCAACTCGTGAGAATCCAACATTACGTTTTTTTCTTCTTTCGAAGCCACAATAACGTTGGCAATAGAATTTTAACGGTAAATAATTTGTAAACAGCGCACAACGACGGCTCATCAATGCCAATTCGCACGAATAAAAATAGAAAGGAAAAGAAAGACGATAACGCATGAAACGCGTGACAATTCATGGGCTTCAACCATAAGGAAAAGATCGTCGTTACGGTGGCACGAAGGGCAATAGAGAAGATCTCTCGTACGCAATGATCTTCCTACAGAGTATTGTTTTGCTTGGTCCTGATGATTTTCTCGAAGGGGAAGTTTCGGAAGGCCTTATCGAAGATTTCCGTGAATGCCGTGGATACGAGTTCGTTGATAAGGGGCTTCGTGAACGTGAATCCCGGCTGCCAGGCGCCATTTATAATCCGATCGAGAATACCCTCGAGGACTTCACGACCATGCAGGAGATTCGATATGTGCAGCTTGAGATCGCGAATCGTTTCGACTTCGACTCGCACTTTTATCTTCATCCCGGGCTCCCTCGTTATCGTAGTCGTTTGCATGAGATCAACTGAAAAATTCATGTAACGTAGCTTTCAGACATTATTGCGGTTCATGATAATGTTGCTGCTGCTGCTGCTGCTGCTGATGATGATGATGATGATGATGATGATGATGATGATTATGATGATTAGGATTATAATCATAACAATAATAATAATAATTATTATTATTATTATGACGGTGAAGATAATAATAATAATGATAGTACTCGTCGTTATTGTCATTATTATTCTACGTAGATATTATTGTCGTATGTAACTTTTTTTGAAACATGGGCACACTCTTATCTTGGAAACGTTTATAAATTATAGAGCAGAGATATGCTCGTGCAAATGTTAACGTTAGCTTTTTGCATAAGTAAACGAGGCTTGGCGTGCGATTCGAATGAAAATAGGAAGCCTTGCGTGTATTCTTCTCCAAGATTTACGAATATGACGATAATCAATATGATATAAATATGATCTTATGAGATTATAAATATTTATAAGCGTAAGGTTCAATAACATTGTTTATTATAGAAGTTTGTTTTTATCGGCCAAGTGGATCAGCCGTAATTGCAAGGAAATTACAGAGCTAAGTAATGGTACGAGTGACACTGTAAACAAACGCTCGAATCGGCTCAAAGAGAATATATATATATATATATATATATATATATATATATATATATATATATATATATATATATTAGAAAAACAAGTAAGTATTTATTTCCCGGTCAAATATCTATACAGGAATTATTATTTTATCAAATATTTGTCTTGTCGCTTATAATGTGCAATACCCGTGATTCATCTTGAATTAAATGCGAATTTACATTGCGCAATTTACAACGACAAACGCGGATTTCGTACCTACGTGAGGCAAAATGAAAATCTTCTAAATCAAATAGCCGGCTTCGATCGAACGATAAAAATTATCCCGCCAGCAATACGCAAACCAAACTCACTTACACAAGCTCAACGTAAATTTTCCTTTGTTGTTGACATTGGTCCCTAAGACAGCGCCATTAAATTCATAGTCACCGGACAGGTATTTTTCTGGGAAGCTCTGGGTGTACACCACCTGCAAGCAAACGTCACATTATACCGAGTAAAGTCGACGACTGCGAGACGCAAACCAAACATTATGAGTGGGATAAGGTCGGGGAGGAAGACGGATGTTTAATAATGTCAATATATGTTAATCGGGTTGTAACAAGCGGCTGTGGCAACCTTGTAGTTCTTCAAGTCGCTGACGAACTTGGTAACTTTGCTCGCGGACCATCCGCTCTCCGTCACGTTCCTCAAGGTGATTGTGAAGCCGAGTTTCGGCAGTCCGCGACGGGCGCTTATCTCGTTAGCGAAAAACGGGTCGAACGGTGCGACATTGTACTTGGGCAGGCCTGTTTTGAAGTAGGGACGGATTGCATTGAGCGCCTCGCGAACGCAGCCGTCGAAACCCGCAGCTTCGACGCGGCAGTTCTTGAAGTGGTCTTCTGCAATAGTAAGAAGCGAGTGAGAGGGCCTGTCGCGAATTTATTATTTCGCTCGTTTCATTTCGAGCGTGTGATTTTTAGAGTAGCGAGTCTCCAATCTTCCTATCGATCGTTCAATTATCATACGCTTAGCGGCATTTCAACTAGAGAGGCGAGAGAAAGTAGGTAAGACACGTTGTCTGCCAGTGTCAACTGGAGCAGGAAAAGAGAAAAAAATGAAAAGTTGTTGAAGTGCACCAACGATTAATGATGTATACGAATTCGGTGCCGTTATTATCCGCAGCACACATGCCATGCATTGCGTAATTATTCGTCTATCTTCTTACCGTACCATAAGGCGATATTAATGGAAAATGAGCGTGAAAAAGCAAAATATCGTCAAGGCGATATATTGTTAGATAATTAAGTTTTTTAACTTATACAGTACGACGTAGTATAATGCGCAAGGACATGTTCGGACAACTCAAACTGACTTACAAACTCCTCTCGATAACGTCATAAAATTCCTTTGAACGTAAATATATGTTGAGCAAGTATCGTATAAATATGAACAACACTAAGGGCAAACATCTATTCTTCTTTCAACTTAATAGTCTTTAAAATATATTTATTCATATTTACATTAGTAACATGTCGTTTGAATGATGTCGTATTTTATTCAACGACACTATTAAATCTCTGACAATATAAATATCGTTCCAAAAAAATAAAATTGTATTTATATATATATATGTGTGTGTGTGTGCGCGCGCGCGCGAAATATTTATTATACATTCATTTATTTGAAAAAATTACTAATGACGAATAGATGATTCTATTCTAATAAGAAATAAATTAAATGATTTGTTATGTTAAAAATCGTTAAAACATGATAATAGATAACAATAAAGAAAGTATCAGTATGGCTATCCCTTACTCTATCTCTCTCTCTCTCTATATATATATATATATATATATATATATATATATATTATATCGCATATTTTTATAATAGATTATGGAATAGCGGTAGTAAATATACAAATTATTAAAAAATTTTATGTATATTAGGTCAAAAAATACTCATTCGTCAAATATTAATTTAATGAACATCATATTTACTCGTTTAAAACTGTTAATAATATTTGTAATATTAATTATGATCACTCTAAGATTTATTATGCTTTCAATATTAAAATCAGTGAACATAAATGAAGTTATGAAACTCTGTCGTAAAAAGCAAAAATCTCTATAAATATAATGTTTCTTGCTATACGTAGCAATTAGCATGTAAATGTAAATAAAATTATATGGAAATTTTAGATAGGAAATATAATTCAAATATTTTTTTAATAAAAGACAAATTCATACCAAAGCATGGAAAATTGTAAGAAAAGTATGGAAAAAAACAGATTTTTTTATTTCTATCTCGCATATGAAACTTAAAAGTTATTTTTAATTGATTCTTTAAGATAAAATTAGTGCAATAATATTTTAGTAGACAGCTACTCATCGTTTTTCTTTTTACTTTTCTGTATTCTATAAAAAAATACTTTATAACATTGCACTCGAATAGTTTGTATTGAATTTGTTATAATAAACAGACTTTTATTACAAACTAAAACTAATAACAAACAAAAAAATATATGAAAAAAAAAATAAAGAATAATAATAAATGTACTGGAACATTAATTACATAGATTAACGTGTATATAATTGAAACGTGTATAGAATTGTATTACTTTACACTATTTAAAAACTTTCTTCCAATATCATTTAAGCTTATAACATTTAAATATTAATATTCTTAATTATCGGTGTATTAAAATGTAACTAATAGCACAATAATAAATTATTTTAAATTTAAATTTTTATGTAAATACAATTCTCTAACATATGTGACAAAACAGATTTTTAAAAATAACTTATCAAATAACTATTGATTAGAATGTTCGTGCGTCTATATGTTTTTATTATTATTTTTTATCATTATTTTTTACTGAGTATATATAATGCCTTCCGTATAGATTTATTAAATTATTGATAATATTTCTAATTAAATATCTTATAACGTAAGTAATTTTCTTACAATGAACAAACATTTTTGATTCGATAGATTATATCTTAATGTAGAATTAAATTTTCTCGAAAAGAGAAACTTTCTTTTTATTAAAACTTACCGTGAATTTAATTCTATATAAAAAGTTAAAAAAAATTCATAAACATATTTTTAACTTTAACATTGTTTTTGTTAAGTCAATATTTGTCCACGAGAATACCTTGCAATCGCATTGCTTTGATTATACAGAGTCCAAGTAATTTTAATTTATTATGGACATTTAAAAAGTATATATAAATTTCAATCTCTGGTTCTCTAAACTACAATTTTGAGCAACCGACTCACACAAATACTCCTACGTTAAGTCAGACATTAAAATGCCAATCAGTATAATTTAGCGATTAAAATATTTTATATTTACGATGGCTAAACAGCTAAAAAAACATAAAGTCGATTATAATTATTAAGATGAAATATTTCCATTATATTTGTCAAGAATATTAGAATGCATAAAAACAATGTAAATATTAAGTGATAGTTAAAGATATTTTATCTTCGATAAAAAGCAGATATATTTTTAAGCTTTAGAAATCAAATAATATTGGTTATTATTGTAATTTCATTTTCTAAGTTAATTTTATACTATGTTTGATTACATAAGAGTAATAAAGTCACTTTAAAATAAATAAAAAAATTAAATTTACTCTTCCAATTGTCACGTACGATTTGACGATATGCACAATTATACTGTACGATTGCAAGTTTCCAAATCTTACACGATTACTTTCACCCACGAATTGCATCTCCATAGCGTTTGATGAAATAATGTGTACATATATGACTATGAGTGCAAATACAATTAAGTGCGCAGTCGACGTCTGAAAAAGAAAAACTTTTATATATGGAGTTTGGAGTGCCGAGGCCTTATTTCTGTACTCTAACAACCGAGAGCAATTACATCTCCAATAAAAGTTTCACTAATAGATATATATATATATATATATATATATATATGTGTCAATGTAGTATTTCAAAATTGTTCCGTGCCACTCCACAGATTTCATTTTATATTCCATCGTTTGTTTAGTTAATACAAAAAAATATTCTTCACCTAGACTATTAAATAGTTTTTGTCACTTATTTTTAATGGTAATTATATGTAATGTACCCTTGCAGTCAATTTTTCTCAATTTTTCTGTAATAAATGTTAAATTAATTTAATAAAAATACAGTTTCTCGTTCGATAAGCCCGTTAAATAAAATGTTATTGACAATTAATTGTAATAATAAATTATCAATTAAGTAGAATTGCTATTAGAAATTTGACTTGCTATAAATAAATGAATTGATAATGAATAAATGATAATGAACGTGTATTGTTATTGAATTTTTCATTTACTAAATTTCAAATTTTATATACATTTTGCACATCAAAAAACTACTCATACATAGATGTAATAAAATCAAACGGGATGAAATTAAAGTATTAATTTTTATTTAATGAGCAAATAAATTTGTAGCCATAAATTAATTTTCTTAATAATTATTACATATTAGACATATTGACATTTATTAGTAATATAGACATATTGTAACTGTATAATAATAGAAATGATGAAATATTTGAATTAATTAAAGTTCGATAAGCAGTATCTTTCGTAAAATGAAAAAAATCGATCCCAATAAGATAAAAGATTTATAATGTTAAGTGTATACGGAAATTTTTTTTATATGTCGATTAGGTTAGTATTAACATCGAAAGCCAAATTATTATTCTCAAGTCAAATTATATTCCTTTATCGAATTAATGTACAGAAGAAAAGGCGAAATAACGTAAAAACATATATATTCTAATCTCTTTTTTACACTCGCAAAACTGCTTTTGCTCGAATCATAAAGATACGGCTTACTTTATATTATTCAGTTTTATTTTCAAAAATAATTACGATAAGTTTTATTTGCACATTATTAGATTAACGTACTTATTTTATCATTAAAATCATACACCGTATAAATGACATTACGTATATTTGTATATGCAATTTCAAAATGGTCATTATACAATAAATCACTTTCCCTGAGAAAAGAAATGAATCGTAATAAAGGAAAAGAAAATGACAATTGAAATACGCCATTAATTGAATGCCACTGAACTTTCTTCGTTCGTCATTATATCATTAAATCCCCCGACGCGTATCTTTGATTATTCGAAAATTTATTGATCTGCGAATACGCGTTTTAGCTTATGTTTAGACTGACGATTTTTTAATAAGATTTTAGGTGAAAGTGAACTGCTCTCTCATTTTCGACAGATAAAGAAATCTGACGATGGCCAGGAATATAAATTATAAAATAAAAATCAAGTGATGCGAATGTTTGGAAATATAGTTATCCAGACTTTCTTTCGAAAGGTCCATACTTCTTGCATCGAAGCCGGTAGCTGTGACTCAAATGACGCAACGAATCACCGGATTTCGCCTTAATTTAATATGTTTATATTGCAATTGTAAATTTAACGCTGTCGAAGGACAACGGGTCCTGGAACGCGGCATTCACTCCGCACGTAAAACCAGTATTTTCTAAATAACTTTATAAGACGTATACTACGCTAAGCATTAAAGATAAATCGAATGACTATAGAAAGTAGTCGTTTTTGGTGTTTGCAAACAATTTTGTGCAAATATTATTATAGCAAAATTTTGCAATTATCAGTAATTTCAATGGTCCTCTTCATTTTCAGTGAACTCCTTGTCGGCTTTCGAGAACTACGCCGACCCAAATAAATTGCATAACTATGACCCGTACGTAATATAATAATAATAAATAGTGTAAACTAAACTATTTATGCAATTGTTTACACAAAGTGGAAAACTTTTTTACAACTTTGCTACATATAATCAGATTATAAGCTTTATTATAATAAAAAAATTTTTACGTAACATTATAGAATGCATGCATACATATATACATGTATAAGCTCATAAGTAACTGCACTGAATTGCATCATGAATTTCTACTGTTACAGAAAGAAATCAATTCAATGCATTATTTCTAATAATGTAAATGTTACAACTTAAAAGCACTAATAATTCTCGATTTTACATATGTATATATATATATATATATATATATATATATATATATATATATATATATACTTTAGCTTTGAAATAGATAAAATTACGAAATTATAATACTATTTAAGCTTGTAACAATATTTATTTATAAATATTCTTCATAATAACATTAGTAATTAAGACACACTCGGATATAATTAGATCATTAATATATCGATCTATGCAGCTGGTGCCTACTTTACGCGCTATGGTGCACTTCCCGGAAATTAACAACAAAATATTAACAATTTCCTAACGTTTATCAGCTATGAACGATCTCGCTGACAACTCACCGCTGCGCCCCATCACCATTCAATTAATCATCGAACATTAATCCTTAAGCCATCGCCTGGGAATACTTGCCGATATCAGCACGAGCACGCGCGAAGAGGAGAAAGAGGAAGAGGAGCAGCAGCGGCAGCATCCTCGAGAAGCTCATCGTCGTATCTTTTCTCTCTTGCACACACAGGGAGCGAGTGGAGCGCAGTCGAGCCCGAGCACCACTGGCCCTCTCACCACTTCGACGCTCGCGTTCCGGGCCTTCCGCACGCGCGCTTTCACTCCAAACGACACATCGGTCCTCGCGATCCTTTGCGATGCTTGTGCAATAAGACCTCGTGGTTCGACGTCAAGAGATTCTGTGGACTCTGGCGCTCTTGGGCCTCGGACTTCTTAAGCGCCCGGGACGGACCAGTTTCGCCATGAATTTCGGCTTCGCCTGGGTGTAATGCACCGGCCACTAACGGACTCGAGCATACGCGGCGTAAGAGGCTTTTCACTTTTGCCACTGGCTTATGGGAGAAAGAGAGAGCCAGAGGGATTTCGGTTGACTCCAGTTGACCTCCGGCGCGCGGAGGATTGCAGATTATTGCCAGCGAACGAATTTCGCCGCCGATTATTGGTACAGGCAGTAGGGGGGGGGGGGGGGGGGGGGGGGGGGGGGGGGGGGGGGGGGGGGGGGGGGGGGGGGGGGGGGGGGGGGGAGGCTGCGGCAGGGATGCAGAAGGCTACTAGTTGTTGCAAAAGGTGTTACGATTAGCGGCTGGGGCAATTTATAGTATTTATATTTATAATATTTGTAGTTGGAGTAGAAAGTGCGGAGAAAGTGCGGACGCTCGACAATAAAGCTTAAATATTTAAATGTGTATATACAAAAATTGTACACTTCAGCTCTCGGAAATTTGCGAAAGTTCGGTTAAAACTAATTGGGTAGAAAATTGAAAAACCTCGTCTTTTTATATTATTGAGCTTTTAATTGGATGACTATTTAAAAAAAAAAATAATAAAAAAACTACGACAGTTTTCTTCTATACAATGGTTTAATACAAGTTATTACGAGTGTAGATAAGAGTATAAATATTAAATACTATTAGAATAGCTTTAGAAACATAATTTTCATTATTTCTAAAAGGTTATTTCAAGTTTTCGAGTCAATGTACTTCAAGTGTTGCGTTTTTCCAAAATTTCAATTTTTACGTATACAATTGGCATTATCGTTCCTGTAATAAAAATTCCAACTTATGACTTAACTGACTAATTAAAAATATTAAACATTATTATTGATCTGTCATCTTATTACAATCATTTAATTATTATATTTCAAACTGTACAATATTGATCTAAAACTTTTATTAAAATCTATCGTAACGATATTGTTCATCGGCTTTTTCTACTTCTCCCTCCCTTTCAATCAGTTTTCACATCAACTGAACAAATAAAAATCATGATAAACCACAGTGCTTCAATAATGAAAAATTTGCTATTAATAAATGTGCAATATTATGAAACATATCAAACATTTTATAAATCGAATGTAAAAAGAAAAATACGGAAGTTATTGTTCTACCATACCGACGGAGATATTACCGTTCGTAGATTTAATTGCACCAGATACAATGAATCAAAAATAAATAAATTAAGAAAATCAATCATTCATAAGAAGTAAATTTCCTTATTTTTAGGTAAAATTATAATATTTTGTAGAAATATTAATGTACTAGGACTTGTATTTACAAAATGAATAATATTATGCTTTATTTTAATCTCATAATTAATATTACGTCTATTGGATATTATTTATTTGGATAACTTTCGTCAACCTCGTTAATAACAACCACGATTAAACGAAAGTTTAATCAACTATTGTAAAACTGATAATATTGCTCTATTAAACACTGGATTAATTGAAAATTATAATCAAATAAAATTATAGATCTCACGAATTTATTATTTTACTATATTAATCTTTTATCACAACATTAATATGTCACATAGAATATAAATGCTGCAAAATTTCTGGTTAATAGCACTGGTATAATTATGAAGTAATGAAATTGTAATTTTTAATAAGCGCACATCATAAGAAAGAAAGAATGTAAACAATAACATTTTTGTGTGTAGATTACAGTAACACAATGTACCATCAAATTCTGTATATATTTTCTTTTTCTTTTTTTTTAAACAAGTAACAATGAATTAAATAATATATATATACAATACATATTTCTGTTGCGGATGTTAGTCGGTAAATTTAAGAGATTTTGTACGATTAGCCGTACATACCATTTGTACTGATCTACATTACACACAGTGCCAAAGTAAAAGCTTAAATAATCTTCTATTCGAATAATTACGTATGATCATTACTGACTTAGCAGCTAATAAAGGGCAGATGAATATGCAGGACTTAAATTTTTTTTTACTATGCTTCAACGGCATATTTTTATACATAAACATAGACCTATCGTTTACATATATATATTTTTTTTTCTTTCACCTGTTATTTACATTTGTATATAACATGCATGTATACTATGTAATATCGTAATCTTTAAAGTAAACATTTTATTAAAATTAAAAGCCTGAACAATTAACATTTGATTTTTTAATCACTATGAAGTGTATATAATTATTCCATAACCTGTCAACACATCTCTACTTATAAAAATATTATGAATTCCTACGGAAATTTAAAATTCTTGCTCGTATTTTATTCGATTATCTTTTAGCTATGTAATCTTTTTTTTTATTATTATTATTATTATTATTATTATTATTATCGTCAAATTTATAATAAACAGCATTATTTTTTCAATAATATTAGACTTTTGTCAATCGCACGCTTATTTTCATTTTTTTTTTTTTTTTTTTTTTAATATAACGATTGATTGTTGATCTACGATTTCATTCCCATTACAAATATTTAACTAACAATAGTTTAGAAACTGGAAATACGTATTCTTCATTAGCGCAAATTCATCAGCGCAAATAGCAGATACATAAAACAAAATTCTTAAATAGTAAGTTTAAATTGTAGATGCACACCTTCAATTATTGGGAAATACGCTAAACAAATATGGTTTGTATTTCGTCACTACATCTCCGTAGAAAACTATTGTTTTTATTAATTTTTATCCTTAAAGCTTTTTCATTTTTAAAATCACAAACAAAAAAACAAAAAAAAAACAAAAAAAAAATTAAATATAGCTCCTTTACCTCCTAATATTTTGTTGGAAAATAATTTATTTTAGAAAATTGTTTAATGCCTTTTATTCAATTGATTTTTAAACAATCATACATGAAGGATAAAATTCAATGGATTATTCTTTATATAATAAGTTATTTTTCACAAGGCATATAATAATTTAATGTAATTGAAAGTAATATATATATCTGTAAAAAATATATAACGGAATACAAAGAAGATAAAAATCATTATTATAATAAATAATAGCATTTTAATGACAAATTTATAGATCTTGTTTTAATGAGACATTTGTACATCTTATATGAATAAATACGGAAATTATGTGAAATGTAAAATATATTTATAACTTTTTTATTTTCATCTCAGCAGTAGTTCATATAATTATAAATTATTTTATGTTACGAAACAATATGCACTATTATATGAAATTACGATTATTTTATGATTTCATGAAATTAGAAAAATATATTAAGGTAAGTTAATTCATGATACATCTCAATTTATAAAATTTATTTTAAAATGAAAGAATACAAATACAAATATACAATTTTGAAGTTAATAATTATATGTTTTATAATATTGAAATAAAAATAATTTTTGTTTAATTATAACAATGTGAATTTACGTAGTTTTATAAATATATTTATTTTAGAAACATTTTACTTACAAAAAATTAGTGAAAAAAAAAAAAAGATTTATTCAAAATTAAAAACCAAATTGACTTGGTCACCGTGAAACATTAACGTATCCTCGTACAAAGCTTTAATAATTGTTTAAGCTATAACTTGTTAATAAAAATACTTGCATGTCCTTTTGAATTATATGATTTATTAAAGCTAATTCTCCTCTACTACCTTGAAGTGTAATAAACTATTATAGCTTAAAAAAGTTATATAAGCATTAATTTTATTAAATATTTCTAACACATATAATTTAATAATACTTATGGAATTATATTTAAGTCCGTTATTATTTTAATTGAATATTGATTATAATAAATTATTGTTTAGATTTAGTTTTATGATGATATTGCTGATAAATAAATCAATAAAAAACTATAAAATAATGAAAATAGTATGCAAACTCCAGTAAATATTTAATACGGAATATTTCATATCTGACTTTTATGTAAACTTACACCTTTTTTCATTTCAAAGTTAAATAAATTAAAACTCTTTTTACAACATATTCACAATAGCAGAATATTAGATGAGATGTAATTGCCAAAATCGTAATATTATATAAGAATATTATTTATAATTAATTATTTATAATCAATTTATTTCTTAATTGTCATTTATTATTTATTGATCTATTTACAGACAATTTGAATTACCTTTGTAAATTGTAAATAAGTCACTATATAAAATTATATTATATTAATTGATTTGATGTAATAATCTATATATTATAATAATTATTATATTTATGTACTATGGGTACAGAAGAAATATATGATAATCATGAGCTTTAAACATTCGACACAATGCAGCAACGCTTATAAAATTGAGAAAATTATTAGAAATTCATGTTCTTTGAAACAATAACAACAAATATCTTTGAAACGCAGTTAAAAAAATGAATCTATTTTCGTATATATTATGAAACAACGTTTTCAAGTAATAAAACTTAAGCTACGGCTTTGAGTATTTAAGAAATATTCTGTTATTTAAAATGTAAATTACCTCTGGAAGATTGAAATTACCGTCAGATTTATTGCACGAAAGTGAATTTCTGTATGTCGAACGCGCTTTCGACATATACAGAAAACCATCTCACTACACAAACAAAGGCATAATTACAAAAACACAATTTTTAATCACATACATTATGTGATAGGACTATCTAGACATCAGCATTCGAAATGATTTTTTTTAACCTAAAGTACTTTAAGAAGATAATATTATTGTTGGTAAAGAAACAGTTACATTATTATCATTAAAATATATTATTAATAATAGTAAAAATGAAAAAATTTATATTAAACAAATAAAAATATTAATTATTACTCAGTGGCTACGATTGAAATGTTATGATATTAAATGAAAAAATATTTATTCGATCACGGAAAAATTAAAACTTGTCTTAAATATGTCTCCTCGGTTTATAAGAATCAATGAAAGTTTATTCATATTTTAGTAGACGGAGAGTTCCGGTATTTATAGTAAATATAAATAAATCTATCAGCGACTATTGCTGCTTGAATTAATTCAATGTAAAAGAAATATAAATATATGAAATTGATACGGTAGGATGAATTCGAGGTCTGTGACCCATCCTGAAATCATTTCTACAAGTTTTCTTAGTAAACAATATTTTTCCTCAAATAATCAGTTGTCAGTCAAAGACACATCGTAATTGATTAATGTCTAATTATAAAATTACGTTATATATATATATATATATATATATATATATATATATATAACGTAATTTTATAATTAGACATTAATCAATTACGATGTGTCTTTGAAATTGTTAAGAATTAAAATTGATGATTGCATTTATTGACCAATCACAACAAAATGCCATTGGATAAACATAAAAAATTATACTAAATAGTAACTTGCACTTCTTTTACGCTTTGATATATGCATCGAGTGGATTCAAAATATTTCGAATTCATTTTAACTTCAATTTCATACAGTAATATTAAAAAGATGTCCTACCAATTCATTGACTAGTTTCTCTAGTGGTAATAATTTGAAAATTTTTACCATCCATTGGCATTATATTTCTTAATGCATCAATTCATCGAGCTAAGAAGCACTTAATTATCGTTAATAAGTTTCGACTTGAGTGAAAACGAATAAAAGGAATTTTTAACGCGTAAATAAACGTTTAGCTCATAAAGTAAATGCGCTACACAAGAAATTGGGTATTAAATGTTTAAAAAAAAAAAAATTCTACGAGAAAGTGAAGGATTTTTTTATATATTTGTACGAATTATCTTTTACGTTCTAATTATAAATGTTCGACAATAATTTCTTGCCTACCTTATTCAGGATAATAATAATACCTTTACTATGCCAGTATTATACATCTTAAATGTCGGTAAATTGTATAAAATATATATTTAAAACATCGCCTTCCTCTGCATAGTCATTGCTCGAAGGTCAAAAACATGAAAAGAAAGACAAATAACAACTTTTTTTATATTCTTAGATAGTACGAAGGAATACAAAAAAAAAAAAAAAATAATTCTTTTTTCACCGAGCAATGCAAATGAGAACAAAGATACTCGTTGAATCACAATCGTCTAAGCCATTGCGGAGAAAGGTGCGTTAATATTCCACATAAATACATGCGCACCCGTATAGACATTATTGCAAATATAAAAACACGCATTCGCGCGCGCGCGCGCGTGTGTGTGTGTGTAAAAGAGGTTTTTTTCTTTTTTTCTTTTTTTTCTCTCTATAAATCTAGCGTATTATATTTCGTCAGACTTTACTAGATGTTTATGCAATGTCATCAGCATACATATTTCCATCGTTACAAGGCTTTCCCAACGTAAATATACTTATGAAATTATATGAATATCACTCAATGAACGAAGCTAATAAGTCTTTGATATCATATTAAATGCAAATAAAAGATGAAACTTCAGGAAGAAAAATTATCGTTTATCGTCGCAGTCAACCTGTCCGATATCAAGTTTCAAATGCTTCCAGCATAAAAACGTCCTTTAGGAACCATACGATCGCTTAAAAATATTGGCATTTATATTCCTCACAAGTTCAAATAAAAATCCATCAATATGAGATTTTAAATAGTAAATTATTCGTAAACGACGAAATTGATTTGAAAATAATACGACAAGTATACAAACACCTCCTCATCGCCTCACTAGAATGCCAAGAGGTTATAGAACAATTGGACAATTTAGAATTATCAACAAAACGGAGCTGGTCAATTGAAAGTCAAGCTCAGGGTCCGACGAGTATTTAATTTCGATAAAATGGATCGAGTTTCTTCGAGCGCAACGCGCGCGACTCAAAGAGAGCTGCGACGAAAAGATAGAGAGATAACGAGAGAGAGAGAGAGAGAGAGAGAGAGAGAACGTGTGAAGCTGCCAGACACAAAGAATAACCGTCAGACGGGCAACCTAGTACCACGCCTCACGGCAAGACGGCTATCCTCCAATAAATCTATCGGGTCCAGAGAAAGGAAAAGCGGTCGCGGAGCGATCGTGTAATTATCCTCGGGCCCAGGCGACGCACGGTGGGGACCTTCTCGCGGAAAAGCGAGGAGGCTGGTCGTGGTCGTTATCGTGGTGGTGGTGGTGGTGGTGGTGGTGGTAGTGGTAGTGGTGGTCCCTTGACTCCCTTCCTCGAGTTCGTCGAGCTCGGTATCGCGAGACTGCAACCACGGTGAAAGTCCATTGGCCAACGGGGCCCGCTGCACTTGCGCTTCAGTCCAGCTCCGACGGCACGACTCCTCGCTCGCAATGCTCTTCGACGCAGCTCTCGCGCTCCTGCTGGCGCTCCTTGCCCTCGTCCGGGCCGACATCGGCGAGGGACCGACCCGTGAGTAGGCCCCGAGGGGCCGAGTCGTCTCCCTAGCCCCAAGCAACGAGACCCACTCGCTTTTCGGGGGATCGGGCATCCGCGCACTGGCTGTAGGAGGAGAGGCGCGAGATAAGCATCGCTCGGGACCTGGGGAGACACCGAAGCGAGAGTGACGTCGGGCCTGGTTTCCGTTATCGAATTTAATAGATCAGCGACGCCCGGAATAGCCGACCAAATACCTAATTGCCACGCACTCTCGTTTCCTTGGGCCGTTCGTTCCCCCCATTGCTTCGTTATTCCTTTTGGATTTTTTTTTTCTTTTCTTCTACTTTCTTTTGATTGGGATTCCAGTGAAACCGATCGACGATGTACGGTGAAAACTAATTTGGTAGTATGAGGACAGTTTTTATTATACCGTTAGACGGTTCAAAAAACAAAATTACATTTCTAGGATAAATAGCGTTGGGTTGAAACGTTTTTACAGAGACGGGGGGGGGGGCGTTCTAAGACAACGTGAGTTATTTCAACAATTACATTCTTTTAAAATCACTTTTCCGATTTCATTTTTTTTTTTTTTTTCATTGTGTATACCAATGCCATGTCTGTTCCGCAATTCACTGCAATTCACCGCAATTCGTAAAATTTAATAGCCGTATAAACAACTTATGAATGTCGGTCGACGTTTCCTTTGTTCCGTCAAAATAAACCACAATAGTCACATATGATATCTCAAAAAGAAATTCCATTAAAATACATTAACTTGGAAAGGCTCGTAATTTACGAATAATCTGCAGTGTTTACATGATCTTGAAATAAATGAAAAGTTGCCGTTAAGTTTATTAATGCGTATTAAAATGTTGAAATGACGGTGAAGAAAAATAGGCAGAAGTTCAGTCACATTTAGAAAATACATGCTTTCTCGCTTTATTGTTATAAGTATATGGAGATACAAGTCAGAAAGCTATAAGTCAACCGATAAATCATATAACTATTCTACATTTAATTTTAGAAAATTAGAGTCAACTTAGTTATTTACAAATGTGTTTTTTCTCGCGAATTAACGAACGAAAATGCGAGGAAAATACGAACGAATGAAGTAACACGACACGAGGTGACGACGAATAGAAGCTTTCATTGCAATTATACGGCACTCAATTAGATGACGATTGTCACAATCGTGAATAATCATTTATCAACGAAATTATTTTTTTTTTCTTCTGCATCGATAAAGGCATTGATTTGACTTGAAAAAGTAAGTACAATGAGTACATCATCGACCACCGCTCGTAAGAGGCAAATAACGCATAATCATCCGTTGATTGGCGATTGTGAACAACGGGAACGCGCAATACCAAGGCAACGAAAGAGCTTACGATTAAATTTTCAATTAGAATCTTGAAGAAAGCGGCTATTGAAAATAATGATTTCACTTCGCGTAATATATGAGAGGTTGAAAAACATCGATGACCAAAGCCCATTCGTAAATGCAAAAAAGCGCCTCCCAAGGATCGACGCTCCTTATGTTTCAGCGCAATACGTAAAGCAATGCTCGAGAAGCGATCCCAAGCTGAAATCCTGCCTGATCGACGCGCTGCATCATCTCCGGCCGTATCTGAAGGCTGGCATCCCGGAAATCGAGCTGCCAGCAGTCGAGCCTTTTCGCGTAAGTCATCCTTTATTATTATAATCTTGCGGACGGCGCGTTGTTTCAGAGATGAAAGTTCCTTGAGTGACCATCGCGGCTTTTTGCACGACCGATTAACGATTAACAATCCACGAATTTGGTTGTTGCTGAATACACGGGATAACGAGGCACTACGTACGAGTCGACTCGTCGTCCACCACGTGTACGGGAACAGGCACTTCGAGGTAGACGAGAACGCTAATCGTTTCCCTAATAGCCGCCGATACTCTTGGACTTGAGGTGAAATCTCTTGGAAATATTCTGAAAATATACTTTATCTCGTAATTCATTCGTGGATGTCATTAGGTGAGTTTAGACTCGCCTCGGCAGAAAATTGTTATTGTGAGCGACAGTCGCCGAGCATCCGAGTGTGCGCGTAAGTTAATGCGTTAATAAAACCTTGCACTATACAAACATACACTTAAAATCTATGATAATCTCGATGGTTTATAGGCCCTTGTGCTTAGTGCTACTGTGGGCTTGGACGACTTAACGACATAAGACCGTTAAAGAGCGCTAAGTTGCATATTAATCTCGGACGGCGAAATGTGTTTCCACGTCAACATTACGTTTCAGAATGTCACTGAGCTTCAAATATATGTATGATGATGAAACCGTCGTGGTTTGATATTTTGAATATTATGACTATTTAAACAATTGATTGGGCGTCTGAAAGTTTGTAAAGCTAGGAAAGAATAAATCACGGGGAATGAGTGAAACTAACAAAATTACTATATAAAATTGAACGTTAAAACGTCGATCGATTATAATCGAAGAGCACTTGTAGTCGCTTGATATGCTTGTTTCTTTTTTTTTTTTTTTTTTTTTTTGTAAATTAACGAGGCATGTTGCATACAAGTACGACCAGGTACCCAATTACCGACCGTACGATGGTATTTATCGACCTGTCATCCATTTGCGGATCCTTACGTAAGCATAAAGCAATAAACAGAGGGAGTCAGGTCAAAGCGCATACAGCCACTCGTAAATTTTCTTTGGTACATTAGCTAACTTGGTTAAGGCGATCGCAAATAATCAGACAAATCACCATTTCCTATCTTCCACTCTCTCCTCTTTCGCTGCTTACGCAAATTTTTCGACATCGTGCTCCTCTAAAATATTACGGCTCTATTTATCCACGCGCTTTCACAACTTCGAGTCTCCCAATTATTATTATTCATCAACTATCTTCGCCGGACACTGGAGCGTGACGATTACATTACCATTACCAGCAGCTTATTTTCCCAAGTATTTAAAGAGATTCCAATAACAAAGTCAATGCCATCGATGCCTTTATCCCCTCGTCGCATCTCCCTCCCCCCCCCCATCCCTCCACCGCTTTCTGTAAATAATTACATCGAAATAAGCGTGATACTGACCCGCTTGATTTTGCGCAGCTGGCAGGAGATTCGAAAGCGCGCGGGAGGGGAAAGCCGAAAAACTGGGCAGGTTGGTCCTTAATTTCCGTAAATATATCTCAAGCCACGGGACCCTAATCAGGTTCCTAGAAAAAAAATCATTACAGATGCTGGACAAATGTCGACCCTAGCCGCGTTCTAGTTTCAACTCGTCGGCACAGGCTCGTGACGTAGTATTTATTTGCTACCTGGTAATGGACGTTTACGATGCAAGGACGGACGAGGCGAGGCCCAATAAAGGATCCGATGCGAGCTCGGACCACGGGTCTGGCCGGCCTCCTCCGTGCTTTCTCGTCTCCCCCTTCGAGCGTCCCCGCAGCCGCTCGCCTCAGCACTCATCTGCACTTTCTCTCAAGGAGCGTAGAGCGGAGGCCGCGAGGCGGCGTGAAAAATCCAAGCGCACCGCGAGATGCGGCCCTGGCAAAGAAAATCAGGGAGGGCAGTTGGACGCGCGCGGGCGCATGCGCATTTGCAAGGGGGCGCGATGGTAACGATGTAGCTTGTCTTCTGCCAACAGATGGACGAGCTGAAGCTGTCGCTGACAGGTGGCACGAACGGTTACACTGTGCGGCTGCGCGAGCTCCTAGTGAGGGGAGCGAGCAACTACACGGTGGACGACATCAAGCTTGGTTCGCCCTTCGAGGCGATCATCAGAATGCCGGCGCTCATCCTTGACGCCCAATACACCAGGTGCGTCTCCTGCGGCGGCCACGTATCCTTCGCGCTATCGGCCGCGCGAGCCCTTCCTCCCTTCGGCTCTTAAGAGTGTGGCCCTGCCTGACAAGTTTCGACTAATTTTTCAGCGGCCGTTACTCGTTCTCGCTTTTAATTTTGCCGATAGGTTAAGGTGCGTGGCGCTGACGGATGCGCCGCAGCTGCATTATCAATTCCCTCGCTGTCGATGGGATTTAATAATGGGGAAAAAATAATTTCTTACCTTAACTGCAGCATCGATCGACTATCGTCACTTGCTTAAGCGCCCTTAACCAAGAACATCTCATCCCGGGGTTTCGTTTAATTCGATTTCATTTAACCCCCCTACGTTCCATTACAACTTCTTGGCTTTCAAATTCTTTCATCCTTCCTACATTAATTCTCCACATTATATCTCCAACATTGTCGTTGTCGTTGTAGTCGTTGTCGTCATCGTCGTCGTCGTCGTCGTTGTTGTTGTTGTTTGCCCATTGCTCGTTTTTCTTTTTTCTATAACTCATTTCTCACTCTCTCTCTCTCTCTCTCTCTCTCTCTCTCTCTCTCCCTCCCTTTCTTTCCTAGGTAAAATAGCCTAATGATACATACCGAGCTGAATGTTACTAACTGAAAGTTATTTTCTTTTTACCCATTCGAGCTTTCATTGTGTATAATTAATTATGTATTTATTATTATTAATCAAACGGATTTGAAATATTGATGCAAAATTTTAATCCTCAACGTTAATGTTTCCTCAATGCTAATGTAGTTAATTATAATGTAGTCTGATGAAATGATAGTACATTGCACATTTTCAATGATTAAATTTTCACACGAAAAACTCATTCTTAGAGCACTAATTTAAAAAGTTCAAAACGACATGATTAGTTTTCCTTAATGACAACGATAATGAAAATTTGTGAGTCACTGCGCGAATCATAATCACTATTTGTTATAAAATAATTTATTATTATTTGCCTTCGGTTAAATTCCGATTTTTTTGTTTTTTGTTTTGTTTGTTTGTTTGTTTGTTTGTTTGTTGTTATTGTACCAATGAGATAATTAATACACGTGATTGACAGATGAGCAATATTATTATTATAATAGAATTGATAATGTGAGAACGAATAAATTTTGTCTATTATATCTTAAACTTAAATTGAATAAAGAGACGATCGATATTATTCTAGATTCTGGATGCACGAGTACAAAAATGTAAAAGTTATTTAGATAACAAGGTTCATTATTTGGCTATTTATTAACAACGATTAGATATAATGTACAAAAAATTAAAAAAATTTTCGAGAATTCGACACAAGCCCATTCCACAAATCTTTTCCGTCAACCGCTCGTGACCTACAAAATATGATCTCTACTCACTTATGCCTACATAAAAAAGAAGCAATAAATAGTTTTGAAAAATTCCAAGTAGATAAAATAAGTGCCGGCAGTCCTTATTAGGAATAAATAAGTGAGGGACGTATTAAAAGGACTAAATTGTTTCTTTATAAGAACGAGGGAGTAACGCTCGAATGCCTCCTTAGGAGCATATGTACGCCACACGACTCCACCTCGAGTGCACGGACTACCGCCCACTAACGCACTGACCTCCGCTATAATTTGTTACTCTCTTCTGAGCGATAATTATCTTTAACGACCTCACCATATCCCTCTTCCGCCACGCCACGTCCCCGTCGATGAAGCCTCAAAGGGGATTATGCAAGACACGCCCGATAAAACGGCTCGCTAATAAGTTATCGGCAAGGGCGAGTCGACTGATTCACTCTGCTTTTTCTCTAACTCATTGCAGCTCAGGCGTACTGATCATTCTACCGGCGAGCGGCAGCGGAACCTTTCACGCCAGGTTCGCTGGGGCACGGGCCCTCGTTCGGGGCCTAGTCTCGATGCACCCGCGCTCAGGCAAGACCTACCTGAACATCGATAATCTTGACGTGCAGCTCGGCGTGAAGGACGTCAACATGCGCGTGCGCAAAGTCTTCAATAATAATCGGATATTGAGTAAGTTGAGAAGGACGGGATCGCTCATCGCGAGGTTCTTGACCCCGGGGACAGGCTCGCTACTGCCGCTTATAAGCTTAATCCTAATATTTACGCGAACCGAACGAGATTTAGTGTACTCGACGCTGGCAATTGCACTGTAATCGAGGGTTCGGCATTGCGATATTTACGAATAATGATAAGGACTTGAGATAAACATCCATTTCTATTTCTGTTGGCTTCGTTGTCAGCAAGCACTTGCCACGTCGTTTTTATGTCGCGCTTCTCTTTAAAGTACCAGCTGAACAAATTCGGAACAATCGTACGTGTCGTCTCATTTTCAGCGGGAAGCTGGCAAACAGGTGTTTAGATAGCCTATCGCACTGTAAATATCTACCTGATTGACTCTTGAATGAAAAAAAAAAAAAAAAAAATGCTAATGAGATTACCAAGAAACTTGATATTTACGTAAAAATTTGATAAAAAAAAAAAAAAAAAAAAAAAAAAAAGTTGTTGGCTTACGATGCGAGGAAAAATATGATTTATTATCAATATTTGACTTACGAATATTGAAGGAGAAAAGTAAATGTCGTATGATAATATTGTGAAAAAGTCTGCCGTTCATATTTCAATTTCAATTTCAATGAGATTAATATGTCCAATAATCCAATGCCTTGGACTCGTGCTCGAGTGTACAATTTTTATTCTATGACCAATAAGAAAATGATTAATTTACTTGCGATCGAGACAGCCGAACGTAAACTTTACCTCGTGGTATATGGAACTTTCTTTGATTAGCTTTAAGAATAAAGGCGTCACACTTTCCATTGGATAATATAAATACATTTATTAGATCTGCCTTTAACGCCAATTTGAAATAATTGTTTTAATTCGTTATTTTTAGCTGAAGCAACGAACCTTTTCCTCCGTGAAAATGGCCAAGAAGTCTTAAAGATCATGGAGCCGCAATTGAAGAAGAAATTGTCTACGCTTTTCGCCGGCATCGTCAACCAACTTCTTCGTAACGTTCCGGTTGAAACATTTTTATTGGAATGATCTTAGTGGAAGGCGAGCGTTTTGTTTTGTTTTTTTTTTGTTTTTTTTTTGTTTCTTTGTTTTTTCTTTCCTTTTTGTTTCTTGTGTTAATTCAGATTTATTTCTTTTTTGTTTATCTAGTTACCTTACTTACAATAGACGTTTGCAAATATTTTTCATAACACTTAAGTTTATGTTTCTCGTTACGTGTATATTTGAGACGAAAACGTTGCAAATTTTATAACTGTGTGCGCCTGTTAAAGTTTAGCCTTTAACGTCGACAAATTTCATCGAAGCATTAAATGTGGCTATTTCAAATTAACATTAAGCTTATTGGTACTTTCGTAGCTTTACGTGCAGTGATTACCGGTGCAAATAATAAACCGTTTTATGTAGATAGTTGTTTTTAATTTAGCTCATTGTAAATGTCAGCTCATCCATCAAAGTGACAAAAAATAAACAGGGTCTTAGTATTTAGAAAATACAAATTCGTATGTTAATTATCCCATTCCACAAGCGATCGCTTCATAATAATTATTTATTTATGTGTCTAAAAAAATCTGTGGTATTATGACAGGTTTAGCGAAAGTTTAAGAGAATTTTTAAATACGACTTTCCAGTAGGCAAGTGCACTTGCTAAAAGCGAAGGAAAGTTGTTTAACGCAGGAAAACTTTCTACGTATCTAGACATGCTCGTAAATATCATAGAATTCATCCCGTTTACGTGTTTTGGCAAATGTTAAGCTAATAATTAGTACAAGGAGAAATTAAACGAATAAAGATTTTTTTATTTCTTTATTTACAGAACATACTGGCTTTTGTTGTACTTAAGATAATGTAAATTTCTTCTTTCTTTTTTTTTCACAACTTACAGAACAAATGTACAACGTTTCACAATACTTTCACAACTATTTTAATAATAATTAGTTCATCTTTACAGTCGTAAGATTGAGAAGAAATTTATTCAATCGACATTGGTCCAACGTATTTTATTTGTATTTTTATTTAAAGTTGACAAAAAAGCAAAAAAAAAACAAAAAAAAAACATCACTAATAATTCATGGGAATACTTTGGAGACCGAGATCTTTGAAAAGATGAATCGATTAAGGAAATCGCTAAGATATTGGTCCCAGTGTTTCTCAAGAGACGGCAGAAATCCTTTATAAAATACTTGCCAATATTCATTGACGAGACTAAGGGCCGCTTTGTCTAAAACAAACATAATTGTAAATGCTTTAAGATAAAATCAATTTCTATTTTATATGCATCGTTATTTTATCACAAAAAATATAAAGTATATGTTCTGAATCTGGTAAAACATATGCAACATTAAAGTTTAGCTAGACAAATGAGTTGTGTGCATTTACTTTGTATAGAAATTTCCATAAATTAATATGTTAATTCCATGGACATCACTATAATTTTAATTAACATATTTAAAAAAAGACACAAAAACACACACAAAACACACACACACACACACAAACACACGCACACATAAACCAGAAAGTATTTAAAAATTCCTTTAGATGGTAATATTCGTTGTATGCAATTCGATTTTCTTATCCTTGATAAAACTTTAGTACAGTCATGATATTTACCACGTTAAATCATTAACTATTTAATAATACTAATAATAATAATAGATGTATTCATCAATAATGTCTCTTCATTAGCATTGGATTTATAAAGGTAAAAATAAATTTGCAAAGTCATTTCTTGAAAGCTTATTACATTATTATGGTATAAATGAGTCGATTAATGTACTTCATTCAAGCATATTTATATAGCTTTTTAAAGAATACTAATATAATTTTTAATAAAATTTCTCATTTCTTAAGCAATGGATTTAAATAAATAAATTTCGTTAATTATACTGTAATGATTTTTTGTGAGAAAAAAAAATTTTTTGATTTACTTCAAAGCACAATTTGTGCTTAAATTAAAAGAGTTTACTGTACTATTATTTCATGAAAGTATTATCATTGCGTTCACATGCATTTTAAAGAGTTTAACAAAAGTTAGTTTAACAAAATGTATTATTATTTATATTTACTGCAAATCATCATTACATTAAATAATCATTCGTGATGTGAGCCGTATCGCGTAGAGACCAATTTATGAACGAAATAAGCTGCCAACGAATTTTGTTAATTAATTTCAGTGGATTGCAATGAGGTAGCAACAAATGCGTTTGCGATCAAAAGCTTTGGCCAATATTTGGGAAATAGTGGCGCTGAATCAAGAGATAAACGATTCGCGACTAAACAGAAAAACTTACTGAGCTCGTCGTTGCCGTTGAAAAGATCGGTAAAGTGTACTTTTAGTTTCTCAACATCGGGGTAGATATGGAGATGATCGATGATCCATCTATCGTCGTCAACGTGTCCTTCCAAGCTCCACGTAGCGCTAATGTGGTCTATGCTCACGTTGAAATATCCTAGGTAAAGCGCGAAAGTAAAAAATATCGTATCACATTAAAAACGATCGCACTCCAATAATTTTAGCGCCTATAACGACCTAAATATTTCCGCTAATGTGTCGAAATACCAATTGGCTGGCTTTGCATATTGTGAATAGATGATTCGGCGTATATTAAATTCGAATCGTTATACTTCGTTTCCAATGATCAATCGCTTTACGAAAAAAAAAATAATAAATAAATAAATAAATAAAATAAAAATAATAATAATAATAAAAACGAAAAAGAAATAAAAGAAGACAACACATCCTCATATCATGACCAAATACATTTCAGAACCTTGCCACATGCGCAATGCATTATTATCTCTGCATAATTTTCAATAAATTTTTAGAAATTTTACTAGCATAAATAATTAATAAAGGAAATGGAAACGAGAAATCTATGGAGAATATAATTTTACGCCTCGGCTAGGTCGACCGGTACTCCGCATAATTATTTCTATCGATCCTCGATAATAACGACCGATTGAAAAACTTTTATAAAAAAATGTGATTACGTGGATGTTGGCCGACAAGTCCCTTTGTAAATAACGTAATTTCTCGATAGTGTTCCGTGCTTATCAAGCGAGTCACGGCGAGTCGCGAGTTTCCCGCAATTATTGATCAATAAGAAAATATGCGCGCGATGACGTACCTTTTCCTCCAATCTTGTACAATCCGATCGAGCCATCGGCCTTGTAGTTGCCATCGATGAAGGCCTTCGGCACCTCCACGTCAATTTCCATATTCATGGTGTTGCCGCTGAAGTAAGGCCGCACCGCGAGGAAGTTGGTCCTGGCTAAGCCGTAGGTCTTAACATCGCGCAGGCTGAACCTGCCGGAGATCTCAGCCGCCTGGTAATTGCTCTCTATGTAGTCCATGCTCATTGGGTCGAGAACCGGCAGCTGTAACTGCGGGATACCTAAGGGACTCGACGATAGCCGTTTAAAGGAATAATCCGATCGCCGGGGTCGGGCTGCCGCGCGGGGTACACTCACCTTTGACAAATGTCAGCCATGACTCCTGAATGGCGAGCCTTAGACAGGAGGAGTAATCCGAGCTCCGGCGATTGCAAACTTTCACGCTCCTTGCTGTAAAATCATTAGGCTGTGGTAAATGTACAAAAGTGCGAATTTACGAGGCTTGACTGGCTGCCGAGTGAGATCGATTAAATTGCAAGTATAAGCGTGTTATTCGCCGAGAATGATTTTGGCTTAACGACGATGCCGTGACGATTCGCTTGCGAATTTACAAGGATTTCATTGTTTTAATATATAAGTCCTGGAAAGTAGCTTGATAACCGGATTATCAATGCACTGCAAATCCATTAACAATCGCATTAATTTGAGCGGCTCTATTGTACCGGCACGTGGGGTGTTGGAACTTTTCTTTGTATTAAATATTTCATTAGGACTCGAAGCTTAATCGAGCCGTACTTGAAAAACTTTAATAGCTTTGAAAACTCATTTTAGTCATAATCTCATTAATTCATTACTTCGGCAGTAAATTCAAGGACATTGCACGTATAATTTTTGTTTGGAGAATAGTAATAATATTTCATGATTATCCAAAAACGTAGTCAAGATAATTTAGTGACTGGAAAATCTCTTACAAATACGCGCAATCGAAATAATAATCGAGTTACTGATAAATGACTGGAAGTTTCTTGATTATAAAGAATTTAGTTGTCAATTTAATAATACAGATGGGAACCTATAATTTTTTAATTCTCTTTGTCATCCTTCGACATTTCACTATTTAAAGTATTGAGAATATTTGAATTTTCGAAAAATTTCATTCGCTAATTTGATGAATTTGATTGATTAATTGTATCGTTAAGTGCATAACGGCTGCACATAGTAATTACATGAATGATATTTTACAATATTATTTTTGGAGTTTTTTTTTTTTTTTTTTTTTTTTTTTATGACGTACAAGAAAACATCATTGCTAACTGTGCGAAAAATACTAAAGGACAACGCGCATATTGAAATGTCGCGTTATATCATTGTGTTTCATTAAAGCTAATACATTTATACATAAATGCATCTTCGTGTGCCAGTTTCATAATTAATGTTATTTAATTTTATTGATTAATGATAGTACGATTGATCCAAGGCATCAAAAGTAATGAAGTTTCATTGAAATATTAGTTTTTAACTGTTAAAAACGATGTAGGGATAAATTATTTGGGGTAAGTTTACGCTTATTGCCAAAGATTGAGAAGAACTAGAGAAAAGAGAAAAAGAAAAAATACATTCACAAATATATGTAACAATTGAAGTGTTATGCCTATTTTCCCATGCAAATCTACATGTGCCAATGAAAATTTATATTAATAATTGTACGATATTATTTCGTATTTCGACTCATTATGAAATCTATTGTACTAATAGTAGTAGTAGTATAAGTAGTCGTAGTAGTATAAGTAGTAGTAGTAGTAGTAGTAGTAGTATATTAGTAGTAGTAGTAGTAGTAGTAGTAGTAGTAGTAGTAGTAGTAGTAGTAGTAGTAGTAGTAGTAGTAGTAGTAGTAGTAGTAGTAGTAGTATAAGTAGTAGTCGTAGTAGTAGTAGTAGTATAATATCTAAAATTAAAATAAATGTCATTATCAGATTAACGTTTAATATCGGCTTCTAAGCCGATCGATAATCCCAGACTCTAATTAATTTTCAGATTCAAATAAGTGATGTTGCGATAAAGTAATTCAATCTCTCTTCGTATTCATTACGAATCGTGGAGTTGCGTACCTTTCAAACCCACGAAATATATCATCGAATGATAGGGAGCAAAACGTGTTTACATATTACGTTCTCGATTCATTGTGCGTAAATTCCGAAAGAAAAAGCAAAAAAGATAGCGTGGGAGAAAGAAGGATCGATATTGGAAGCAGCGATGGAAAATCTTATTGATTAATCAGATGCGATCAGGAAAGAGCGGATAAAGAGCTTGGGTAAAGAGCACAGAGTTGTATCTCGGTGGTAGAAAGCCAGCGAATGTCGGGTAGCGGCAACCGTGACGAAGGAGATGTCCACGTCGCTAAAGGATATGGATAATTATGAAACTCACGTAGTGACACTTCCTCGGCGCAGGATGCCTGGGCTACGAGGAGCGCGCAGAGAATAGCACAGAATAGCATCGTCGTCGTCGACATTGTGGCTACGCACAAGACACCACTGAAAAATGCTATGCCCAGCCGACCAATTAAACGTTCTCTTTATATAGTTTCCCGAGCCAAGGACTTGCAGTAGCTGCAGCAATAGTCGGCGAAGCGCTCGATTATCCCGAGCCGCCGCCGCTGCCGCCAATGCATTGCAAAATGCATGTAATTAATGCGCGCACACGGGTACTCGACACTTTTTAACGTATTACTGGTAGTGGATCTGCCGATGGAAGATGGGAAAGGACTTCCCTACGGGGGTGGATATTACGGTAGTCCGGATTTCTCCTCCAGACAAAGCGGCACTTGAGTTTGGAAATCGAATTTATCGAAACTCTGACATTGTCAACATTGATAGTCGATGTATCATTAATTGGCAATGTTTTCGTACGCGCGCGGCTCGAAGTTAATAAATTTTCATAGGATTAATTTTCATGGTGTGGTGATCGAGCACCATCACTCGACGATTCACTGGAATCACGATGTCATTATTATCGTATGAAACTTTTGGCTTTTCACGTATATTTTCATTCGAGCCAGCGTTTACGCTCTTTTTTCCGAGGCTAAAGCATCGCATGCTAATTAAGCGCCTTTTTCGATCTTCGTATTCCCTGCGAATTCTATGATTAATGCCAAGAGTAATATTAACGCAAGATTAGCACGTAAATATCACGGATAAACGTAAAATATTCGAGTTGTTTTGAGCAGAAATTTTTTGCGCTTAAGCCATTGAATAACCGCGCTCCGCACATCGTTCGTGGCTACTGATTACTTCCAAATAGATCTTATAAATTATGTAACAGTCTAATAATGTATCGTAAGAAACGACGACAACAACAACAACAACAACAACAACAACGACAACAACAATCACGTTTGTTTTGGGAAAATTAGATTGGAAAGAATAAAGATAAAATAGAAGAAGAAAAAAAATTAGACACGATTCAAAAGCAAAGGATACCCATCGCCATTCCTGTATTCGGATGTGAACAAAAAGTAAAAAGCCCATGAAATTAAGGTGGAACTCTTCGTCACGATAATGCTCGGACGAGCATAAACTTAGAATAATATGCCGGAGAAGCTAAAGAGTTGAAGATGGATGGGTGTTAAAAGAGGTTGTATCGCGTGCACAAGAGGCCTGAATAAGCTATGAGAAAAATATGAAGACGAGTATAGGGGGCCGAGGTATGGTGCAGTAGATTACGTCTCCGTGGTGCAGCATATTACTCTGCAAAATGGCGGGCAGGGAAAACGGTGGCGAGGCGAGGGTGGCGTAAAGGAAGCGAAATTTTTGAAGAAAACAGCTAGGCAGTGGAATCCCGATGGACACGTAGGTTAATGGGACACGGCATTCGTTATTCCACGTGTGCGTTGTAAGGCGACGGCGGTGGCGGCGAGTCGCCAAGCGTGCTCATTATGTAAGAATCGGTGGGGGAGGGGTGGGGGGATCTCATTGTGATCGAAGCCGTTGCCCTTGAATCGAATAATCTCGCGCGAATGAGAATGAGCTTGTAAGCGCGAGGCGCTACAGGTGCGTCCCGTGCACTCGCGGGGATGTCCAATCTCCATCAAAATGTTTATTTATCGCGTTTTCTTGCCGACTCATTGATTCTTAATGGTCATGATCGATCGGCATGATATCGCCGCTGCCCGCGACTATTATCTTAAGGTTAGGGTGAGTTACGAATAACGTCGTTACGCGCGCCTCGACGTATGCGACGCATTAATAAGCGGATAATACGTACCCACTCGTATTAACTTGAATGAATAATTACCTCGTTTTATCGAAGGCGTCGCGAAATTGCGTTTAATGCTCGACGTCCAATACCCGGGCAATTGGACTCATCTTCTTCCCAGAAAACATAAAGTACGGGATAATGTAATAATTGATTCGGGTGAGGCGCGAGTACCGAGCAAATTACTAAATAAGTGCGTTCGTGAAAAGCCTGGAATAAATAAAAATACAATGGAAACTTCAATGCCAGCGAGCGAGAGACTGAACTTGCTTCACATCAAAGTCACACCAAACTTTATTGCTTGTACGCGAAAGAGATTTTCAAGAGTACATTATCATTTTCCCGCGTATTGATACGAACAGCTCGGTAATGTAATAATGCATTTAAGTAGTTCGAGCAATTAAAAATTACAATGGAAAGCACGAGAAAATTGAAGAAAAAAATGCTCTCTCGGAATTGTACTTTGATGAAAAGCAACTGGGCAAAAGCAAAAATATCGAGACTATCCTGTAATTTTATAATATTCGAATTTTTTTTATAATATAATCGAAGGAGCTCTCTTTGCGGCGGGCTGCGATGAGTTCTCTCTCTCTCTCTCTCTCTCTCTCTCTCTCTCTCTCTCTCCTTTCTTTCTTCCTTTCATTCAGTATTATTATACGTTCGAGAAGCCGCCTACGTTGTCGTCGTTCAATAATGTAGATAAGGGAATTTTTGATTAAGCATTGCTTTAGAATGGCGTGCTATTCGATTCATAAATCGTGGCAGGATTAATTCTAGAAATAAATCGTAATAAATCGATGATGAAAATGAAAAGGCTAGAAAGGAAGTAGAAGAAGCATGTATTTGCGAACGAGTGTTGAATAAATGATCGAATTAGACATTTTGAAATACAAGGCTAATGCATTATAATAATTTTTTGCATAATCGAATTAAAGTTCTAGGTCTGTCCTTGAAAAGGAAATTGCAAAACAAAGGCTATCTTTACCTTGAGCGATGTACGGTAATGTAACTTACGAGATAAAACATTATTCATGAAAATTGTCGTAAGACATATTTAAACGTAGTATTTAGCTATATTTATGTAGTAGTATTGTAAATAGGCAGTACAGTAAATAAGCTCATAAGAAATAATTTAGCATAGGAGTTTGATATATTTCGGTGGTGGTTTTTTTTTTTTTTTTGGTAAGTGAGCATAGCAAGTGGAAAAGAAGCCGATTGCAAATTCTTCATTACCATAAAACCATGAACTATGCTCAATGATTAGCTTCAAGAAACGATTCATTGTAAAGCAATGCAAGTAATTGTCAGAGTACGTCGGTGTGAAATTAAATACCAACTTTTAACACCTGCGAGTATTAATATATCACGATGAAGGATCAATAGTAAATATCACGAATGCAAAATATAAAGTAAACAATGAAGATTTTCTGCTTGGATCTATATAAAGCAACGATATCGCGTCCCGATTAAGTAATGGTTTTACATCTACGATCTCGAGAGGAATGCATGGAAATCCCATAGTCGGGTCTTCGACATTCAGCACAAACGCGCTAATGGAGATGAGCGCTCCGAGGTATCCGATTAGCCGATTATGCGGGCAGATTCGCAAAGCGTCTCGGGCGGGAAAAGCCGATGCCAACAATCGCGGCCAAGAAGAAGAAAAGAAAAATTGGCCTAGCGAGTGGCGCGCTGACACACTTCGATCATAAGGACAACGAGACGCCTCGATCGAATTTCGATGTGTACCTAGCTTAAAGCCCCCCTCCCCCTCCCCCCTCCCCCCTCCCCACCCC
>NW_011948425.1:4207698-4220237 GCF_000503995.2 Ceratosolen solmsi marchali | reverse complement strand
TTGTCCTTTCGCCCCCGACTAATGCCGACAGGCAGTTAAAAAGAAAAACACAACGCCACGCGCAAACGAGGATGAAAATGGGAGGCTGCGCGCGTTGGCCGTAACTCAGAGACTCTATGTAGGTCTTGGTTCTGCGCAGAAGGCTACCTCCGCCGTGTGAGACGGATCAGGACAAGTGCGCAAGTGCGTCGATCTCCGTGTCGGAAAGGAGGCGGCAAAGTCCTTTAGACCGACGCTACCTCCGTGTATTTACGCACTCGTGCCAATTCCATAATAAACGGCATAACGAAGCTCTTTGCTCTCGGCACATTACGGATGTAGAAACGCGCTCGGCCGCTACATATGCTTACTCACTCCTCTCGTAAATGCGCTCTCGTGCTATTCTAGAATATGATTTGAATTTTGGCCTGAACGACGCTATTATCGCGACAAGCTTTTTTCCGGCTTTATCGACTTTGCCGCCTGCGTCTATCAGTGACTGGGCAATTGAAAAACACCACGGCCACGAGATAGATAGATAGATAGATAGATAGATAGAGAGAGAGAGAGAGAGAGAGAGAGAGACAAAGGCGAATAATTGATTTTCCATCGTTAGCATGTGTAACGCCGACTTTTCATCAACGATGCTTCGATCTCTTTAAATAGCCGTTTTTCATTTGCCTTGTTATATGTATTTGCGATAATTTCCTTCGTTGCCGTAAAAGTCACTATTTTCAGTTGGGTTCTATGGCAAGGTCTGTTACGAGATCCCGTTCGATCCTTATTTTTTCCACGATTCGCTACAGCTCTTCGTCTCCTCCAAGTTGTACTCGTGGATCGTACTCTGTCTCTCTGTCTCTGTCTCTCTCTCTCTCTCTCTCTCTCTCTCTCTCTCTCTCTCTCTCTCTCTCTCTCTCTCTTTCTACCTACCTACCTACCTACCTAACTACCTACCTACGAGAGGCACAGCTTACATCACCTTAGTTGTAAAACAACCAAATAGAATTAATCGTCGAGTGCTCGCAGGCATGTAACCGCCTACTTCATTAGGCGCGCAAGGGTCTGTATTAGCCGAAAAAAAAAAGAAATTATCGTAATTAGGACGGTGTTTGCGGTATGCACAATAAGAAGCTTAATAACGCCAAGCAAATAATTAATAGGCAATAATAATAATTTCATTGTTTTAACGACGATCGATTCAAGGCTCCCGCGATACTTATGTTTTATTGTCAAATTACAACGATGATGAAACGATCGATAATTACTAATAAACTGCCCTCCCGATGATGAATCACTTGTTCATTGTTTACTTATTTCATCGAGCATCCCGGTGGCAAAGCATCTCGAGCGACGATCTTCTCCGCCGATATAGCTGTGTCCTCGGAGGAGACGAGCGAGTCATTTGGGCGACGGGCGCGCCACACCACTAGTGACAGCCACAACTAGTCCCGGAAATGCCGAGCGCAAAGGCGGATTCTCTCGCTCGATTCGTATAAACGAAAGGAAGTAACGTAAGGGTCGGGACGGGTGGTGTATCATCGAGAGAAGGGTCGCGCCCCATGCCCTTCGATATGATGACAAATACGACAGAACTAATAAAGAAAGAGTAAACTGTCTCGGGGACGTGCGCGCGCCGGCTTTACTCACTGCCGCCGCTCGGCACCAGGATTGCTCTCCTTATTCCCCCGGCACCGTTCCTCGTGCTTATAGCGCGGTCGATCAGGTGGCGCGGCGCGCGATTCGGTAGGGAACTCGCCGCCAGAGGCTGGTAACAGGTCGCGGGGTTAAAAAAAACGCACTTGTATCAGCGCCTCTCGTCGCCCGGTGCTGCCCTCTGCAACGCGGCCCATTGATCGCGCGAGCTGTCACACGGGATCAGCTGATCCGGCCGACTCACGTGGAAGGCGATCAGCTGTGACGGAGTGCGAATGGAGTCGAGCGCTTGAGCGGATCATGGACGTGGATTGTGCGGATGCGGAGGTACTGCTGCCCACCGACGACGACTACCTCGTATCGGAGTGCAAGTACGAGTGTGAGTATGAGGGACCGTTTGGGTTATGATGGGGAATCTGTGATAGATGGCTTTCGGAGCCGCGCCGGCTAATCCGAAGGCGCTCGCTTCTTTTGCCTTTTCCATTTGGAACGCGACTCGGCCCATTTTCGTTCGATCGTTTACTATTAAGATCGATCGAACGGATGGCTGGCTGCTCGATCGTCATCGACTCTGATAATGGGCTTTTGCTCTTTCTCTTGCAGATCTCGACCACACGGCGGACGTTCAGTAAGTACCGAGAGAGTCGATGGTCGCTCGCGTGATTACATACTTTTGAGGTTGGAATGGAAACGTGGGTCGAGCCGAGCGGGGCTCGGGCACTCGATGTTAATTTCGCTGGTTGGTACAGAGGAGATCTAGGAGAGTGCTTTTCGATGGCAATTCTTATCGACATGGTTGTAAGACGATTAGGCTGGATACAACGTGACGATATCATTGGAGATTGAGGTTATGGGTCGGACTTAACCTATAAAGCCAATGGACCGATTTTGTCATTATCGATGCAACACGCGGCGCTCTTGGTATCAGCGTATCCTTCTAAGCGTCGATTTCTTTTAATTTCTAGGTTGCACGCATGGGGCGAGACCCTGGAGGAGGCCTTCGAGCAATGCGCCATCGCGATGTTCAACTACATAACTGAACTGGAGCTTGTCGAGGTGAAGCAAGTGCACCACGTGGTGGCCCAGGGCCACGACATGCTAAGTCTCCTCTTTCACTTCCTAGACGAGCTGCTCTACATGTTTTGCGCGGAGCCCTACCTCGTCGCTAAGGTATATCTTGTTCCCTCGGATTATAACGGAACGCGAAATGCCCCCCGCCTTCTCTTACGTACCAAGCGACATCGATTCTCACGTTTATGAATAATTTTATGAAAATCTCATAAAAGCGACGATAATGTTGAGCACGAGCACAGTTAGCAACGATATATCATTATTTTCTTCTGTTTTTGCTTGAGAGTCTTAAAAGATGTTCGATTGTAGGAGAAAGTGTAACGTTGTCAAATTGTAATTTGAGACATTGATTCCCCTTATCAACAAGACTCGATGGAAAATAATAGCCTTGTTATTATAAATCACGATTTTTAATGATGGTAAGGATGACGACGACGACAACTTAGATTATTGCGACGTCTACGACGACTACGACGTAGATGATGCTTAATGCATTGTTAATTTGTCAACAAAACTGATAGCGTTCGCTGACGGGTTATCTTTGCATTATTGCAAATTTAATCATCTAGCATTGATTCGTATTGCGTAAGGGTGTATTGGGTATACGATGCTTTGATCGTGTGAGATATCCAATTGGCAAATTGGAGGCCATTGCATGTGAAAGCAAACGTTAACGAAGCCCCCGGCTTAGTTAATCGCGTGGACGAGCTAATGAAAAATTATGAAGAAGCGCAGATCGGAATCGATGTAGTCATTGTCTAGCATTGCCATAGCATATTTTTCGAGTACAATTCTTGCTCAACGTATTATTTACAGAACAATAATTACGCGCTTGATGCAAGTGCACCTAGGTGAGCGCGCAAAGTTTCACTACCCAATTGCATAATCATTGTTTTCTTGCCCAACGATAATAAAATATCTTACATTACAATAACCCACGGCTCTGAAGCATTGCAGAAGAATGCGGGAATGGTAATCGAGGATCGTGTATGCGATCTCGGCAGACAAGATTAGGCGGCTCTCGGATCCTCCCTATATCTCATTACGCTTTGTCGGCGATAACGTCGGCTCTCGATTAACGTTCTGCCTTGTTTTTCTGCCTAATCAACACAGCGAGTGAAGATCGTGGAGTTCGACAGGGTGAACTTTAGGATAAAGGCGCGGGCGGCCGGCGAGGAGTTCACTATTGGGAAGCACACGCAGGGTGCGGACGTGAAGGCCATCACATACTCGGCGATGCAGATCCACGACCGACCGGAAGCCCAGCGCCCCGAACTCTTCGTCATCATCGACATATGATCACGACGTCTATCTCGATATAGCGCGATCCCCGCCCCGACGACCCTTCTCGCTCAGCCCCCGAGAACGGGTAAGCAAGGGCGAGACGTCGGTCCGGTACGCTTTGAATGTCCATGGTGGGGATCAGCGACGGGTTGCATGGAGCATTATTATTATGGTTGGAAAGCGAGAGATTGAGTGAGAATGAGCGCGAACAGGGGTAACGGGGGGGGGGGGTAATATTCAGCCCTTACGTACGGGGCCGTAGTCCTTTTATACTTGCGGACACTTGGAATAAATACGTTAGGGAATGGGACGCACCGGGCCCCCGTTTCTAATACCCCCTCCCCATCTCGTATTCTCCCAGGGGCCCAAAGTCATATGCGCCGTACTTGTAACCCCGTGCCTGATTGTGACTCCTTTTTCTTCATTTGGTATTTTTTTTTGCACGCGACGTCAGTTTTCTTTGCTTTCATCGACGACGACGACGACGACGACGACGACGACGACGACGACGAAGACGAAGACGAAGACGAAGACGAAGACGAAGACGAAGACGAAGACGAAGACGAAGACGAAGACGAAGACGAAGACGAAGACGAAGACGAAGACGAAGACGAAGACGAAGACGAAGACGAAGACGAAGACGAAGACGAAGACGAAGACGAAGACGAAGACGAAGACGAAGACGAAGACGAAGACGAAGACGAAGACGAAGACGAAGACGAAGACGAAGACGAAGACGAAGACGAAGACGAAGACGAAGACGAAGACGAAGACGAAGACGAAGACGAAGACGAAGACGAAGACGAAGACGAAGACGAAGACGAAGACGAAGACGAAGACGAAGACGAAGACGAAGACGAAGACGAAGACGAAGACGAAGACGAAGACGAAGACGAAGACGAAGACGAAGACGAAGACGAAGACGAAGACGAAGACGAAGACGAAGACGAAGACGAAGACGAAGACGAAGACGAAGACGAAGACGAAGACGAAGACGAAGACGAAGACGAAGACGAAGACGAAGACGAAGACGAAGACGAAGACGAAGACGAAGACGAAGACGAAGACGAAGACGAAGACGAAGACGAAGACGAAGACGAAGACGAAGACGAAGACGAAGACGAAGACGAAGACGAAGACGAAGACGAAGACGAAGACGAAGACGAAGACGAAGACGAAGACGAAGACGAAGACGAAGACGAAGACGAAGACGAAGACGAAGACGAAGACGAAGACGAAGACGAAGACGAAGACGAAGACGAAGACGAAGACGAAGACGAAGACGAAGACGAAGACGAAGACGAAGACGAAGACGAAGACGAAGACGAAGACGATGACGACCCAACGACAACGACGTCGATGACATCCGTGTGAATTTTTTAGTGTACAAGACATTGTAATCTAGATTGCAGCTCGAAGGATTTGCAGCTACGAGCCGTTCATGCCCGAACGAACGTATTATATTGTTGTAACGAATAAAGGCAAACGAGCGTTGAATACACACGCAGGCACATACATACGAACACATACAACCACCAACTTTTGCACATGCGCTTGCGTGCGTATGTGCATAAATTTAAATTACACATAGAAGGAACGGGCGCGCGCACTTGTATTTAGGTGTATGCAGATGTGTTTTTTATACGTACGAATGCATATACTCGTATGCGCTTCTTTCTCTCTCTCTTTCTCTCGTCCCCTCCCTGTCTCTCTCCTATCCTCTCTCTCTCTCTCTCTCTCTCTCTCTATATATATATATATATATATATATATATATATACCGTAAAGACAAATAGATGCGTGCGCGTGTGTGCGTGCGTGCGTGATGTTATGTACATAGGTATGTATGCGCACACGATGTAAACGCGTAGGCATGTAATTAGCGATGGCCCATAGAATGTCGAGTAAACGCATTGCGATGCAGTTTACATGCGGGTTTTGTAAAATCGCCGGCGACCGGGCCGCAAGAACCTCTGGCTCGCGCGCTCCCCCTCATCGGAGAATCGCACATTTGTAACCCTGAATAAAAAGAAAGGCGAGGAGCCGTCAAAAATAAAGACCACCCAAAACCCCCGCACGCAAAAGCCCCTTCCGCCCCCGCGTCGCCTCGTCAATTCGACTCACCAAAAATAAAGAAATAAAGAAACAGGACAAAAAGTGTAAAAAGAACCGACCCCTCTCCTTCCCGTGCATGCGTCCGCAGAATGACGAAAATTGTCCAATTACAGGCAGTGGGCGCCCCCGCCGCGGTTCTACGGCCCTGCGTGGCTGTCGCGCCGTCTCCTCCCTCCTTCTCACTCCTTCCCTCGTGCGCTGCAGTCTGCGGTTCCGTTGTCCGCGAGAGCGAGACGAAGATGGAGAGCTGCGTCCCTTCGGAGGGACGGCCCACGGGCGAGCGACAGAAGGGGTGGGAGCGAGACGGAGCTAGTCGCAGCGGAGGCGCGCGCGAACAGCGTCGAGAGACGAGAGAGCGGCTGTTTAGTTTGGGAGCGAGCGCTTTCGGACGAGGAAAGCAGCCGCGCGTAGCACTCAGTTCGAGTGTCCCGTTGGAGCAGCCGAGATCCTGAGGCGAGGAGTCAGGGAGGGAGTGAAATCGAAAGAGCTCGGCGGTAGGTAGATCGTCGTGGCGTGGATCCCGTCGGTCCTGCGGGAGAGACACGCGGTTGGACGTCGTCGAAAGGAGCTGTGTCTCCCACCTGCTTGGTTGAGGAGCCACGGAGGAGAGGAGGACCGATCGGACGGCCTCCTCCTCGGACAGGGAACGGCAGTGCCTCCTCGAGGCACGGTACGGGGCTGGACGAGTGCCGCCGTTGCCTTGGGAGTAGCGGGTGTTTCGCCGACCGCGGCTCAAGCCTGCGAGGGAGGCCCGGGCCGCTCGTGGGAAAAGGGCTGGCCGCGACGGGACGTTGTCGGGGTCGGTGACGGTGACGGAGACGGAGACGGAGGCGGACGCAGCAGCACGAGCCACAGTTGGCAGCACTCGCGATCAGCCCGTGGCAGCGCGAAGAGCGGGAAATACGAGCGCAGGTTTTGGCGCGCAGCGGCGCTTCGAGCCGCGACCGGCAGATGGCCGATGCCGGTGCGACGACAAGGACGACAGGGAGTCGAGTGGCGCGCGTGGAGGAGCAACCACGGGGAGCTTTGCGAGTGAACGAACTGGGGTCTAATTTATTATTGCCGATCCTTGAATAACCTAATCAGCTCCAGAAACGGTCCATCGTACCGAAACTCGCTCCTCTGCCAGCCAGAAGACGAGAGAACTGCCGTTCCGCGGTTTCTGCTCCTTCTCGCTCACCCGTACACGCACGCATACAGCCGCTCGCTCGCTCGATTGCCGTCTCTCTTTGGCACGCGCACACAGCCCCTCGAACGCGAGTGAGGTAGTAGTATACGGCGACGGTGACGGCGGCGACAGCGGCGGCGGCGGCGGCGGCGGTGGTGGTGGTGGTGGCGGCGACAGCAGCAGCAGCAGCAGCAGCAGCAGCAGCAGCAGCTACAGCAGCAGCAACGACAGGAAGAGGAGGAAGAGAATCATTTACGACAACGACGGTGCTAGTCCTCGAAAGGTCGGGTTGAGGAAGGAACATGCCGCCGAGGCCCGGGCGTTTGGATTTAGCGACTTCGCTGTGAGTCGTCGCAGAAAAAGAGGCGGAGGCGGAGGTGGTGGTGGCTGCAGCGGCAGCGGCGGCGGCGGCGGCAGCGACGACACAACGACATCGACAACGACAACTACGACGAGGACGACGACGACGACGACGACGACGGCGGCGGCGACGACAGTGCGAGCCGAGGCCGCAAGATCGAGTCCCTCGGCCGAGGGGAAGAGCCGAGAAGTGAGACTGGAGAGTACCGTGGAAGGAGAGGAGGAGAGAGAGAGGGGAAAAGGGGGCCGTGTGCAGGCCGCAACTTATTCTCGACTCCCTCGGCGAAGCCGTGCCCTCTCTCTCTCTCTCTTGGGGCGGCCCGCGCTCAACCCGTCCTCGTGGCCGTCCTCGGCGCGCTCCTCGTGCCCGCAGAAAATGGAGACCGTGGCTTGCCACCGCTCGTAACGAGAGAGAAGACAAGCGCTCGCGCTCTGTCCTGCTCAGCGCGGCTCCCCCTTCGTCGTGGGGCCCCCCTTTAAATATCGTGTGGCGTCCGGTGCGCGGGCACGCACGCACGCACGAGGGTGGCCGTCGTCGGCAGCAGCAGCGGCAGCGGTAACGGTAACGGCAACGGCAACAGCAACAGCAACAGCAACAGCAACGGCAACGGCAACGGCAACGGCAACGGCAACGGCAACGACAGCAACGGTGGTGACGACAACTGCGACAGCGACAGCGGCGGTGACGGCGTCGACGACGACGACGACGGCAACAACGGCCACGGCGACGACGACGACGTCGATAACAACGATAACCAGGACCTGTGAGGGGTCGACGAGGCGCAAGAGAAGGAGACGGACGTGGACGACAGGGATCGAGCACAGCCGGTACGAGCCATGTCTCGCTGGGACTGACACGCGAGTCCACTGGGGTTTGAGCACCGAGAGGCGGCGAGCAGCTGTTCCGGTGACCGGCAGGCGTGACAACCACGACGACGACGACGACGACGACGACGACGACGACGAGGACGAGGCAGAGGGGAAGAAGGAGCACCACCACCACCGCAGCGCCCACGGCAGCACAAGTAAGTGTGCGCAACTCATCGCTCGTGGGGCCTCGTCTCGGTGGCGCGGCTCGCTATTTCCTTCCTCGGGCCTGCTGCTACATCCGCGGTCCTAACCTCGGCGGCGCGTTAAAGCCGAATCGTAGGGCACGTCGCCGTGATCCCCCTTGCCTGCGCCGACGCAACGACTGTACGTACGTACGACTTAGGTCTATCTCGCTTCCGCGGTCGCTCACTTTCTTCTTTCTCGCTCTTGCTCTCCCGCTTGCTCGACTCCCGATGCGTTCAAGCTTGCGAAAAATCGTCGGGTTTACCTTCGGAGGTTTGCCTCGACGATTCATTCTCACTCTCTCTCTCTCTCTCTCTCTCTCTCTCTTTCTCTCTCTCCCTCTGCGCTCTCACTCTCTCTTCGCTCTCTCTCTCTCTCTCTCTCTCTCTCTCTCTGCCGGCGCATATATATACACGTCGTGTCCGTTGCCCCTGCCGTCCGGTTAGCGGGAAAAACTGGGAAGCGACACGCGGTGCACGTATTTTCCTATCGATGTCGGATAATAAATCCAGGTTGCCACATCCTATTATTCCCTTCGTTTCGCTCCCTTTTCATATTTCCTTTATTATTTTTTCTTTTGCACAGAGGCTCCTAGGAAATACGAAAAGTAGTGTGCTCGCTTGGCCCCTTTCCTCTCTAACCCTCGCTGTGCCTTCTTCTCATACTCCTTACTCAGTCCTGCTCTCTCGCTCTCTCGTGCTCTCACCGCGGCACAAAAACACTTTAAGAATTATGTGTTTTCTCGTTGGATAGATGGTGAGCGGGAGAGCGAATGTCTCGACCGGCAAAATTCTCACACGTACGTACGTGTACGCACACACACGAGGCACGACAAGAGTACACAAGGCCTTAGAAACATTTCGACGTGTTAACGATCTGCTGCTGCTGCCTCGCTCTCGTTTTCTCTCACAGCCTCGTGTCGCACAGACACGACGTCGCGGGCGGCTCTTTAAAAGCTTTCCTTCCCCCTCTCCACGTCCCTCTATAAACTTCTTTCTCGTTCTCCTCCTCCTTCAATTGCTCCTTGCCTCTGGCTCTCTTTTGCTCTCCCTCGCTTGCTCGCTCGCTCGATCGCTCTCTTTTTCTCTTAACGACGGAGCTCTCGTCGATTCTCCTCGAGGCGAACATCCATGTGTATTGTGTGTCGTGCACAGGTCGCGACATCAATTCCGACGGAAGTCACTAGCGCGCTCGCGAGAGAGTCGGCTATTCGCGCCACGCTCTCGTGTATACGCGCATAGACGCGCTGACTTTGCGATCCTCGTCCTTCCTTATTGTGCCTCGGCTTTTTTACTCTTCGCGCTTCTTCAAGTGCGGGGCAAGTCGGAAAAAGGACGATTTTACGGGGCTTCTGAGGTACCGTCACTCGGCACATTCAACGGGCGGCTCCTCTACGGGGAAGGACACGACCGCCCGAGCTTTCGCCTCTTCATCCCTTCTCAACTTGACCCTCGTTCCTCACCTCCATCTCTACTTCAACCTACGCCTCTACCTCCACCCCATGCTCCACCTCCACCTTCATCTCCACCTCTATCTCTATCATCGCCTCCCCCAATCCGACATCCCGCTTTTACACCGCACGTGAGAGCTTTTGGCCCTCTCTTGTGACCCGGCTGGCGAGTCTCTCGAAACCGCCCGATTCTGCTGCTTCTGCTGCTGCTGCTGCTGCTGCTGCTGCCGCCGCCGCCGCCGCCGCCGCCGCCGCAGGCCGCTGCCGCCGTTGTTTCCGATGCTCTTCCTATGCTTTCTGATGCTTCGACTGCATCGTTCGGCTTCTTCTCGTTCTCTTTTCTCTCCCCATGGCTCAAGCCGGGTGAATCGATATTTTCAAAAAGCGAGCCCTTAGCGCTCTACCTGTGTGCCCTCGCTCGGTGTCGATCGACCTTTCCAGCGATTCCCAAAATACCTTTCGACGTGTCTCAGGTCGTGAGAAATTTTCGTACAGCCGCGTTTGGCTTTCTTCACGTTTCTTCCCTTCTTTTCTCTCATTTTTTCCCCCTTTCTTTTTTCCGTTCCATTTTTTACTTTTATCCCTCTTCAAGTACAATTATCGCACGACATTGGGCCTTTTTCTCAATAGCTAAACATGAACATTGCGCACTCGTTTTTACTCTTTAACTCTAGGCTTCACTCCACCGTACAGCGTGTACGTACGCGCCTGCCTCATTGTAATGAGCTTTATATAATGATTAGCCTTTACGGAAAAATGTATTTCATCCTCTTCTCTCCTTTTTTCTATTCCCTTCGTTATCTCCTTTCGATTGATGAGCTACTCGACTCTCGGCTCGTGTACGAGGCTCTTCGTTTTCAATCGGTTAACGTAGAGATGTATTTCATTGGGAAAATTTATCTAAACGCGCAGTTATTCGTTATCCACGATAAAGTAAATCGGCATTTTCAGAATTGCAATTTTCGTTAAAACGATTTGTCAGAAAACTTTGCGAGATCCGTTTATTCGTCGACAATTTGCCGAGAATGAGTCGATTTCTCATCCTTTATGTCATTTGTCCCTAATTTTACACGGAACATTTCATGTATTAGCCATGCAATTAAATATCAGTGTCGATTTTTGTTTATATATATATATATATATATATATATATATATGCTTTTTCGATTACATACGAAGTCGGCAGTCCAGAAGTCTATTTGTAACTTTTTAACGATGTTTTTCATTCAACGCGATATGTTTATTTTGTGTTATACAAAGGAGTTATTGGAATGAAATCGATATTACTTACATTTAAATAAAACGAATGGTCCTGAACGAATAAACGTGACCCGATTGAAATTAATGATTCCAAGAGAAATGTGCGAGCAAATATTATGGGTGAGCATATTAATCGGTGCATTTTACCCAGATTAATATTGCAGTCTCAAGCGCATAATTATTTCCTACGTCGTCAATTCTTTTCCAAACGTACTTATCATTACTAGCAGTAACTTTCAACAACAACCGCCTTATCTAACAAATCGTCGTTTGAAAAAATAAGCCGCACGCGCGCGCACACGATCAATTATCGAGAAACTCGTGGAAACTACAAAATCATATGTTGACGCACGAGCTACAGCATGCGTATACGTGTAGTAGTGAGTGGATTTTTTTGCCCTCGTCTTCCCCTCATAGCGCGTTTAGATTGCAGCGCTCAATTTCCTCGCTGACTCGGATAAAAAGGAGCGTCCGATTATTTCCTATTTCAATTCACGCGAGATATTCAGTATTCGCCAGTCAGTATCAGGAATTTAGCAAGAACTTTGGATATTGCGAGGCGAGAGCGTCCGAACCCCTCCTCGCGATCGTCGGGGATAAATTCCGCGCAAGGGCGTAACGGCATCTGGCGCTCGCTCGCGCGACGACAATGGGCCCGTAAAGCGCGAATCCTGGGGTTAGCGGGCCCCGGCAATTGCATCAGCGGTGTTGTTGCGTGGTAGGGTGGGGCGGGAGGGGTGTCACAAAAGGGGATCGGGCCGCGTAACGACGTTCCGCAATACACTCGGTGTGCGCACGAGATTACGGGGGTCTTGGAGTTGAGCGCGCGCGCCCTTGGGGGTGAAGCTAGGCAAGGCGAGCCGAAGCAAAGTGAAGTGCGACGCGGCTGTACGTCGCTGACGGAGGAGAAACGCGTGGCCGCTGATCGATTCCCTTTGCGCGGCAAGGACGTCGGCGCCGGGCGCCGGGCTCCTACGCTCCTTTTCCGAGCCGCCGCGGATTTTCCGAGCATCGATGGTTGGCGGGGCGAGGGACGAGGACCCACAGCGGCGGGGTCGGTGCGACGAGGGCAGAATGAAAGGGGGTGGTAAAGGGAGAGTACATTAAAGTGAGTGGCGAGAGTTGGGTTGGGGGGGGGGGGGGGGG
>NW_011948425.1:4178134-4203134 GCF_000503995.2 Ceratosolen solmsi marchali | reverse complement strand
CAAGATTTCAAACATATCGTTTGAAACATGATTTATATGCTTGAATTATTAGAAATCTATTCCAGAATGTGAATTATCAATTAACTGGTCTCATGGTAATCATGGTTTCTTACTTTTCTAATCGTTTAATAATTTGTTTAGCTTCAAATACATATGAGGTCAACACATGGTGAAATAGAAGTGTTCTTGTGTCCGGACGATCCAGGAACAAAGGCGCCTTTACCTTCGGGTTATACAACAACGATGAATACGAATACGACAACGACGCCGCAATCTCCTGTGTCAAAGCCCTCGACAACATCATCAATACCGTCTGAATTCTTAATACACAATTCCGGTGATGTGAAGGTAGAGCCAGTACCTACGACAGAAGATTGTTTATCATCCGGGCAGACCTTGCTCTCTGCACTTTCCTCAGCGGGAATGAGAGACGCACTTCTTTGCGAATCGGATGATTTCGGTCTCATGGGTGGTGGCAGACTTCAATTGCAAACCGAAGATCAACATTTGCCTGCAGGTAATATTCTACTCCAACCTTTATTCGCCGTTTTGTTTTACAAGTGCTGGAGTGTCGAGCAGTTTCATTATAACAGTTTTAACTAAGCACATTGTATTGTTTTAACTATACTCTTGAGAAAAAGATACATTGAATTTTTCATTTTATAATGATTCTTTGGAATTGAAGACGTATTGCGAATATAAAAAAAACTATACATCCACTATCTTTGTGCATATAAAATTACATGATAAATCATCATAAATCATGCGACAATATGAGCAATTCCACGGTCGGTCATTCTCTTTAAAACATCGATAGAGACGTTATATGGACCCAAATTAACCACTCCCTGACGGAGCTCTGACTGTGACTTGTGTAGTCATTATTAATCACATCACAGGCAGAGTTCTAGTTAGGTAATGGTTCATAGCAACATAACACGATTTGTATAACAACAAATTAATAATAAGGTATAATATATTATAGAAAAAAGTACGTTAAATCAATGTAACAATCCTCGATAAATCTTTCGATTAGTAAGATAAAAGAAATTGCCAATTGATTTGAAATGAAAGTACATATTCATTAATTCACAAATAAGGAAGATTTTACATTATTTTATTATTTATGTGTTTCAGACTTGAGTATTCTCGACTTTGGAGAGTCTCTGCTTTCATTGGAGCCACCTCTTTCAGAAAGCGACTATTCATTTTCACTGGGCACAGAAGAAGGTCTCTCAGATCTCTTTGATTTACGATTTTAACTTATTGGTATTGCTAAGACAATATTTGCACCAAATTTTTATTTAAAGTTTGGTTCGTATCCAAGGGAGTACATTTTACTTACCATGGAACATAACTTTGTACTTAGTGGTACCTGTCCAAGACTCAACACAGTCATTGTCGTTAATCTGTTTCTTCTCAGTTTCTATGGACATCACAGAAGGCACTCAAGATTCTGATAAACTAATTTTTCTCAAGTTACATTTAAAAGACAAAGAAAAATTAATGAAAAAGCAGAAAAAAATAGTAAACGTCAAAGTACACATATCACACACGTTGGTAGTACAATGTACAAGTTTTTCGATGGATTTAGTTCGCCGTTAACGGGAATTAAGTTATTAATTAATTGTGGGACTAATTGCAAGCCTTCGTAATGCAGCGAACGACGCCAAGGGCTATTTTCGTGCAATTTAGATTTGTGTATAATAGTGCGTTTGAAAGTTGCTCGTGTGTCCGAAACAGTACCAGCATGAAGGAATGCAGGAAGCGAGACTCTTAGAATATATTGTTCTAGATTGTATACTATACCTTTTTGCATTGATCAACAGTTTGCAAAGCATCTTAGATCTGAATTTGTAATATATTATTTCGTTAAATGTAAGCGCCTAAGTTTGTAGTATGGACTCATTGGATCTAAGACTTTGTAATGCAAAACTAAGCCAGCAGAATCGTATAAAAAAAAAAAATATATATGCTCTGAATTATTAATGGTCTCTAGTTTCCTTTTCTAACTGTGTACGCATGTAAGCGAATGCGTATGCGTGCATGCACGTGTGTATGTATGTGTGTACGTTACGAATGATAGTGTTTGTATGCGCGCATGGATAAATGATTGGTTAAATAAAAGAAAAAAAAATAATAATAATAATAAGTCAATCGTATTGAATTAGCCTTTATTAGATTTTTGTATAATTATTTTTCGTGGTTCGTTTTGTACCCATGTACCTTGTTTAACACACACAAACACACATTTAGACAGAGAGAGAGAGAGAGAGAGAGAGAGAGAGCTCATAATAATACATAAAAGTACCTTAATTACATTGACTGACTATTGTCCAACATTAATGTTCGAAACTTATCATATGTTGGGGGAGGGGTGGATGGGGTGGGAAATTTAAGTGTCGAAACTGAAAATGAAGTGTAAGAAACAAAGGCCCTTGGAAGTATATCGTCAAGTATAAACGCATATTCAATATTGTAGCGATTGTCTAAGAATTATTCAGTACACAATCTCATTCTGAACCTGATTAAGGGGTTTCCATAAGGAAATTATTATTCCATTAAATCTTACTAGCAACTTACACGAAAACTTTAATAGCATGTAACGAAAACGGCCGTTTTAATGTGTTTTAATAATTATAATCAAAGTAATTTAATGTTACATTAAATTAATATTGCTAACTATTCTTTTATGAAAAAAAAATTTTTTAATTTTGATGTAAATTTTTTGCCTTAACATTTATTATATGTATTCTTATCTAATATTTATGTACTTGGATCATACTCTTAAAATTATTTTCGAGCATTTTCTTTAGAAACCCCTTGAGGATGTACTCTAATGTACAATTTAGTGTACGTCCAAAGCCATAGTGCCTATATTATAAAGATCACAATTTTCTGCAATTGTAAATACTTTGTATACCTACGTATGTATAATTGTAAGGACGTAACGGTACCAATGGACAAGAAAGATACGACTGTTAATTCAGTACGTCTAACATGAACTGTATCAAATAATTAGTTATTTTTAATTCTCAAACTTACTATTGCTATGAATATTATTATTATTATTATTATTATTATTATTATTATTATTATTATTAAATATTAAATATTAATGATTATTATTAAATCATTAAATGAGAGAATGTTAGTTTATGTAGTTACTTATAATATCTATTCACTTGAAGAAACGATCTTCATTTTTGATCATTCATTGCTGCTTCGATAAAGTTCTTTAAGTAACGATTCATGTGTTCAAAATAATAAAAAAAAAATTAAATAATGCCTATTGAAAAAAAAGTTCTCATTCAAAAATGTAGATCAAGCTTCCAGCAAAGTATACATCTATATAATCATAAAGTAGAACTTTGTGCAAATGAACGAGACTTACCATTTTTATATATTAAATGTGTGCAGGTAAATAGTATTGATAAAATTTGTTAAATTATGGTTATTAATTTTTAAAAATGTTCAAAACGGAATATCAGATATATTTGAGCATTGAATAAAAAAAAATTCTATTTTACCAAAACCGGTGTCGTTGTTTGCACAGAAATTATACTTCTAAGAATTATACGTTGTCAGCGAAAAGTAGAATTATACAAGAATATGCGCATATACAAAATACATATGCATATATCGTATGCATGTGTGTGCCTGTAGTTCTGTATTTTTCTCATCTTTTTTTCTTCTTTTTTTTTCTTTTTTTTTTCCTTTTAATAAATTAAAATTTGAAAGAGAGCGCTTATTAAAACATTTTTCATTATAGTGAGAGTTTGTATATTTTCTAATCGACGTTACATAATTGCGCCATCAACGCATAACTCGTTATTTTATTTAACAACGAAAAAGAAAAGAAGCCGATATGTCCTACAATTGTTTTTAACAGTATGCCGATAGTCGGCAATGCAAAGTATCTGGACGGACCGCGACGTTTCCGTCCAACATAGTTTTTTTTTATAGATCCTTTTTTATTCTACAAGAATCATGGCTAGTTTCGTTGCAGAAATCATCATTGAAGTTTGAAACTGCTCGTACTACGATTAAATGGCAAACACCCCCGTTATGATCCGCCACCCTGTCGAACATCAAATTATTTTATTTATTTATTTTTATTTAATTTTTTTTTTTTTTTTTTTTTTTTTAAATTTGTTTTCTTTTTGAATTGTAATTTTTTCACTACACGAAAGTATTTTGAACAAAAATTTCTCGTAGCGAAACTAGCAACAAAACGAGCGAACGATTAGTGTAAACAATGTAAGGATCAAAAGATTGCGAGTGCTGTTTGTTGAATTTTTGAAAAAAGTGAACGTTTAGAGGGAAGATATTCTTTTCCATTTATCGCACGTCTCTTATCCCGATTCGATGTACTCAATTTTCAGAATTCACCGGAATCGGAGCTCTGCTTGTCTATGAACCTTAAGAGCTATTTGCAATGACATAATTGATTCGTGCAGTTCTGTAAATGAAAAGAAAAAGTAAGGGAACGACAGAGTATGAGAATTATTATGAAATATAATCTTGTGTAACGGGATGAAAACGGACTTTATCATTTATTCTTCGAAATCATATTCCCTGGAAAAAAAAAAAAAAAAAAAAAAAAAATTTTCACATTAATAATTTACTTATTAATGCCACTAAAAGCTATTAGTTTACAGTCAAATAAAACTATTGTACTTATTGCTATTCTTTAATAATATTTTCAGTAATAAATTATATAACGGGAATTAAAATATTTTGTTGTTAACTTTATTTTAATTGCATAAAATGTGTTGTATAATGATTAATTTATACTTACGCTTCAGCTATACTAAAGTATTAAGACTGAATAATAATAGTGTCTCGATGCACAGAAAGCGTAAAATATTCGATTTTTAAATTCCGCATTTAAATTTTTTTTTATCTCAATTGTTATTATTATTTTAGTTGAGAGTGATGCTGGCGATATTTGATGCAGAACAAAAGATACAGACAATAGGCATTATTGTAAATGCTCGTAAAATTCATAATCGTCGATTGTCAACTTGTTCGGACATTATTTTGACAGAGGCCATTATCATTTTATAGATTCCAATAACTCTTACATGAATCGGCGATATTAACAAAAATATTTATTATGTACATAAACGAAAATTTTTTTTTTTTTTTACCTCTGATTTATCGCAATTTTGAGCATATACTTAATATATTTCTTTTTCATTTCAGCCAGCCAAATCATTTTATTAGTCAATAAATATAAGTATAACCGAGCACTACAGACCTCTCCCCGTCAGCTAATGGAACTTTTAAGTTTCATCATTTTTATAGCTTAATGTCATTATGCTTTTTATTCTATGTATCTTTAAAAACTGTTTAAAGTATAGGACATGGATAGGCTAACTCAATCACGTGTACGTCTTATTATTTGATAAATAAAGTTTTTAATAATTTTTCAAACGACCCCTCTAACCATCAAAATAATATACTTTTTTCAAACTTTAACCCCCATAACCCAACCACGAAAACAGGTATGTATCGCGATTATTATTATTATTATTATTATTATAATTATTATTATTATTGTCGACGATAAAATGAAGCCTATGTAACGAATCAAATATCCCCTGTAAGAGATGAAAAAAGCATCGATGCCCCAAATTAATTTGGAAGGAAAATAAAATCTTAGTGCTCAAGAGAAAGAGAGTATGTGTGTGAGTCATAAATAGAGTAATGGAGATAAAAAAAAAAAACATTGCGGATCACTTGGAAGCAGCTCTGCCCCCCGTGCGGGTATTGGAGTAAGAAAATGTGTTTATGAGCGTGCAAAAGCGAAGCGAAAGAAGTCGAGTGCGTGTCTCGTCGGTGCATTATTTCAGCCTAAACGCAACATTTTTTTACACCAAAGAGCGATAATAAAATCAAGTGCGGCTCAGTCTGCGTGCCTACGTCGCGATTAAGGGTTAACAGATGCATATGTATGCGCGTAGCGCTCCTTAAACGAAAAGACTTAGAGAGAGAGAGAGAGAGAGAGAGAGAGAGTGCGAGAAAGAGAGAAGAAAAAAAGTAAAAACACGCGCTAGCGAAAAACAAAATAACGTTAATGACGGGACAAGTCTGTTACGAATCTAACCCTACTTTTGTTCCGCGCGCACGCGTCTTCAAATCACTCGCAATCATCACGTTAATTTTCCATATTACCAAAAGCATCGCGACGGCTCTTTAAATTTAACCGATAACCCATCACTTGGCCTTCGAGTACGTCCCTCGGCTTTCTAAAGACCGTGTCATACATCTCCGCCAAAGGCCAAACAAAACCGTTAAACAATTTTCGGCCTGCCATTGAATACGTATTACGTGCCTCTCCTCTCAGCCCCGAACCACGATCTCCGTATTTTTCCGATCTCGCCGCCTCTTTAGCTCGGCTTAACTCTTAACCTACGAGCGATATCAGGTGAAACGAAGCCAGAGACCCGCATTTTTCGGATTATCTTGAGTATATCTATCGCCGAGGTTGGTCGGCATTTCGCCGTCTTTCGCGGCTCCTCCACTCTCGCAACGTGCCCGCCCATTCGTGTATGACCCGGGTGAATAAGTGTATACTGTGCACGCGTACGCAGCGTCGGCCGTCGTCGACGAAGAGACGACCGAAGTCCTGAGAATGAGAGAGCCAGCTCTAATATAAGCGGCGGTAACCTTTAAAGAGTGCAGAGGAGCGAGTGAGGACCGAGGGAGCGAGTGTGCGTGCGCGGGCGCGCGCGCGCGCCTGTCCGTGTTAAGAGTCGAGAGAGAGTGAGAGAGAGAGAGAGAGAGAGAGAGAGAGAGAGGGCAAGTGAAAACGCGTCATGCGTAGTCGAGCAGTTACAGTGGTGAACTAAGCAAGCTGCGAGTGCTGTGACTTGCGACGAGAGTAGAGAGTGCAGGGCGGCCCGTGTGTTTGTGCGCGAGTGTGCGTGCATTAGATCAACGATTCGCAGCCGGTTTCTCTCTTCCCCCGAGGAGAGATAACCTAAGCGTGAAGCGGACTCTACGTGTCCCTCTAGATCCGGCGCGCACGTTATCCCTGCAGCCTGGAGCACGGAGCCGCGACACGGGTAATAAGCGAGTCGGCTCCTCGAGGTGCATTCAACGAGTATCGCCCGTGAGTTAGTTCGTCGCACCGATCGTAGCCATCACCGCTGATATTTCGCCCTGGCCCGTCGTAGCCCGGAGCATCAGCCCGGGTCGAGCAGACAGGATGAAGTGGTTAGGCGCGAGTAGTGCCGGAGCTGGAGGCGAGCCGGCACCCCCCATGCAACTCCACCATCCATCGGCTAATGGACATTTAGCTACGGTGAGTCGAGCTTCCGTACCAAGCGCCTCCAAGTCTCAAATTTATGCGAGCGATCCCTTGCGCTCTTAGAGACTTTGGTTGTTGGGCTTCAGCCCAGCGGATCGCCTTGAATGCTGGATCGAGCAAATTTGAATATTGGCTAGGGGATGTAGCTGAAAACTGTCAAAAGCCATTTGTCCTGTACCGTGGTTGTTTGGTGCTCTTAAAATTTCATTCTCTTAATGTAGAGAGACTCGTAGCTGCGAGGGATAACGTATCAACGTTCTGGCCCAAATTCTTTATGAGATTATCGATTGTATGAGTTTAGCGATGCTCGGTTTGCTCTAATATTACTGAATAATGTGCAACTTTATTGACCACTGGCATATACAATCGTTCTTCTTCTTAAATCACATTAAACGGATGGAAATTTCTTATTATGATTAAAGCCTCTCTATGAGTAAAGAGCATTATGATTATGGAAGTGCTTTGTGAAGTGTTATATGTAGACTTAACCATAATTCTTATAGTTGAAGTTAATAAACATTCTTTTTTTAGGACACCGAAACTTGTGGTCAGGTTATGGCCGGAGGGGACGCCGTACGTTTACCACCTGGACAGACACATCCAATTGGTGTAAATCGAGTTCAAGATGAACCCATGGTTGGTTATGTATTTCAACGTCCAACGGATCAAGATTTTGGCGTTCAGACATCTGCTTTCCAAACAAAACAAACCCCGCGGGCTTGGGCTTTAGCGGATGATGGAATCATTGATAACGTAAGTGCATTACAAAATATCTTTCATTTTAATGGACATGTTCGATTATATCGCATAGTCATATGAAATTGAATCCTATTATAATTATGTGAAACGTAAATATTTTAGAATCAAGAAAAGTGGAAGTATCCTATGAATAAACTCGGAGTACCACAACAGAGTCAACCTCAACAACTTGGCCTTCAAGCAATGAATAATGTACATATGCCATATGAAATTCATCCCATGCAATTAAAAGTAATTACCATTGAGCGTTAAAGTAAGTGGTTGCAATATCAAAGAGCACTGATAATAAATTTAATATTTCAGAGCGCCACCCCGGGAACAGAGCATTTAGTTTACTTAAATAACCAAATGACAGCGCAGCAGCAAGTAGCATTGTTTCATCATCAACAGCAGCAACAGCAACAACAGCAACAACAGCAGCAGCAATTTAGAAATGGACAGGTTAGTAAAAATTTTATCCCAATTTTGTATCGACACATTTACAATCGATAACAATTTCAATCAGACTAGGCAATAATTAAATAATAATAACCAATATTGGCTGAAATTCTTGTTATTATTATAAAATTCGATAAGACGAACATATCAATATTAATATTAATTTATGAGATTAATAAAAAATGGAATCAAATTCTGATGAAGTAAATGTATTAAATTATCTATTTTGGTGATGTAATATATTATATTTTATAAATGCGACTTCTAAATTTTTCATTCAAATAACAATTATTAATTGCAATGCCCCATTTTGGTTGGCTTTCACACCATTCGTACTGCATGTAATATTTTCAAATACATATTTTCATAAAATCGTAAATACGATCTCCTTCTTTGATGTATAAATATTAGAATGTCAACAAAATGGAGTACAACTAACGAATGACTAGTAACTAATTAATAAATTTGTACAATAAGATTACATTTAACGAAGTGTAATTTACAGTCTATAAATAGGATACAAAATACATTTAACTATAATACTTATTATTATTTTTATTTTTTCTGTAAGTTTTGTATAATTCTTAAAAGATTATTTGTTTGAACAACGAAAGATATGCTGAAAGAAATAATTAAAAAGAAATCATTTAGGAAGCTATAAGACACCAAAATTTACTTTATATAAATTAATAGTCTGGACTCTATAAATATACTTTGAATACATTTTTACTTAATAATACATGCCAATGACACATTAATAGAAACTTAAGAAGGCGGATTAAACATTGTTTTCAGACCAATATTTATTTTTTGATAATTGATGTATGAAAGTATATTAATTACTACATGGTGTAGTAACATTTATTGTTCTTCTAGCAAAATTTTTGATAATACGAATTTTAAATTCTGCACATCATTTTATGCCATGAATAATAATGTAGATCTTAAGATTGAAAATATAGAATACTTTTATCAACATAATTGTATAAAAATAATTTTATTTTTCATATAAGATTATTAATTAAAATAACAATCCTATTTCTAAATATAGAATATAGTCATAAGTTTTTTTTTTTGTTTTTTTTTTGTTTTTTGTTTTTTTAATTCTGTTCTTTCCAATCAAACACTAAATATTTAAAAATGCTTGGAATAAAATTAAAATGAACTTTATTCAAAGCAGTAGAAATTCTTTGAAATGTAAGTTCATGATATCGAAGATACACATAATAGAGTTATTACACTGTCAAATAAAATTTTCATTAATTATCGTACAATCCTTATAATATAACCAAGCACGTTATATCAAAAGTGTCTGTAAAAAATATTAGTAGACATTGTGCTTATCAATCTCATTTTAACTTAAGTTGTTTCAAAATATAGTTGCTGGTCTCGGTGAAAATATAAATACAAAAATTTGTCTTTCAACAGCAATGAATTTGATATTAAATTTTTGCTACGACATGCACATTTACAGTGATTATTTTTTATATGACGATATTAAAAGGATGTAAAGTTTGGCACTTTGCAGCCTCCTGCGTTAATTAATAAAATTAGTTAAGAAAATCTATCAGCACCAAATATATTGGAAATTCTTCACCTCAGCTTGCACATATCCTAAGCAGTTACAAGATTTAATGGAATTAATTTTTCTCAATATATTTAAGTCATTTCTCGTCATTCATTACATACTATATTACGGATAATTGACAATAGGCTCGTAATTTTAGGAAACCAAATATAATTAGCATTGTTCGACCAACTATTACATTGGCATGCACATTATAATTTTAGACGCGACTAGATCAATTTATCCAGTGATATGAATAAATTGAGTGAAGGGATCGTAGGGAATGATTATTCATTGTCACTGTATATCCCAACAAGTCTTTTACTTGCAACTAGGTAAAAAAAAAAGAAAAAAAAATTAATACCAATTGGTTCCCAAGACAGCCCGTATAATTGTATATTTACAAGAGTAAGTCTGATAAAGCGTGGGCGGCCCAAATCCACATAGCCAAATTAAGATGCTAGACGAAATGGCTCAAAAGCCGAGAAAAATCGGAGCGACGAGTGGACGGAGCGTATGATAGAAAAGGTGAGACACGGCCCAATCGAAAAACCGGCCGTCACTCGGCGCAATCACGGGCCGCACGTCGCCGACTAGTTGTTCAGCATCCAAAGGTAAAACTAGGTGGCCTCCTCGCGAATAAAACATACACTGCGCGCGGGCACACGTTGTTGCCGCGGCGGCAGCTACAATAATCGGCCGTCCACGGGCTCGGCGCTCCGGACTCCCGTCCCCTTCGGTCCTCCGGGTGAGCGAGCGAGATAGGAAAAGCGGCGCGGTGGGGCGCCACCGTCGGGCGTCGTTCTTTGTTTCGGCGTGAGAGCCAGTCTCCATCGCGGTTTGCAGACAGAGCCGAGAGCAGCAGAGGCCGGGGCCGGCTAACGATATTATTGCCGACCGTGCGTGTCTGTCCGTCTTGAGACGGTGAGGGCTCGACTCATAACGTGCACGCACACCCTCCGCGAGAGCGAAGCCAAGGTCGAAAGACGGTGCGCGCAGCTCTTGGAGAGCTCGGCCCAGTGACACTCGTCAACTTTGTATATATATATATATATATATAGGCGTGCACGCACGCCCGCACGCACAACAGAGTGGTACGCGAGAGCGTGCGCATACAATCGCGAGCCCACGCACATAAATACGCGCGCGAAGCCGATCAACGTCTCTTTCCTTGGGTCCGTTGTATTTTCTCGCATCTTTGGAAACGAGGTTTCATCGCCTTTCTCACAACGCAGCAGTAACAACATTGGCAATAGCACCGTTGAAGCAACAACAGCAGCAGCCACCGCCGTAGCCGCTGTCGCCGTCGTCGCCACTGCCACTACCATCACCGTCACCGTCGCCGCCACCGCCACCGCCGCTGCCACCGCCGCCGCCGCCGCCGTCATCGCCACCGCCACCGCCACCACCACCACCACCACCACCACCCCTCCACCTCCGCAGTAACCATCGCACCGACATCGTCACTTTGCAGCCGTAAAGGGACGAGTGAGACACGGGGGCGATTAGTCGAGTGTCGCCGCCGATGAGATCGCGAAAGTGAGATTGAAAGTGGAACGAGAGGTGTACGTGCCCTTGTCGAGAATGTCCAAGAGCAATCACAGAAGTTACGAGGTAGTGAGCAGTTGCACGGGGCGCCATTGAAGCATCGACAAGGGCGTCCCCCAGGAGACGGTAGACGAGCAAGAAAAGAGAGAGGAAGGTGCGAGAACGTTTAGCGGTTAGCCCGTGTGCGCGTGTATGTGCGTGCGTGCGTGCGTGCGTGCGTGCAACCGTTGCTGTGTTATCGCCGCCGCCGTGTTGTCGTCGTCGCCGTCACCGTCGTCAAACGGTGAAGGCGAGTAAGAGGAGGCGAAGGACGGAGGTGTCGGGTTGGGTTGTTGGTGCGCGCGCGCGCGCGCGCTTTAGTGTGCGTGTGTGTGCGTGTGCGTGCGTGCGTGAGTGCGACCGAAGGGCGCCCTACTCTTCGCCCTGCCGTTCCTCCTATTGTCACATCCTCCGCGGCTCTCACCGCGCACCATCTCTTCACGGATGTACACATCGCGGACGACATCGACGTCGCAGAGAGAAGAGTGAGAGAGTCCGCCGGTCAGGACACGACGAGTACGCGACGCAGAGGTTAAGACTCTGAAATAACCTCGAAGAATCGGACGCGTGCGCGCGCGCGCGCATTCTTACGACAGACAACGCAGGAGCCCTGTGTGACATACGTGGAGGAGTCGCTGATCCGAGGATCCAGAGTTTTTCGCGCATGTCGCGCGAGCTTTGAGAAGGAAGGGGTCGACGAAGAGAAAGACAGGAGTGTCGCGGTGGCAGCAGTAGCAGCAGCGGTGACGACGACGGCGGCGGCGGCGACGGCGGCGGCACACGAATAAGGCGAAAAGCGTGTGGAAGCGCGCGGAGAGGAAAGAGATAGGACGGATCGTCGACTGGAGCGAGAAGAGCCGAGAAGGAAACAACGTACGCGCGCCGAGGCAACCGGGAGTGGGCAGTGCGGAGAACCAGGGCCGACTGCTACGACTAGGGTGCCCTTGTGCTCTTCGTCTTTCTCCCTGTTGTTTTTTTTCTCCAGCTCTCGCGCTCTCTTCGTCTCTCTCTCTCTCTCTCTCACTCTCTCTCCATCTGCCTCCGCCTCCCTCTCTCTCTCTCTCTCTCTCTCTCTCTTTGTTTGTCTCTCTCGCTCGCTCTCTCTCTCTCTCTCTCTCTCTGCGCCTGTTTCTCAATCCCTGTCTCTGTCTGTCGCTCGCGATAACGATTTTTCCGCGACCGGAGAGTGTGTGTATCTTCTCGACGCCGCAGCCGTTCTCGCATGTTTTGCCGCCTATCGCCGAGGCGCTGGAGAGGAGTGTGAGGCGGAGGATCGTCCTCGGGAGTGCCACAGTGCTTGGAGAGTGTTGTGAAGGAGCCGCCGCGGTAAAGAGAAACGAGCTGCTTGTGGGTGGAGGAGGAGGAATCTCCCCGCGGCTCGATTACAGTGATTGTTGTTACGAGATTGTGGTCTGGGCGGAGAGGAACGCCGGAGGAAAGTCAAGGAGGATTTATCCTGTGAATCGTGGTGTCGTCGCGACTGATTACAGTCGTGACGGCCCAGGGCGGTCCGAGGGTGAATTTCGAGGAGGTGACGCGGCTGGAAAGAGCATTGGAGACGGTGGAGAGTTACACAGGCGGCTGGATGAAGCCGCCAGGGGACCTTTTTCTCTATTGCGACATGAAAGACCTGGGAGCTGACATGGTACTTACTCATCGCTTTTATTTACGATCTACATTGTCTCTCGACTCGCTCCTTTATTCCGCGCTCGGAGGTGTAAACATTAAAGCGGCCACTAAAAAACAACAAAACCCAACGACTCTCGAATTCACCCGAAGCCAATTTGGCTTACAATTAATTTTCCTTCTCTCTCATTCTCTCTCTCTCTCTCTCTCTCTCTCGCATTTTAAGTCCCCGAAGAGTTAAGCCGATACGCGCATTGCTCGCTCAGTCGTTCGCATAACTTTCCTTCGCCGTCATTTTTTCTTTTACATTTTGCTCCCTTTTTTTCTCTCCTAGACCACCCTCCCTCGCCCCTCACCCGTCCCACAAAAAGCCCCGCCGTTTTTATGGAAACTAGACCTTTTATACTCCTACGACAAACCGATGGCTCTCCGTAAGCCTCTCACGGCTTGTCAATTTACAATTCAATGCCTTTATTAGGAAATGCTTAAATACTCCGCACTACATGTACATTGCTTTTCCATGTAAGAGCGTGTCCGCTTGCGATGGCTTATATGAGTGTGCGTGGCGAACGCGCGCTTGAAATTGGTGTTGTGTGTACGAAAAGTAATGTAAACGATTTGAAAACCCAACGAGTTTTATCTCCGTTTTTAGAGTATGCTTGCTTGCATTTAACATTACAGTGATGTTAATACGCGGAGGTTACATAAAAATTGTTAGTAGTTTCGCATCATACAAGTGTTATGTTTTGTGTGTTATTTAGACATTGCTTTCTCTTTGTGCCGGTAGCTTTTTCCTTCGTTCCCCTGGGTTCGAGCGCGAATTTTTATGTTTCCATAAATTGAATTCGTTGCAACGTTTGTGAAAATGGATCGTAACGCTTTATCAATTGTTTTTTTTTTTTTTTTTTTTTTTTTTTTTTTTAATATATTTTTGTTTCGTTTTTGTTTGTTTTTTGAGTAACTGATCATTATAAATATCTATTCTCGGATACATTACACATATAGTACACGTTATATTAAAAAAAATTGTTTACCCTATCATGTGTATACTGAACGTATAAAAAAAAAATAGATCATTATCGGTTAAGGTTTAATTTAAATCCTTACAACTATATTGATATTCATATTGGTTAATCAGAGAAAAATAAGAATTATTGAGCAACGTTTTATTTTTAATACTAATAACAATAGGCCGTTATTAGACAATGACAAAAAGTATAACAGCGATCATTCTGAGAAATTTACCGACGGTGAAAATATGAATGAATCACATTGTCAACCCCTCGTCCATACAAGTACATATTTTATTGTTTTAATTTTAGCAGTGGGTTCTTTGCTCTAATATAAATTGATTTTGATGAATGTTTGCTCTCCACGATTCATCAGAGATAGAGGGAGAGAGAGAGAGAAAGAGAGAGAGAGAGAGAGTGAGAGGGGGGGGAGAACAAAAATGTTGTAATTTGTATAAGAAATAATGAGATGCGTAGCAAATACTTTTTTTTAAAATATATAAAAGTTTTAAGATTTTATTAATATATATTGAGTTTTATTTGAGTTCATCGACTTGCTTTTCAAACTTCAAAATAATTTATTTTATTCATCACAGGTATAGAAGTTATATATGATGCAAAAAAAAAAAAGGGCTATAGTTGTGTGGAAATAGAAGAATAATCTTTAATGAACAAAACATTTTATAAATAGTCGTCGTTACTGTGTTTATGTTTTATTCTATATTTGAAACTTCATATGTAGTCAGACTTTATTGACTTTCGGATTATTCGTTTTAACTTACAAAGAGCAAATATCTGACAAGATATTTGTAATATTTCTAATTTTTCTATTTTTCTATCGTTTTATTGATTATAAAAATGCGAGCATAAAAGTTATCAAATATTGATCAGACACGATATTTTATTTTCTGAAAATCTAAAAACTTTACTGTCCCATCTTTCCTCGAAAAATCTACCAGTACATTATGAAGCAACTATTTGAATTTAGTGATTTTATAATTATTGTGCTACGAAATTTATATATTTTAGATTGGTTGATGATTTTTTTTTTTTTTTTTTTTTTTTTTTTTTTTTTTTGATAAGTGCAAAAGTAAAGAAATGTCAGGAGAATGTTGGAAAATTAATGCGATCTATATTTTTGAAGCGAGCATAAGAACATTACGTCTCTATCGCGTGCATTAAACTTCGATTTAACTATTTGACGTTCGTATTGCAATTTTAAATATGTTTTTCGTTCTATCTTTGATATCAATTTTTAGCGTTTGCGGGTTTTTTTTTACAAAGCCATTGCAGCAAATATGACGACGTCACGAGACTGTTGCCTCGAAAGGCCCACCATGCAAATTTGTGCCTATACTTTTACGCTTTGGCATACATACATACATACATATATATATAGCTAATTCAATACGATTGACTTATTATTATTATTATTATTATTATTATTATTATTATTATTCATATTTCTCGTCTTCAATAATAACAATCATTATCGAATAATTAATTCATATATTATATATTTAGATATGATATTTAATTTAGAGATTCATATTTGAGATGGTGGGATAATGTAATATCGCTCATTTTTCCGGTATCGGCTAATATGTTATTACATTACAATTATATTAGAATATTATATCTAAATTACGTATGAATCTATTCCATATATCAATAAGAAATTGTCTTTTAATCTCCGTAATATTAAACTTCTATCCTTTTTATAAGCATTTAAATATTATATTTTGAAAATTATTTTGTATGATGTTTTACACAAGTGTTCTCAAAGTTGTATATTCAATTTATTGATTAAAAATAAAGAACCGTTCAAATAAATCGGAAATAAAATGGTTGATATCTTCATTTTATGCTATTTTCAATTTTCGTAATTATAGAATTTGTAATATATTCTTTTCCTAAAGTATATTACTATTCTTAGAAACACATTACTAACTACTACATAATTTTCATGTAACGTGATTTAAATAGTTTTAATTCCGTCTGTCAAATCAATAATATAATTTTTTTGATTGATATAGAGTAAAAAATTGAGAACATCTGTAAATATTCAGCTTAATTATTCGTTTGTAAATAAATTTGTTTATACCTTCAGTTTATCGTATTTAATTTAGCATTAGCTTAAAAACAATAAATATATAATTTTTCGTGAAAAGCTGTATTAAATTTCGTGATAATATTATTTGACAACAGGAATAGTTAAGCATGTTAATCAGTTACTCTAAACCAGCTGGGAATCACTAGTTGTTAATCCGTCTCTCTCTCTCTCTCTCTCTCTCTCTCTCTCTCTCTCTCTCTCTCTCTTTCTCTCTCTCCCCCTCTCTCTTACGCACACAAAACACATCAGTCTGAGCGCAGCACGTATGTGTTTATATTATCCTAACCACTGAATTCGATTTTCTTGGTTTTGTTCTTTTTTTATTTTACTATCTATAAACGAAACCTTGAAAATATCCCCTATTATTAATACTGCCATAATATATTTAAACTCATTTAAAAGTATTTACGCCCACTTATCTGTTCTTATTTTTGTAATTTCAATAGCAAATAATAATAAACGTAGTGATCAAATACAATATTCAATGTTTAATCGTTAATTGGATTTGTTGTTTATATTTTGTACTATTAATAAGTGGAATGAATCTCGAAATGCTCTTTTTTATTTATATAAAAAAAAAGACTTTATAATAAATGTGAAAAATAGAAATTTTACCTTGCAAAATTTTTATCTATTTTCAAATACATTATAAATTATTTCTCTAATGATTTATTAGAAATTACAATATTATAATTATTCCTATTACTATTACAATTTCATCCACTATATAAATATAAATATATAAATATATAAATCCACTATATAAAACTCCATAATTGAACATTTAGCATTATTAATTCTTATTTATTCTTACTTAGTCACTTCTATTAAAACTAATAAATTTATCGTTTTTTCTTTTATTTACTATGCCAAGATTTTTCCTCTTTTAATAAATTAACTTATTTAATACATCGATAGTTATAATTGCTTCGCGTATGTTGCTTTTAAGGAATGTGAAGCAGTAAATAATTAAGAGAAAATATCTAACACAATATTCATTTATATAAACGATTATGTTTTAGCGTATTGGAGTAATTCTGAAGAAAATTGTAAGTTATTCATTTCACATTCGAAAGGAATTACTTTATATGAAAAATAAAATACAATATTTGTTTATATTTTCTTGCTTAATCATATAAAAGTTTTTAATATAAGGAAAAATATGTAGATTGGTTTCTTTTTTAAAATCATTATCAAATTGATATCAAGTGATATCAATGTTTTTGAAACCTTAAATGTAAATTGTCTATTGGTTAAAAAATAATTGTAAAAAGCATCAGAATCTCGTATATGTGTGTGTAGTTTTCGTCGTACATTTAATCGAATACCTCAGTTATTCTCAATATGCGAACATGAGCTCTTTATGTATTGATTTGAATTTATATATAGATGATTACCAATTCTTTTGTTTATTTGCTCGATACAATCATACGTGCTTGTATTTGATATTCAAGCTTTCAAATTGATAGTATATTGTAGAATTAATAATTTTTCTGAAGCTGTATTATTATTACTTAAATACGTGTAAATAAAATCGCGCAATTGTGTTAGTAGGATCATTGCTATTGCTTAGGTAGATAAGGAGATTAGTATTTTTTTGTTCTCAAAGTATATAGACATTGCCGGTATAATATGTCAAAGATTGAATTTTGTTGAATATTATTGAAACGTAATCTATGATAATGTTGAACCTTCTACCTTGTTGTATTTGACGGTTACGTAAGCCAATGTTGAAAACAAAATTTTAGGAGCACCGAAGTATATTGTATTACTTAGTTACCTTTTTTATCATAACTTTTATTATTATTATTTACTTTAATTACATTACAACAATGACTTCTTTTGCTCAAGCTTGCATCGATCGAAAGGAGAGAGAATAAGCTATAACTGACTAATCCCTTGAAAAATGTAAATTTTAACTGTCAATAATGAAGTACATAACTGTTGAACTAGAGATACTAATTTATGGTCCCATATATTTCACATATTTTTATGTCTTATACTCTTAACTCCATGTGTTTCCCCTATTTGTTTGACGTCAACTGAAATTCATTGCCGCAAGGCAAATATAAGCTTCAACTTACTAATTCTTCAGTCCTTTTCGTTGCTAAATTTTTGAACGCTCTCGCTTCTTCCATATATCCTAAAAATTTTCGTAATTTTAAATTATATTAATTGAGAAAAGAAAAAATATATATGAACTCGCTTGGAAATTTTAGTCGTATATCGAAAGTAAATTGATAATTCCAAGAAGTGAATAATAATAATAAGACACTCTCCAGCGTATTTTTATTGGGCTTATTGACTGTTGGGCGCGCAGATTGTGCAAGAAACAGGGATTACAATACCAAACCGAAGTAATTTTACAAGGTGGCTTGCTTACGTCCTACAGTGAGGCTCTGTATTTTGTATGTAATGAACAGTGTTCTCGGATTGACGAGAAGAAAGGGGATAGGATGACGATCGTCCAAACTTCAGAGAAAGTTCGGCTCTAGTCAATGCATTTTCGAATTATCGGATATCGGATTTTGTATTTGACTGCGGCACAATATAAGATAATTATCTTGTGTTAGTTACTATGTTCACTGAAATTATTATGTTTAATAAAATTTGTTCCACGCTTATTTCGAATGTTATTTAACGAGTCGAGTACGTACTTATTAATGTTGATTAGAAATTGCGAATGGGGTAACACAAGTTAATTATGGAAAAAAATATATACAACCTTGTTTTATAATTTATTTTATAATTACATGATAAATTAATATGGTATGTGTAATAATTTATATTATTATTATTATGAATTTAAATAATAGTGAAATTTTGTAATTGATATGGTAATACGGCGACGTGATGATGATGATGATGATGATGATGATGATGATCATAATAATAATAATAATAATAATAATAATAATAATAAGAACAACAACAACAACAACAACAACAACAACAACAACAACAACAACAACAACAACAACAATGGCGACAACAACAATTATTATAATAATATCAATGACAATAATAATAATTATTATGGTGATAAGGATAGTAATTGGTGAATGCAAGTAGAACAATTTTGCTCCAAAATAGGATGAAGTAGTTTGAACCACGTATCTATGTAATTTCTAGAACTTACTTTACATAGTATATTTTGAGTATGCCCACGCGTACAAAATAATATACATTATGTAATGTAATATTTATGCATACTCAAGTTTGATATAATTTTGGAAACTAAATTTGAATTTATGCATTGTCAGCAGTGGATAATTTAATATCACATTAAGTGCTTAAAATTAGAGCTCATTGAATCCTTCATTTTAAGTATCAAATCAGATAATAGCAATTTGACTTTAAATAAAACAGTAGTGATGCGCGTAGTAATTATTTTGTCTTACAATTTCAATTAAATATGGATGATTTAATGAATCGCTTACTACGTTTAAGCAAAATATCCGCCTAATTTTAGAAAATAAAATATAGAAAAAAAATATGAGATTGTAAGACGTACATTAGATACAATATTTTATTTCTAAATGATGAAATCATGTAATATTTTGTAATTTAAAAATAAGTCTTTATCTAAATAAATTATGTTAAATTCTTATCTTCATATAAGTTTACTTTAGTTTAATTGATAATGAGATGAGTAGAAAATTGAAAAACTGGCAAAAGTATAGTATTTCTACAGTGAGTGTTCAAATTCCTACTACTTCACATCAGTATGTTGAACTGCTCTTCTTCATCAGTAACGTCTTCATCAAAAGATGCGTTAAATATGGTTATCGAATTATAATATAATCACTTGTTTATTTATTTATTCATTTTCCTTAATACATATAGTTAATTCAATTTAAATCTTCACTTTGAATTTACTTTCTAATTAATGTGTTTCTATAAATGGTTATATATATATATATATATATATATATATATATACATTGTAAATCCATAATTATTAGTTAAAAATTTAATATAAATATATTAGGTTTATTTAATTATTTATATAATTTTTAGAGAATCTTCCTAATGCATTCGATATTTATTTTAAATTGAATAAACTAAATTGATAATTATTAATAATTTTATCGAAGACATTTATTAAAATTATTCGTTAATTATTCGCTTATTAAATATTATATAAAAAATTGCTTCTATATTGATTATTTAAAATGAAAAGAAAATACCGCAAAAGATATAGCCCAGATATATTTAACTATATCGAGTACTTAATGATTGTACTTATGCGAATCGCATGTATTTGACTGAAAATCAGGTATAGTTAATTTTTTTTATTTTATTTTTTTATTTTTGTATTTTTCTTATTTAACATTATAAGGCACTTTCAATTTTAATTATAATTGCTATTATTTTCTTTATCAAATTTATCTTTTAAGTATATACAACATAGCCACACCTAGTTTTAACCGATTGCAAACTAGTTTTGCGACAATATTACGATGCAAATATATATATATGCTTCTTGCAAATTAATAATATTTTATGCGAATCTTAGCGAATATATAGCACTGCATAATTTTATTTACTTGAATATTGCCATTAAAACAATATAAATAAAAACGAGTTTTGGAGATTCCAAACACATAACTAAATTTTAAACACCAGCGCATTTATGCATTCTCAATTAGCTTTTAAACTTGAAAATTAAAAAGTAACTAATCATCTTGAATCAAGAAATCAATCATTATTGAATAAAACAATCTTCAACGTCTGCCCTAAAATCTTCGTACATTATTCAACGATACGACAGATCTTTGTAGAACTCCGGTTAATAATAAAATAAATAGAATTTTTTTATACATGAACATTGCTAATAGAAAATATCTATGACGTCTCAATCCAATTTATAAATTAATTACTTTGCGATTCGACCATAATCTTTTATAAATCGCTGTACTTCAATAATTTTGTTTTAATCTATAACCAATGTATAATGCATTCTAATATAAAATTATTATTGCCCTATTTTAATAATAAATATCATTACATTTGAATGTTAGGGATATTTATAGAGACTATTTTCTTAGAAAAATTACCATCATATAAATAATTTATTATACTTAACCTTCGAAGTAAAGTGTATGTATAGCTCCGTAAAGCCTGATATCGACATATCGAGAGCATTGAGCATATATTTTAAATGGATGGATTTTCAAATTACAATTGGAGCTCAATATTTATCTTTCAACATATCTTGGCTTATGAGAGATATTAAAATTTCGGAGATAAATATCATAGCGCACAAAGTATTTTTTATCACAGAAATATCATTATATTTTCTATATTAAATTTATTGAATCACATAAACTATCATATTTATTAAAGAGAAAATTTAATATTAAAAAAATGGGAAACCATATTTTCAGAAAAACGAACTCATAGTATGAACTATTCCTTCTAGTGAATAAAAAAAGTAAGGAAATCGTCATTTTACATGTTTATTAATTATAATATGAATTTTCTTATTTTGCATTTATAAAGTTACAGTATTTTATCAAAAATAATAACTTTCCATAAATTAAAAAAAAAAGTTTTTAAAAATTATAAGAAATAGTAGATACTTTTAATTCGTAATATTGTAAATTTTTATTCTGTGTGTATATATATATATATATATATATATATATATATATATATATATATATAGAATTATCTTAAATAATATGACTATGCCTATTTTTTATTTATAAAATTATTCTTCATTGCAAATGCTAACATTGCAAATGTTAAATTGTAATGGTCTACATTATCTTTTATTGGGTAAAAAATGTTTGGAAGCAAATATTAATGTACAAAGACGAAAAATCTAAACATGAAAAACATATATGAAAATGAACGAGAAAATATAAATTTTTCTATTAGCTTTCGTATACAATTCCAGTTACTTTATACCGAATATATTTAAGACATAAATAAAACACTAAAGGTGGCAATTTGTGATTTTGTAAGATCAACAATGATTGTATAATTATAAATTTTAAATAAATTCTAAACAACTGTTTTCTTTCTCTCAAAAAAGGTACTTAATAGCGAAATTCTGCATGCCATAAATGTCTTATGACAATACTGAATTTCAGCGTAAGGTAGATTATTATTCTCAACGTGAATGTTTCTTACATAAAGGACAGTGTCAATTATCCTCGAGGCTAAGCGTATCAATAGTTAAGTCGAGTAGGGCTAATCAATCGTTGCGATAGCCTTCATATGTGAATCTTATTTGTTTATAAGTATTATATTGTAAATAATAGTTATTACTTTAAATGTATTTAAGAAAATGCACAATAAAATATTGATTGCAAATAATATGATCTATTTCATCTATAAAATAATCAATTGTATTTGTTTGTATTTATTTCGAAGCTGTTTGTGCGATAACGTGTTAATGAGATAAATTAGATTATAACAAAGAAAAATATATTTCGATTACTTTTCTGTTTATATTCAGAAGAAATGAAGTATTTTTCTGAAATAATTTGACATATTTATATGCCTGTGTCCGATGTAATCAATTTTATACTAATCTATGTGATATAAGAGCTTGTTGGAACACAAGCACATTACTTACTATTTATAGTACACGAATTATCAGAGATTTTACAAAGCGTTGAACCAAATGTCCTATGAGCAGGGCCATACGTACAAGAGAGCAGGCGATCAAGAAAAATATAGTACTAGAGTGTCATGAACTTTACACACGAGCAAGTTACACGTTATATCATGCGCGCGCAAATCTTCGGAAGGAACTCGGCTAGGTATCCTGCGGTAGATTGATATGTAAACAAATATGTGCGTACCGGCGACTATTCATAACTTTATGGTGTTTTTCTTGTTCAATCCCATTAATCGCAATTTAAATAAAGAAAATTTTTAAATAAAACTTAATAATTTATTAAGACATGTAATAAATTCTTAGTTTAAAAATGGATCCTTAAATATTAACCATTATTTTAATTAATGGTCTAATTACATTTTTGCACATAATTATAAAATCTGTTATTTGAAACAATTTTTAAAAAGATCTAAGTTTCCTTCTTTTAGATATGCTATGCTTCTTCTCTCTTCCAACTGTTCTTTCGTTTGTCCCCCCTCCCACCTCCCTACCTCGCGCCATTCTATTTTCTCTCTCACTCCCCTCTTCTTTTTTCTTAATTAAAATTTTTTAATAACTTTAGAAATATGCTTGTTGGTTGGTTTTTCTCGACTTGGAAGTATTATTTCATTGTAAATTTGAAAGGAAAAAATTTAAGCGCTAACATTGGCACTGAAAGCGCGTAAGTTATTGTATGACGGCGAGTAAGAAAAACATTTTCTAGCCATAATTAAGGTTAATAAGCAGCCAATAACGCTAGTCCGTAACAGTGAGGTGATTTAATAAAACTCAGCGGTCGTGCTTTCGATCCCATTAACAAATCGATCAGCCAAAGCCAGAGAGTCAGAGTTGCGAACTACCAAAGTAGGAAGAGAGAACGAGGGAGAGATAGAGAGAGAGAGAGAGAGAGAGAGAGAGTGGGCGATGGAAGGTTGGGGCGGTGGGGGGCAAGCGAGTGCTCAGCGATGCCTGAAACAAAGTTGCCGATCGCACGCGCGCACGTATGCATGAGCCACGCGTGTCGAAATGGCTACTCGTGTAAAATATCCAAGCGATAATAATACCTACGCATACATAAAAACACGAGTTCGTGGTGGTAATGTTAAGGGTGTGCGTGAGCGGCGCCGGTTGAGGGGGAGGGGGTATCAAGCGCTAGATATCGATTCGCGCGCGTACATGTCTCTCCAGCCCTGTGAGTCATTCTATCTCTTTCGTCGGTGAGGTTCGCCGGCTGACCTTACTAGGCAACTTGGGGGAAGCGGGAGAACAAGAGTCGATAGGCGCTTTATTTCCCTTCTGCCTGCTGTTTTGAATTGCCATTCGCGGGACACTCATTTAACCGAATATTCTTCTCCTTTGGGAAATCCTTCGGCGATTGTATATTTATACTTGCAAATTAGTTGTATTGACTCGAGGAGCTTGATAAATGCCCTATGTCATCCGCGTGCCTTTTTTCTTACTCTTATAAAATTGATCGAAGCTCTAGAGTTACGCTGAATTATGGAGGAAGAGAAGGGCGATATTAAAAAATGAGTACAACATGTAAAACAGTATGTAGAGAGGAGCAAATGAGAAGGTGATTGCTATAAAGTCATAAATAATCCTTCGGCAATTGAATCTTGATGTATTTTTAGTGACCAATGCTACGTAGAATATGCGAACGATTTCGTATCGAGAATGATGAAGCAAAAGTAGACCTAACCGTCGTGTGACTAAGGGACATGTATATTCGTACATGTCTCCTATATCGTTGCAAAAAGTCGGGAGCACGAGAAAGAGGCAAAGAAGGGGAGGAGAACGAAAGCGAGAGGCACCTGCTGTCACGCGACGCGCTTGCAAACTCCTCGCGAACAACGTGTATTTCTTTCTTTTCTTTAATTCGCCATTTTTCCTTTTTGTCTTTTTGTCTTTTTGTTTTTTTTTTTTTACTTCTATTCATTCGTTTCTGTGAGCCCATCGCTACGGCATT
>NW_011948425.1:4171098-4178047 GCF_000503995.2 Ceratosolen solmsi marchali | reverse complement strand
GGGGGGGGGGGGGGGGGGGGTCATTAGGCTTAGACAAAAATAAACGGGAGTAACTTTCGCGAGAGGGAATCTATCGATTAGTAACCGAGGACCGTTTGTCTATCTGCCGTCAGCAACCAACAAACATTCGTCCGAAGTTTTCGCTTGCGCACTTTTATCAAGCATAAAAGCCGCTCGAGCACTTGATCTTTCACGCGGTATTTAACTCACGGCATTTCGACTTGGTTCTTTTTTTTTTATTTTTTCTTATTTTTTATTTTTATTTCCGAAGCGGAGAGTTCACGCTAGTTATCACGTGGCAGAGGTCCGAGGAAAGACTACGGAAGCACGCGCCTTCTTTTATTTCAAAACGAACAATGGCTCAACGCAACCGCTGCGCATTCACTTGGCAATATTATTCTTGCCTTCCATAACTTACATCTTTCTCAATTGACTTTTCTGACTTTAGTTCGCTTCGACTTGGCAAAAATTATCGTTTGAATTGCATTTCCCACCTGATTGTTAACCAATAGCCTTTATCCAAACTTCTTACTATAAACTATATAAATCTCTTGGAAATGCCGCTCATTAGCTTTGACCAGTGGAATCACTTTGCAACTATAGAATGGCTTTTGTAAAAGCTCGAGTAATTAATGATTCGTACTGCACTGTCGATGAGACATTTAGGAATAATGATGTTTTACTTTGAAACTTTGAAATATCCCGGTTTTTATAATACTCTCATTAGATTAGATTATTATTTCACAATTATATAAATAATTGCTTAGCTATGGATAGTAAAATTTATCAAATCATCGAAATGTAGTTACATGGAAAGAAAAATTGAATAATCTGTATACATAACTATTAAACTTTTAGATAACATGCTGGCAAACTTTTTTCATTCTTACTATTTCTCGTGTGCCTCTTTTATCAAAATAAAATAAAAAAACAATTTCAATTTTCAATTTCATTGAATTTTTCTTTCACAATGAAAATATAGGAAAATATTACCGCCAAAAAAACCTACCTATTAGTTATATAGATAAGCTTCTTTAATACCTACAAGGCTATTATACCATTTCTATGAATATACACAATCAATTAATTTCATTTGTTATTATGATTATTTGATTTTATTAAGTTAGTGTGTCAAAAGTTGGAAAAAATTTTATACTTTTTTCCTTTCAAAGTACATTTTCATTTTCAATGTTAGGTCAATTGGCATTTTAAATAAGCCGCAAATCTAGCTTAATGAAGCCATATGATTTCTTCGCAACTGCCGTTTAACAAACTTATAGATTTTAATTTGCATTTTATTTTCATACGCTAGAACGAAAGCATCGTAGCGTTGTTAATTCTTGATAAATAGTTCGAAAAATAGAGGCGCCCTTAATCGAGCTACGACTAAGGCCAACAACATCTTCATTAGTCCCAACACAGTGCATATCGATTTACTTTGCTTGCGAGTGGTACATTGTTGTCTATTTCCTGTACTATTGCTTTTATGGGTGTACGGATAGCTAGCGACGTTTTGGCTTCTTTTGTTCATTGACTTCGTGTTCTGCTAAATGCAAGATTATTAGGGAACGCCCTTCATCATAAATAACAGGATATGGTTAATGTTGATTTTATTTTTATTTGTAATGAGGAATAAATATCGCTACATTAGTTCTTTATCGGTAAAGTTTTTTTTTTTTTTTTTTTTTTTTTTTTTTAAATTAATATATGTGTACAAAGTATGTAAATTAAACTCTCGTGTAAAAGTAGTATTTTTAGTATTTATAATATATTGCTTAACGCTATTTATTTATTTTTTAACAGTCAAATTGTATGCATATATGCACATTACAAAATTGTACATATTTTATCATTTTTGCATCATAAAATAGTAATAATAGTAATATTTATATAACATCAATTTATGACCATTAATTTTTATTTTCACGTCTACATTGAAACTGTATATATTTAGTGTAGTGGAGTCAAAAGACAAATATGAATATAATTACTTTCAATTGTCTCAATTCCTTATTTCTCATTTGATGTTTAAGCTAGTAATAGCACATTTGTATTGCGAATATGTCAAAATACAAATTTAAAGTCTTTAAAAGTAAAGAAAAATAAAAAAAAAAAGTTGATTCAATGTTGATTTATTATTCATCTATGAGTTTAAAATTATACATCTATTTGCAATTTTATCGTAATTATTAATTTCATTATCCTGCAGTTACTTTAATTATAATAATGTTACAATATTTTAATGTTTTGTCTCGATAAATGATCAGTTTGCTTGTAACAGTGAGTTTGAAATATTTACAAGAGTTAATTTTCCTAGTATAATCAAGTAATGAATTCTCATTGTAAAGTAAAATTGAGTCGTAACGTGACTGAAAATGTGCTTTAAAAATGTCAGTTCATTGATTAAAATTTGCTGTACAATTCAAACACTACAAGTTTATTAAGTCGTTAATAAACTCATAACTTATAGGAAGTATATTTGTTTATTTAATTAATGAATAGTAATTGCATTAGGACTGTATGCAAGCACGTATTATCCATAAGTGCATATGCATTGAACTATCACATACATATCTACTCTATTTTACATCGAAGATTAAAGCTTTGATTTATCCCTGTTAATTTATTTAGCGTTAGTGGTCAACAATCTGTATATATTTATAGAAAAGAAAATTTCACGATTGAAAAATTGATATTTGAAATATACTACAGATATTTTTTAAAAATATAATGTATGGAAGTAGCTGTATACGCAAGAAATTTGATGTATATTTTATTGAAAAATTGAAAATACATGATACAAATGGAGCTTGTTCTTGCGAGGTTCCAATAAATTCTGTTTATTTAATTATGGATATTTGTCATTATAATTTCGAACTTCATACGTGAATACATTCAGTTCTAAAAGAAAAACATTGATTTCCGTGAATATCGTAGGAAGAAAATATTATAGTTTCATAAAAATTAAAATTATAACGTAGTGGAATAAATGTGAAATTCGCACTACCATTAGGAATTGCCAATATTGGAATATTGATTACCGTGGGATTATGATAAGAAGCCATAATGTTCATATAAATTACTATAATTCAACATTTGAATGAATTTAGTCTTTGCCATTTTGCCCGCGCTGTTTCAGCTTGCAACTTTGCCCTGGGAATAAAAATCATTTTGTTTTTTATTAAATTAAATTGAAAAACCACAAATATATTCAATTAAAAAACGAAGGTATAACGAAGGACTTCTCTTTCTAATTTTAATATACATATAGATACTTTTTTTTTCATTTCTTGGAGCCAAATTTACTAGGACTCGTATCAGAAGTTAAATTTGGAGGACGACAATGACAGCCGTTTGGAAGGAAAACAGGAAGTCCTCGTACCTAATCGTTCCGGGTATAGGAAGTTCACGTGGTATATACTGGCAGCTGCTTGCTTTCTTCTCTATCTCGTATTGATTAGTTTTTGCGGCGCTCCATCGGACTGATACGTCGAGGCTCTGTTTTCCTCTGTAATCCCTTTCCTTTTCTAATTCCATTTTCATTTTTCTTTCTCCCAACATCCTTCGCATTCGCTGTGACAGTGATATTTGATTATTTGCGTAACTTTTTCGCGCCTATCGCATATCTGTCTCCTTATGTTTCTACAGATTGTCTGGAAATGCGCTTGCGCACAATCCCGGGCTTTCTACGAATATGAGACTTTGGATGGTTTGACGGACAATGTCTGATAAAAAATTTAGCAATTGATTTTCACGTAGGTTTGTTTATAATCTCTTGTTTAAGCAACATTGTATGGATGGTTCATTAATTAAATGCTGGATAATCTCGTATTGAACATGAAATCACACATTGTCATATCATGATAGGATAGTATGTCAACAATGTGAATACAGATATACCGACTTATGAGTGTTTGTAAGTTAATTAAAATAGCAAGAGTTTGGAAAAACGGAATAATAATATTAATAATAATAATAATAATCGTCATCATCATCGTCATCATCATCATAATAATCATAATCGTCGTTATCATAATAATAACAAAGCATCTAAATAACATTTTAATCGATAGATTTTTTAATGACCTACTGATTGAAATTATCGGCTAATTTTTATATTACGCATATTATCACATTATTACAATCATAATATGTATTATTAGAAATCTTTTATTATAAAGATGAATTGATGATAAGTATTTTTTTCTTTGCGGATATAATTAATTGCAAGTTAGAGAAAAAGTTTAATGAGTACAGAAATTAATGAATGAATACATAATATAAATAAACTCACCTCTTATCTGTATTCATTAAAATTGAATTAGCTACTTCAGGGCTTTTTATATAATTATTTTTCATAACCTAGTTGTAGATTCAAAGAAATTAATATATTAATTAATTTTTATTTGATCTCGCATATAATATAATTATATAGAAATGAGCTATAGTTGTACGCGTGCAATGAAATATCGGTGTTGCTATATAATTTCGTTATAATTCTCAATATTACATTATGGAATATGGTAATGGAACTTTATGTAATAGCTTGTACTTTTCTAAGTCGAGTAATTCGTTTAAAAATTTGATACGCCAATGGTCGTAAAAATATTCCAAAACTGATCATCCGTTCTTTAATTAGCGAACGGTTAAACCATTATATACAAAAATTTAGTTTTTGTAACGTTAAAATTTAAATTGATAAGTGAAAAAATTTGCTCAATTGAATTTTATTATTTCACTTGGTTGTTAGCCCTACAATGAATAAGCTTAGCCACTCAATGGTTCAAAGTGAAAGCTAAGATACCCCTCTTTAACTTCTAATGAGTATTATAAAGTTCTATTTACGAAGGTAGAAAGTCTTTCTGTCGCTAATAACAAAATACAAAATCTCGTTAAATTTCGGAAGATTGTTTGATGTTTCCGTTTCACTTAACTAAAAATAGAAATGTACCTTTGAAATTGAGTGTATCTAGTGTTCGTTTTCACACGATATTTTGTAAATTACAGTTAAATATAAGGTTTTGCTTGGGAATTAAAAAAAATTTCTCAAAATCGGCTTACTACATCTACACTTAGTTCAGCAATTACCTTTCATTAATACTTAGCTTACATTGTCCGACTACTGCTTAATGCGTTTAATAAGCTTCTCGTACTTTCTTCCTCTTTCATTTGTAAAACCCGACAACTACCGGCTTTTGTAATTATTAATTATTATTGCAAGCTATCCGACAAAACGAGCCGGTACAATTTTAATAATTGAAAAAAAAGGCCCCCTCCCCCCCGCTCCACTTGCAACATTACAGAGAATCTTTCTATAAAATCGATATTCACATTCGCAACGGAAGCCATCCCCTCGCGACGTCATGCATATTTTCTGCGATCCCGCAAAATTAAAACGACGCTGCACGTGCAATACCGCCATCTTTCGTCTTGGCCATTACGTAACCCCGGAGTGGCGCATCGCGTAAATTCAACGGTGATTTTTCGTTGGACGAGCAGCACGAATACACGTACAATAGCCATTGGCCTCGCCGTCCTCATTGGCGCTGCGGCCACTCGCCGAGCGAAAAAGGAAGGAAACGCAATGTGTGGGTGGGTAGATGGCCTCGTCGTGCTCGCTCTTTATATAACGAAAGCGCGAAAGCGTGGTCACCCGAGTTATATAGGCCCGGCCGGCTCTCATGGGCCTAATTTTGAATGTGTGCGCGCGCGCGCGACTCTCGACGATGACCGACACTTTTGCTTCTTCGGTGCAATAGAAGAGCGCCGTAATGCTGATTGCGTGGAGTGGCAGGATCGACGACGTTGCGGCCCGAAGAAGATGGGAAGAAGGGTGTCGATGTCGTTGCGAAAGGTTCGAAGACCTGGTTGGCGACCTCCTGGCCAAGGCGAGAAGAGCACGGAGTAGACGTAAACCAGTGCTTCCGACTGAGAAACGTCGTGCCGTTGTATGCGCGCGACCTCTTTGTCGGGCCCGGGAACTTTCACGCGTCTCCTCCGCGCTGCATAATCAATTAACTTCCTGGCCTCGATTTGCGTTCTTCATCTTTTATTTTTAATACTGTCGACTGAAAACTCGAAACTACTCCGCCACATTGGACATCCTACGAACCTGTGTTATCGCTCGTCGTAAAGCTCTTCATTCTCCTCTCCTTCACTATGCTCGTTTATTATTACTACTTCTCGGTCAGTTTTGCCGCTGAACGAGTCTTTAAAATTGTCGTTTTCTAAACGATTATTTATGAAGCCTTGTTATTTTTTATTGTAGCCTCTCCCTCTGCCGCGCCTTCTCAATATACTCGGAAATACTCGATCTTGAATAACTGCTGAAGTGTAAGTATCGCGGCAAACATTGAGCGTGTAAGTAGTAAAGTCTTTGTTAAATATGCCAAGAAGAAAATGCGAAATAGGGATTAATTGAGTGGTTCAAGTATACCCGCATAAAGCCAATATTTAAACCTCGATATTACGTTAGAATTTTATAAAATCATAAATATCTGGGTTACTCTGGCAATTAAAAGTACTTAAATAATCAATGCACAAGGCAGATTCTAATAGATCCTACATTTTCGAATGTGCCGTTTGAAATAGTAGGCGACGAAGACAGAATTATACCCATTAATCGTAGCAATGATTTTTTCGCCGAACGGACATTTTATAAATGTCGATTATCGTCAAATTTCGTCGATTAAGGCACATTTCACGATACAACGATGGGCAAGTGTGCGTTTGCGCAGTCTCTCGCTATCTCATGGCTGTCCGTTTGTATACCTTTTACTTCTTTGAGCATCTTCGCAGAAGCTTTTCTATATCCCTTCAGTGTCTCCACTTATCCAATACATTGTCCATGCATGTCAATATTGCGAATAAATACGAATGCGTAGGATAGTTGTGAAATGACAATAACCTCTGGCAAATGCTCATAATAACCGGCTGTCTGGTAACTTTC
>NW_011948425.1:4146182-4171081 GCF_000503995.2 Ceratosolen solmsi marchali | reverse complement strand
CATACAAAATCTTATCTATTTCGCCATTTTCTTCCGGTATTGTCCATCTAATGGATTTAAGAATGAAATTATTATACCTTTTCGAGTGTGTTTTGGCACTAGTACTTGTAAATTTCACGTACACTATTACCTATCATTTTATTACTATTCCTCGTAATTTATCCAATCTTTTCGAGTTTTATCTTTTATTGTGTGTTTTGGCACTAGTACTTGTAAATTTCACGTACACTATTACCTATCATTTTATTACTATTCCTCGTAATTTATCCAATCTTTTCGAGTTTTATCTTTTTTTTTTTTTTTTTTTTTTTTTTTTTTTTTTTTTACAACGGTATTTCATTCTCATTTAATGGTGAAGAAATATTACTTTTATTTTATGTATATATCTGTATCCAGAGTGATATTGATATAATTCGCATTATAATAATAAATAATGGCATACGCGCCATTAATTTTATTAATTTTAAATGATTATATTTCTTTTGCAAATAAATATTTTTCAAATGGAGTGTTTGAATTGCTATAATCCGTCATATATGATTTGAAAAAAAAAGAAGCGAAAACGTAATTTAAGATGGAAAAATTAAAGTAAATATAACGTATTTAATGTAAAATTTGTACGATGGACGTCTTTTCAATTTGGCTATTGATAATATGTAAAATTTTGAGATATTTTAACGAACCCTAAAATGAAAAGTAAATAAAACATTTGCCACCATTTACCTAAAAAGTATTGCAATTTATATCAAACGAAAAGGAAAATTGCCCATCCCGTGTAATGAATATTAATATTTTATTTTCAACCAATTTACCAATAATGAGGCAAACTGTATTAAAGCATTTAATATACACTTTTAACGTTAACTTCCGGTAATAAATATCTATTGAATTAGTGGAACAAATGACATCAAACGCTCGGTTGAGATCACTGCGTAAACAAAGGCATAATTTTCTCTTTCTCTTTCGGTATATTTGAGAGCGACGGGTTCCAATCGCGCAAATAGCTCTATGTACTTCACAATGGCTTCGTACCTGTTCAATGACAATCATTGTAAATAAACATAGCCGCATAATATCGACAATCGTGGTAGTTCACGGAACTGCATTTTGGAATGGAATTCTCAATGCTTAATTCTCGTTAGTTATCGAACACGACAAAGGTCATTCAAAGACAAAAAATAACGTCCACAGTATTTTTAGATCCATAAGCCAAGATGATTAAATAAGATTGTATTTCCATTAATCGTTGCTTTGATTTTGTACTCGAATCATATTGGCTGTATTATTATTTTATGCTTATTTAGCAGTAATTAGTTGTAGTCTCGTGTATTCAAATATTGAAATTTTTGATCCCCGTTGACGCAGAATTATTCTTATCTCTGCTAAAGTGTGCCTAACAAAAATGAGCAAATATCATCAAATCTTTTAATGCTAAATACACGATATGTCGTAACATAAAGTCACAAGTGCATCGAAAGGATACACGAATCATGAAAATTTTCTCCCATTATACCGACCGACGTGCAAACACATAACCAATAAGACTAAAATGCCCCTCGTTCCTCTTCATTGGCAGTCGCTGTGCAAATGATATTTCTTCGCGAATATCTTTATCCTCTGTTCCATAACTTTATGCTCTATGACGTACACGCCCTGTGACGGTGGCGCCATCGTCATTTCGACGTAAGTCAAACGCAAAGGTACCGAACAAAACAGCATGCAAGAGACCGCGTGGATTTCGATTATGTGGTCACGCGCAATATCGCCACGGACAAATATCCATCTACCTTACATATTGTTAAGCCAATGGATCGATGGGCCAATATAATGGGTTGGACATTTCCAATGATTGATAGTCGTTTATAATAATAATTGCGTCGAGTACGGAGCAGCATTTTTGAAAATAATTGCAAACATGGTGTTTTCTTTTTTCTTTTTTTTTTTTTACACGGACCTTGGAGTTTTGAGAAAGGTTTGAAAAATTCACGCATTCATAAGGATGAATAGAACATTTGCTGTTGGTTAATACGAGCGTTTAATGATCACACTCAGTCTTCTTATAATTCTCGCTGTTACATTATAGTATTAGAAGAAAATTCTCAAGACCCCCTCGAGTAGTGTATCATTTTAAGTTATATAACATTCCTTTTTCTTAATGCAATGAGAGAAGAAAATAACGATGGAATTTACATTTTTACAGTATGGAAGATAAATGTTTGCATTCTTATAATCCTTATTGCGACAGACTTTGAGAATTCCCACGTGAGAGTCGCAGCTTGATCGAGCTTTACACGTCTCTATTCCTTATTTATACGAAGGAACTTTAAAAGCAACGGATAGCGATTAATCTTTAATTGTCACTGCACTCGAATGCGCAACAATTCATACTCCTCTCGATCGAAAACAATTTTACAAATCGTCACTTTCGAAAGGTGATAATTCTTTTCCTACAATTGCATTCGACTTAATAAATATCGCACGTGAGGTCGTAACTTCGATAGAAAAATTGAAGAAACAATGTAATGTGTAGGTTCGTCGGCCCGGGTCGAAGTCGATGCTCGTCGTCTCATTCCAATTATTAACACTTGGAAATAGCTCAAAATTAACAATGGGAATGTGTCCTCGCTACGGCTTCCTCGTAAATACACTCGGATGAGGATCGTAGCACGGAGTCGTCGTAGCTGCGCGGCTCGCATACAGCAGCAGCAGCAGCAGCAGCAGCACCGAGAGCTCGAGGAGAGTGGGAGACGGTCGCGAGGACAGTGGCCGTGACCCGAGAGAGAGTCTCCGACGTGCAGCAGGTAGCCAGCACCCGGAGCTGGTGGGGTCGCTGGCCCCGCCGTCACCTCGACTAACGAGAAACTGCTCGACTACGCCCTTAAACACCCAAGAGCAGTCGTCGGTCTTTTTCCCTCCGAATCGAGTCGCTTTTCTTTGTTCTGCATATTTCGGCGAATTGGCAATTTCTTTAATCTAAGGGCCCCGAACTCGACTGGCCGAGCATCCGCAGTTACCGTCCATTTTCAACGTCATCTTCCAAATCAACAATGGGACGAGCGTTTTAATCCTTGTTTATCGACAGTTTATCGAGGTTTTTTTTCCTTTCTTTCTTTCTTTCTTTCTTTCTTTCTTTCTTTCTTTCTTTCTTCATCTTTGTGACAAATCCTGATGCAACAACAGATCGTATTATTAGCTGATATATCGCGTTTTTGTAATCCGTTGGGATTAGGTAGGATTGCCTATCCGAATGAATTAACATAAAGAGATGATTGTACCTAACGGCTAGATTTAAAATTCAAGTAAAAGTATTTATTATTTCTGCTGATTTACGCACAGTCCCGACTAATTATTAAATAATTATACTATTAATTAGCATAAATACAAGAGAAGTTTATCGAATGAAATATAATTGTCGTATTTACATCCTTTGAAAAACAATTTTTGCTTGTACAAAACTACATGTACATACTAATGGGAGATGGGTATTGTAAGCGCTTATGTTCTTATAAAACTGTCACTCTTAAATTTCATTTAAAATTTCAACTTTCACGAAAAAAGTAAACATAAAACTTACAAATTCCTATGGGTCGACATTCAAGAAGTTCAAACAGGCATTTGGACAGTCAAGCGCACTCTGAAATAGATACAGCAAAGTCAAATTCGCCGAGGCGGCAATCTTGTCAAATATTAATAATCGTACGAAACGAAGTTCAAGTCGGTTGCAACAATTTTCGTGACTATAATCCAAAAAGCCTATCATTTGTAATGTAGCTTTCCGGCTGCTCATATTGTTTCCGCTCAGTTATTATTTGCCAACAAGGAACGCCTTTTTTGCTGAAATCCTCGTCTTTTTCCTGACCGTCATTTCGCACAAGATTCAACGTTCGTAGCATTGGCCTCCCCCTACCCCAATCGCGCACGCGTCGCACCTAAATCCCTTTCATTTTCTACTCCCCTTTCTCGTAGAGCGCTCCCTTCTCTCACCCACATGCGCCCACGGGGGGTAAGGAATAAGAGGGAGTGGGGGAGGGTCGCCGAGGGTAAAAGCTACGATCACCCTTTTCGTATATTTGACTCTGGTGCGGTCGATAACACCCGCTGGCCGTTATCGAGCCTACAGCACTGGCCGAGCCGCACATGCTTCTTACCTTGACGAACGCGAGGTTGAGCTCTATGAGTGAATTTCGTGTAAGCGAGGAGTATGGAAGGAGGGAGGAGTAAATTTCTTATTTCCGCAATACGGACCATAGGATTTTATGTCAATATCATTTTTCAATAAACGTTTCATCGGTTTTTTTAATAAATGATAATTCAACGATTAAAAAGTATGCCGTTATATTTTTACTTATCAACTACATATTATTTCCATTGGAATATATGACTGTAAATATTTTTTAATACTTTTTAATCGTACGAGATAACATTGCAAAAGTCTGAAGTTCTACGTATCTATCGGCTGAATATGATTTTTAAAGTCGCGATATGCAACGATATGCAAGTACAAGCATTATTAGAGTATTTAAGTAATTTTTCTGTATTTCGTGCCTCTTGTGAAAATAAAGAAATAAAAAATGAAAAATAGTACAATATGAAATGTACGAGCTAAAGGGTATAAAGGCCGCCTAATACTCATTTGCTTTGCTTATGGAAAGAATAATGATAAAGCGAGTTGAAATGTTAGCGTCAGTGTCGTTCAACCCAAACACCTGTACGTAATTTTACAGGCTTAAACGAGATACTAAAAGCATATATTTTCAAATGCACTTATCCTCGTGGATATATGCACTCTTTTGTAAGTATACAATGATGCATCGCATTACGCTTGCATCTGATTAGAGTCGCGTGCATCCGGAGATTCCCTGCAATTGTGTGTCTACCACTCTATATGTCTATAACCATTATGCATTATCGTTGCTTTACTTATTATCTTTCTTGTGTTTTCTTCTTTCATCGATACTTTTTTTTTCCTTTTTTCCTTCCTTTTTTCCTTCCTTACTTCCTTACTTCCTTCCTTACTTCCTTCCTTCCTTCATTCCTTCATTCCTTCCTTCCTTCCTTCCTTCCTTCCTTCCTCACTTCCTTCCTGATTTTGCATTAATTATATTCATAATGGTCTTTCCATATTCAATTATTGATTATGTGCGTTAAAAATTTAAATTGCAAAATTTAAACACAACCTTTCCCCATTTCTAAATGTTGAGTGTATGTTGGTGACTGACTACACGTCGCATTTAATGTATCTGAAATTCATAAAGAGTTCAAGCTTGGGTGAATTAATAAAATTCCACACTGAAACTGCTCAAGGTTAAGGGAAATTTGAAAAAAGAAGTGCGATAGTTGAGCATTAGTACCTTTAAAGAATAAAAGAATAAGAAGGAAAGAAAACATTTGAATTAAAATATTATTAACTTATGGTATATTATTATTTTTATAAACCCAAAAGAAAAGCGTACAATATATTTTTAATAAGAACTAGTAAATAAATTAATTATAAGCTAAATATTTAATTTCAATTTAATGCATATTAAACATTTCAATACAAAATAAAATGTTTGGTTTTCTTTAAAGTCGTTTAAGTTAATATTAGTATTCAGTCTTTAGTTAATTGCCTTATTTGTCAGTATTAATCAATGCTCGACCGCGAGTATGATATCTCTGTCAATGTACTTAGTTTTTTTTTTCTCGAAACTTTGTGATTCATATATGGAACATATTACTTGATATCAAAAGTAGATTAATTAAATTTTTATCGTATTCAGTTCGAGGAAATATTGTTAGAATTGATGTGTGTTATTTTTAAACTAAATTATTCTAATGTTACTTTATTATATAATGTATTAGTTTTTGTTATAAATGACACAATTCAGTAGATTTCCGATACAATCTACAATAATTTTATTAAAAGAATAAAATTTACTCATTATAGATTACATCATTTTTAGTCTAATATTAGTTTAACGTGTGGGCTCTTAAAATTTTATACTAACTTCAATATCGAGTTGATAATTTAAAATTAATTCCCTTCTTCCACTATAATGTATAATATACGACTCAATTGAATATCATTAGCTTTAATCCGGTCGCTCGAAATAGTTTTGAAATCGTCACTAATCTGTTGCCATGATTTTCAATTTACCCCTCACTACAATTTCTAACCCACTGGTAGAATTAACAAACTATTTATTATCATCGCGATAATGGAGATTTGCAGCACCGTATAATTATTAGAATGTTCACGAGGGGCTTATATATATATATATATATATATATATATATATATATAATTTATAAATAATTTATATATCTACGAGTTGAGTAAACGTACACGTATATTCATGTCGTGCAATTGCGTACGACGATTGGATCGTAAAGCCAGAAAAAGAGAAGCTAATCCAGTGCTGTCGGAGGATGTACACACGCTCACTACACACTTGGCCCTGATACTATACATAAGTAACATCGCTCGTTTACTGTTTCCCCTTCTTCTTTTACACACTCCTACGCGCCTACGCACAAGCAAACAAACAAAATCTTTGCAGCGCGCGTATGTTATAGGAAACTTTTTATTTCTTTAAAACGCCTTTTTAAACGTTGTGCCATACTCTTGAACGCACTTGGGTTTTCTTATCCGTTTTGTTTTATTTCTTCAGTACTTCTTACCCACCGCGAGTTCAGGAAAATATGGAAAAAGTGTGGTTACTGTTCTTTATGCTTTTAGGAACACCAGCCAGGGCATTTGTTATAGCGGAGCGACATTTTTTTTAAGTCTTACATTTCTTCTCGTTTATCAAGCATCATTTAAGTATTTTTTTCCGCGTACAAAAGATATATGATATTGATAATATATTTTCCTTTGGAAACCCTATAATGTATATATATATATATATATGTCTAACCTAACCTATCTTATATCGAGTAAATTTTTTTTGGAATATTATTCAGTTTTTGATAGTTTCAAATAATGAAATATAAAATTTTTAATATAAAAATATAAATCTGTGAATGTAAAAAAATTCGAGATATTAATGCACATACGTATATTAATACTTTCTTTCTTTTTTTCTTTATCTTTTTTTATAAAAAATGAATTGTAAAAGAAGTCCGGATACAATTATACCAGGAATTTAAAAATAAGTCCATTGTCATGTGACCATTATATTGACAATTTAAATGATTGCTTTATAAAACTATAATAAGAGAGAAGTGTGTATATTTTATAATTAATTTTATATTCGATATTTTACTACATCTTGACACATACGAAGTCTATCAATTCTTTAAATGCTATTGTTAAACTATATTAAAAACTACCTTTGTTATATGACAAAATAAAAGCTTGAAATTTATTTATTATAAAGTATTTATTTCAATTCTATGATATTTCTCATTTTATCATTCTATTTATGAGATTTTAATCTAATAAAATTTTACGAATGATTCAGTCTCTTTACAAAAAAGACACAATAATTTTTAATTTTTTCTTTTACATTACTATTTCTATGTATGTGTATATAAATTCAGATTTAAAAAGGTCTATAATGTCTTACATATTAAATATTGTTTTATTTGTCGTATTGTTTGTTGTTACATTACCATAATTGGTAATTCTAAATAAGTTTCTTAATCATTTTATTTGTAATTACTATAAATCATAAATATTTTCATCCGTACAATTAGAAAAATATTAATACACTTACGAAGTTAATAAGATTTATAACCAACGGGGTTAATCATTTACAATTGTATTTTTTATTGTCTTTATTACTTAACTCAATTACATAAAACATTAATGAATGGCTTACTATAAATTCGTTATTCATATCTCACTTGCTTCGTAATATTTTACCGTTTGCAGTGATTAGACATTTATTTATAAAAGTAATTATTCTATATACTTCCATACATAAGTTTTTTTTAAATATTTTTTAATCACTAAACGAAATATTTTATCGCGTTTAACATGATTTTCAGATTCATATTGGGTAAAAATGGAAATGGTTTTCTTGAAAATGAAAAAATTTTTAAATTACAGTTGGATAGTGTGAAGGAAAATGTCGAGTATGTTATTAAATAAATAATGATCGAAGCATATATGCTTGATAACATATTTTCCAAATAAGAAAATCAATGTATTAGATAGAGAAAAGAAATTAATTTTCAATTAGTAAGAAAATGATTTTACCATTGCGATATTTAGAAAGTGACGTCGCTTTATCGTCACTATCCATCCAATATTGAAAAATACTTTGAAACTTTATCTCACAATGAAAAAAATGCGATGGTTAATGTAAACTATTTGGCGTCACATAATGTTAACAATAATTTGTATTACTTAATATAGAAATATTGCCTCGGCGAAATTGGTTCACTGACTTGTCACGTTCGCATTTTGTATGCAAAAATGAAAAAAGTCAATGTAAATAATAGGCCGTAGGTAGTATCTCTGTCATCCCATTTATCGTAAATTAAAAATAAAATAACAACGTTACAAACTATGACTTTGTGGACATACCGGCAAAACGTCGAATTCTGATATCGTGACGTTAATCCCAAGGAAATCGCGTTCACCCACGTATATATGTACAGCTGTAGTTACTCAAGGTGCTTTTAGCCATCAATGATGACTGCCAGATTCGCGCTTGCGGTAGCGGCACGAGAGTAAAAATCAACTACGCCTGTGACAGAAGACGGAAAAGTTGAGCGAGTAACATGCGAACGAGTGAACGTCCATGACCCGCGTTGCAAAAGAGAACACGAGTCGCCGTCGCCGGCAGCTGCGCCTCCACGGAAACATACTTACCAATACAGACTTGCGCGCGCACAAACATGCGCATGGCGAGAGAATGAGAGGGAACGAGGGAGAAAGAGATAAAAGTTAAGGGAAAGCGGGGGTGACGACGCATCTCTCCTGACTCCCTTGGTGATGCGCCGAAGGGAAAGCGCGCATATCGACGTCGGGCGTCGTCCTCATAGTGTAGCCGACAAAATGGGAGCACGCGACGTCGATAAGGGCAGAGAACGTGTTTGTAATTTTCGAAGTCAGCCGGTCCCGGCCTTACCACGGGCAGCTTGAGGAAAGCTGCATAACGCATGCGCGTCCGTCTTTGACGTATCAATTAGCTTCAAAATGCGGTAGTGGACACTCGCCGCCATGATGATTTTACTGATTTCTTTCAGCGTATTAACGTATACTCTATTGCGATGGCTTTTCTGCATCTTCGATATTTTCATAAGTGGCACGCTTCGCGATTTGTTCAGATATTACGATCAAATTTATCGATTCGAAGCTACGCTATTTAGTTAAATATTTAGCATTTTAGCATTAAAATGGCAGCAATGAAATGTATTCGACACTCGTTAAATGCCGACTTACTTACCAATGGCATTTATATGAATCGATTTTGGCGTTGCTGGAATAAATTCATAATTGATCAAAACCATTTATGTCCTAATGCTTGGAGAGGAATCGACGTATTTGTTGCCACGCTGACACATCATTTGCACATCTTTTCATCGACATGCTCACATTCTTTCTAATTGGCTTGCAAACAATGAGGAAGCGTTTCGCTACTTTGCATCACGATTGCACACTCATTGCCAAATTAACTGTTGTTACGTGTAATTTTACACGACATAAAATACAGACGATTAAATAATTTACAGTGAAATGTAATTAAAATTTTTTCTGCATTTAGTATTACATTTCTCTCTTTAATGGCTTATAAGATTCAACATAAAAATGATGAATTTGATAAGGTTAATATAATGTTTACAGTATACACATTATCATTTGCTAATCTAAAAATATAATTTATTATCTACGAATTTAAATTTTTTTTTTTTTCCATTAACTATTTGAGAATGTCATTATTGGAATTCTTAGAAAATACCTAATTCGAAAAGTTTCTGAAACGCTATTCATTATACATAGTGGAGATTAAATGAATATTATGAAACAATGAAAATTAAAAAATGTATTGTACTGTAAATATGGATACCCATTTATGGGTTGTTGAATTTATATTTATTATAAGTTATATATCTTTTAGCGCAATCCTTACTTTATTTATAACTAAGTAATCGGGCGTATTTGTTTTTGCTCTGCTTTATTAGTTATTTTTAATCGAATGTGACTGCTATTGACTTTTAAGTAAGTTTCTATTTATGGAATAAATTATTAAAAGGGGCATACATTTATACGACCTCAAAATGACTAGTTTTCAAAACATTAATTTATGCTTCTGCAGATAGCCGTCAAAATTGCTTTATCCTTTATTTTATATCTTTTGCTCAGTTCACACTTTAAATAAAATCAAAAGTTTATAATTACTGATTAAAATAATGAATTTTTACTTTGCTCTTATCGCTTTGTCAAACAATCGTAAGTTTTTTAATGAACATAAACATCATAACGCTATGCAGTTAACACCGTTATTTTATTTAAACATTAAAATAAAATGCTCCCCCCCTCCCCACCCAATCCTCAATTCCATCGCTCGCATAAATTATTATATAAAACATTCGTTCGTGGCAGGATGGCGTTACTTATTTATGCATAAATACAAATGTTAAAAAGTCAAGCATAGTTAATCGATAATTAGAGGAGAGAAAGTTTTAAAGCTCACCATTATGATCAAACTATTATGATCAAATTATTAACAAACTGTCATTACTAATCAATCATCTCTTTCTAATTAATTCTCAAATTTTGTTTTTTTTTCTTCAAATTTTCGTACGAAGCTCGTTCGCATTTTAATGATATGCACTCCCGATAGTCGTAAGGTGTCAAAGATCGAAGAAAGTTTTCTGCACAAGTCGTTCTAAACGGTTTCGAGCTTTTCTGAGATCAGGTGCTCAGACCCAATGGCATTACCTGCCGTATTCTGCGAGCGTTGAGTCGTCATGATTCTTGTGTCTCGAGCTCAAACTCCCCGTCTAGGATTCGCCACGTTGACCTCGAACTCCCAAGGTCATTCCTTGAAGAAATCCCGTGAGTGAGTGTGCGCTTATGATTTAAAATCGGCTCCCCGCTGCGAGGGGAACTCCGCCGGCCTCGTGTGGGCCAACGACCGAGTACTACTATTTCATCGCCGTCTTTCCAGAAATTTCGAATTCTAATTTACCGCGAAAAATCGGAATAATTATCTCAATTAGTCCGTGTCAGACTATTGTCGCGTGTATTTTCTGACTGTATTTGTGTAGTAAAAATTTATATAGAGTCTATATTATTTTTTCTAATTTTCTTATAAAAACTTTTTTAACACACGGGCAATTAAAATACTCTATGGAATTTTCAAGTCTGTTGTATTAGTTTTTGTATAAAATTCTGACTAATTAAATTGCAACTTTATAATGGTTAAACTTAGAGATTTAATTATAAAATGGTCATTTTTCTTGTTCATAACAGAAGGCTCGTCATTTGAACATAGTATATGTAAAAAGTATTTATTTATTTTTTTTTAATAGAATAATAGTTTTAATCAATATTTTAATATAAAATTTTCAATCTTCCGTGAAATTTCATAAAATTATTTTAAATACCTTATATCGATAATTTATATATTTTACTAGATACTATGTTTCTAGTGTACTTTATGTATCGTGTAAGAACTTTATTATAATGCATATAATAAATTTATAGATTTAATAAAATAAGAGGAACAGAAATTTAATATGTAGTTTTTAAACTACGTTCAATGAAACGTGATTATATGCTGACAGTTTATCAACATTATTGCATTTACCGGAATGCGGTGAGACTAATGATTTTGATTTTAAGAATTTGTATGTTACACGACGGTTTTAAGTATTATCGTTTTATAATATTATTTAATAAAATTAAATAAATGTTTCTTTCGTTATAACATAATGCATTCCATACATGAGATAACAAGAACAATTAAAACATTACTTATTTACGCAAAGGTTTCAATAAATTTTTCATGAAATTTTAAAAAAAGTCTTAAAGATTTATAAATTTAAAAAATTAATATATACATCTTGTCTAACAAATTAAAAAATAAAGTAAAAAATGAATAGCAATTAAACTGTATGTTTACTTTTCAATAATAAATTTCATGAAAGAAAGGAAATATTTCTTATACATAAATAATATTCCGTTCATCTTATTATAAAAAAAAATAATAACAAGAAAATTATTACAATCGTTTTATTTAAGATTAATAAGAATTAGTTAAATCTTAAATATTTCTCTCTATCAATATTACTGTAGTTGATTTTTTTTTATTTTTTTTTTTTTTTATATTATTTAGCTCATTTAAACGGAAATAACAAGCGCACAATTAAAATAGTAAATGTTTTACATTATTATGTTTAAGAAGTTGTCGGCAGTCAACACTTAATTTTCAGTTAATTATATATCAGAGAAAGATGTTCACGCAATGCCCTCTCTAACTATTTGTAAATAGTACATATTTTGTTATTCGAAAATACGATAATAATCATAAGAATTAAAAATAAAAAATATTGTTTTAAATGTAATATTCGTGGTACAATTGTACATTCTTTTATTCAATAATGTCTTCATTAAATTTTATACTTTAAGAGAAATAACGAAACAAACATTTACGAGACACTGATAAGCGCAAAAAACTTATAATACACAATATCCTTTTACTCTGGCTTTATTCAATTTATTAATTCGTTAATCTATATTTCATATTGAAAAATTGAATAAAAATGGCCTTCCTAAGGTTTTACAAAATTTGACATAACAAAGTTAATCGCTAATTAGATAAGAAATTAGAGATAAATAAATTTCCCATTGATGTATAAAATTTTCAGCGCTATAATATCGAGTAAATGTTTGCTCTTTTGTGCATAGAATTTTTTTTGTCCGATTAATATGAATTTCTTCAATGTAAATAATTAATATTAAAAATACATGGTGGATTACGCTCTGTTCGCTAAATTAATTTCATTCTGCGACTTTTAATTAGAAAGGAGAGTACGGTACCAGAGCAGAGCATGAATAAATTGTCATTTACATATGTAGTACGCTATTTTTTACCTTTTCCATGTATTATGCGCATATATGTATGCGGATTAGAATGGGAAGAGAATTAAGTAATAAAGACAATGTAGAGAAAACGCACGAGAGACAAAGGAGCGTCTAAAAATGACACACACCCGAGGACAATAATCTCGTGCGAATTAATGGGGAAGCGACCACACGTACTTGACCAACACTTTTCAACTAACCTATGCGCTTGCGACTTGTCTTGTTTTCATCGCAACTCCCACCTATGCGCAATAATCTTTGCAAGCGTCTATTGACCTCGTGGACTTAAACGACCCCTTTTACCCATTGTTTTTCAGATCGCTCCCTCGGCAAAAAAATTATGGGGCGTCGACGAGGGCGGCTCCAAGGACGAAGGAGGTGTAAAGGGCGGTGGGATACTTCACCTCGGTGACCAGATGTGGCGAGACTCGACCTGGAGCACCTCTGGTACGTATTATTCTTTTACTCTCTATTTAACACGCCGCCTATTGTCCTTGTCCGACTTTAGTGCAGTGTGCCTCTGCGGTTTATAGTGCAGTCCGTTTTCGATACTTGCGCGCCTTCGCTTACGCAGTCGATTACAGCCTCAAGTTCTTAATGCTACAATGTTTCTTGAAAAGTAAATTGTCCGATTAATAATATTGCCTTTTGAAGAGTATGATATTGCACATCGTATTCTGTAAACAATAATCAACATAACAAAAATACTTTATTTTTTACAATTTAAACGTCGAGCAAGACGTAATATTTTTTAATGTATAAGAAGTTTACTTTTTTCATCAAATTTTTTAGAAAACTTGTCATAAAATATCATACAAATTATTTTATCTAACCGCAAAACTCCAAGTTTCCTACAACTTACGAGTTTCGTATTGATTAAAAAAAAAACAAACTACGTCATAATATATGTGATTAGTTTTTATTTTATTCTGGAAATTAAAATGTTCTTTATCTTTTGTTATATAATTTTTTTTTTGTTTTTTTTTTTTTGTTTTTTTTTGCAAATAAAACTTATTTTGCACGCAAAAGATTTTCTTAGAACAATAAATATTATTGTTAATGTTTATAAGTATAATATCTTTATTGTTTAAAATGAATTTTAAACGAGCAAGATGTATATAAATAATGAGCAGGCGGCAAATCATAAAAACATCGTGGAACATAATGCTGCTTAAATTTAATGAACATACAAGGCGAATATTTAAACAGTTTTATTAGAAGATTTTGCTTTATATAAATTGCTGTTGTAAAAACAAATATACAACTTTTTTGAAAAAATTAATTTGCCATATGTTTAAAATATTCTTATTATGCAGAAGTTCATTTATAAAAGAGTGCTAAAATGTCGAAAGCCCAAGTGATTTTTAATCGTAATGTTAGTTGTATAAAAATTTATTTTCTGCAAGCGAATGAGAATAATAATCGAATAAAGATTGGCCTAATTAATATTTACAAATATTCTAAAGCTTACAATTTTTCCTATTTAAGTGTAGTGTAGTATACTCTTAGGGATGAGTATATACCGTACTTATTTAGTTCCTATATAATAAACAAACTAAATTTTTATTATATATGTATATATATATATATATATATATATGTCTAGCCCAATCGCTCAGAAAAATATTGCCATTCGTAGTATTCTCGTGAAATGAGAATCATTGGTTCATTACCTACTTGAAGCCTCAACGTTTCTGCCGTCACTATAAATTGAGTGCGCGGCTGGTAATGTCTCGGACAGTTTATCGCCCCCCGCATTGTCAATTGATAAATCTCTCATCAACTGGTAACCTCAACTCGCTGTCTTTCCGATGAATTTCATCACTACAATTCCTAAATCACGGTTTTCACTGTAAAATGAATTGCCTAAATGAGCTTGAGTATGTTATTCAGTACTTTTTCTTTATCAATTCTTCATTAAGTAATAACAAATTCATCGATTGCCTATTTTATATCGTAATGTATAGTTAAATAAAGGAAGTACTTATATATATATATGTTCCAAAAGTATTGTCCATATTTTTAATATAGATTTATTTTGTATTATATCGAGATAATTTCTAGAACCGTATCACAATTGAAAAAGTATAACGTATGAGTAGACTAGTAAGTATAGTATGTCAGTTAATGTTAGTAAATTGAATAATACTCATCTTATAATCTTATATATTGGTAACTTAGTCGATTGTCGAAGCATACTTGTAATTAAAAATTCCTAATAAACTTAATCTATAAGGAATGTAGGATTTATTGAAATTTTACGTACATACGGTATTAAGTATTTATATCAAAATCGATAAAGTATTCACTGTATTTGGAATTTTCAATTGAATATACTTAAAAAATAAAAAAAAATTGCTCATTAGATTGAATTTTGATTTTAGAATCTGAAACCTTTCAAATCTAGTTTGCAAACATTATGTTCAATAATCCAACGATCCATAGGGGAATCTTAATTCGCGGAAAGATAATCAAAAAGCCAGTGGTTTTTCCTTCTCCGTGTATAATCAAAATGCACATTATTTTCGCGCGCGCGCGCACACACACGTCTACAGGAATATTCTCGACCAGCGATACGGTGCCCTTATCTACGATTCTACGGATCAATCGAGCCAATCCTTTAACTTTCATCGGATCTCCCTTCTATTTGCCAATCTCACCTAGCGGGAAAGGCGTATCGATAAAGTCGAAGTCGCGAGGAAAACCTTTAAGAACTGAAAAATCTTTCGAAAAAGCCTTAGGCTAATCTTCACGGTCTAAAGATGCTTATGCCTGCGCTCCTACGTCTTACTTTCTTGCCTTGTCGTCCTTTTCCCCTTGGCGCTGGCTCATCGTTACCGTAACAGCGGCGAAGATATCGAGAGCGAAAAGGACGACCTCCTGTGGATGAGCAGGATATCCCCTGGTTTGCTGCGGTTCTGGTCGACGATGTAGACTAGGATGATGGGAGTCGACGAGGCCTTACGGCATTAGTACCTTATGCATAAACTCTTTGTGTGTTTGTTAGAGGAGAGGGAGTAATAATGAGAGAGAGAGAGAGAGAGAGAGAGAGAGTGAGAGAAAGAAAGAAAAGACAGAAAACAGAGTACCTGCATGATCGCGTCTTTCCGTGTGTGTGCTCATGTGTACTTGTTTGCGCGCGTGTGCTTACTAAAGGGAATACGTGATTGCCCAGTTGTGCGTACTTGCATGTGTACGATAGATCTGTGTGTCGGTTATATGGCGATGGCTGCATCGCGGCTGTTGCCATGGCGACAGACGCTTGGCGGCGGTGGGGGTGGGGGCAACGTCCCACCGTCGCCCAGGCGCGTACCTACGCTGCTCGTCAACCCCGGAGCAAGTGATCGGTCGCGGGAGGAGTTGTGAAGGGGGGGCGGAAAGAGAAAGAGAGAAATTCGTCCCGGCATATCCGTCGCCACCCCGTCGCCGACGCCCGGCACCCACACCTACGCTCTAGCCTTTTTCACTCCTTCTGATCTCTCTGTCCGCTTCACTCATCTACTGCTCTCTCTTATTCTAATTATTGTTTTAGCTTTTCCGTTTCTCTCAATGATTGTCTGTTTAGTCCTTCTGCCTGGGACTTCGAACCGATACTTCTGCATTTGCAGCTGCTACTCCTCTTTTACCATTGTCGTTGCACTCTCTCTTTCTCTCTCTCTCTCTCTCTCTCTCTCTCTCGCGCGCGCGCGCTACTTGTCTCTCCCTTTCGCTAAAACTCATAAATCTCGTAGAGCTTATTTTGCTACACACTTGAACGAAAAGGTAAACATATTACCTATATTACGTTTAAAGCCTATACTCGTGTTAGTTAACAAATTTTTTTTTTTTTTTTTTTTTTTTTTTATAAACTATAAATCTTCAAAATTTTTCCTTAACGTTTCGTCATGCAAAATTAAATATTAGAATCGTTATATACATTCCAAGTAGGGTAACATTTTGTTTAAAGTATTAACGAGTATGATCACAAATAAAATATAATATATAGTTATGTATTAATTTCGAAATGAAAATGTTGTTATTATTACTTGTAAGCTATTAGGAAAAGATTAGTGTTAAATTTATAATAACGTATTTGATTATAAAATACGAAATTTAGAGAGACTAAAAATTAGTATTTGCTAGTACCATATTTATTCGTATGGACCATTTTACTAAGAACGGAAGTTCATTGTAGTGTAAATTCAATTTAATTAAACATTACAGGTTGATTATTAGTTAATGTAGAGGTAGGGGAAAATTCAATATCAGAGTTTCAATTATTACACTATTGACTGTAGTTTTTATTCTTTATGACTTTAATTCTATTATATAATAAAATATTTTTATACCTTAAATAGCATTTATAATCTATTGTTTGAATGTAAAATTATAATTATGAATTTATTAGAATTCATATTGACGGTACAAATAATTGATTTTACCTATTGTACAGATGGACAGCATTATTCTTACGTTGTTATTAGCATTATTATTCATTAGACAGCATTATTATTCGTTGTTTTTAATTGTTGAATGAACATGACACAATCATCAGTGAACTTGTGTCTAAGAAACATATAAATGATGATAAAAGTAATATAGAATGTATTTCACTCAAATTCGATGTTTACTTAATAGCGGAATAACTGTATATTACAATATTATTTAAAAAGTCATAGAAGAAATAAAAGTGCTAATTATGTAAGAAAATATTGTTTACGTAATAGTGAAAATATAACAACATTTCAAAACTAGAACAAAATATTAGTTTAATATCGTTAGACTCAATTTCGTCTGCATTTGACTAATGCCAATGAACGAATTAATTAATTTATTCGCTCTTACCTATTCATAGACAATGAATATACGCTTATAACTATTTATGCAAATTTGTGACATAATTTCTGCATTCTTTCATTATTTCTTTATTATACTTCATACGCCTGATACCCTAAGTATTTTAAATAAATGAATCATGAAGTATCAAGGTACAAGTATTTCGTCACATTGAAGTTTACATTACTTAATAGTTAATGAATATGCTCAAATATAAAAAATCTTTTTTTCTTTAATTTTTAGTTAGGCATGCATATTCAGATGTATATATTTATACAATTATAATTGGTCGACGGTCAAAGGTATTTTGATTTACTAAGCTTACATTTCGTCGCGATTTATCCGTTTAGTAGGCACTTTTGAATTGCTTAGTTATTCATTAAACAGAAATTTATGTTAATTATGTTCGTTTTACATTTTATGGTTAAATCCGTATTTATAATTAAATAGTAAATAGCATTAAAAAGAAACTCGTATTAAAAATATTTTAGAAATCAAAAATTACTATAGTACCGTTAGGACAATTGCCACTGTAGCAAAGCTTTGAAATATGTTTATTGAAATATGTTCTTTAGAAAAGAGACAATAAATTACTATAAATATTTAGGTATTATTAGGTAATCAAATAGACTTGTTAATATTAGATTATAAAAAAAAAAGTAGGGTAATTATTAGCTGACGATTCAACTATCGACTATTTTCAAAGTGGGAGAATCGATATGAAATTCATAATTATTATTCGAAATACAATTAATTACAATTGTAATGTGTTTCTGTGAATCTTCAGGTAATAATACAAACACGAGAAAATTGATGAAAACTTTGAAAAGTTTTGAAATGAACGAGTTGATTTTGATTAAAAAATACATAATTTGATAAAATGTTATTTTAATATGAAAAATTATTTGAAATTATTTTTTTATGTAATGACCAAGCGTGATTATTCGAGGTACTATGGTTAATAAATTAAAAATTCGAATGAGCAGGTCGAGTAGAACTTTTATATATTATGGCTGATATGAAAATTTTTTTTCAAAATCATAATTCGTGAAACTCTTTCATAGCACAATTTTATATTTGCAATAAGATTTGTTCAAATTTTCTTTTATACTTCGTTATATTTAATATTGAATTTTTCAAGTTATTAGGTGAAATTCTAAAAAATTTTATATAAAATTATAATTTATAGTATTTAATTAAATAGTATTTAGTTAAGTCCAATATGTAAATGGATTGAAGTATTAATTGATATGTATTTTTTAATCTCTATCGTATAAGTTTTTATAGTTTTTTGTAAATATTATTTACATGCTGTGAGATGGTATCAAAATTTTATTTACTTATGAAGAATTTACATTACAAAGAAGTTATAGTAAAGTCCATTTAAAAGTTGTGAAGGCCTTGAATGTTTTCTATATTTATATATTTTCGTAAGAATAGGCAAGAAATACCCAATTTAAAAAATCTTGATTTTTCAGTATCTAAGTAAAAATTATAATTAATAATAATTAATTTATTTAGTATAGATAAATATTTAAAAAAAAAAAAAATGATGTTCCGACTATGGCTATCCAAGTAATGCAATAAATTCATTAATTCCATTAATGTGAGTTATGTAACTGACTACGTTTTGACTCGTTATTTGTTAATAGACAAAAATATATAAATATATAACCGCTTTTAATAGATTCGTTATTAAAAAAATATAATTCAACGTATTGAGGTAAATTTTTATTTTTATTTTATTATTAGAAAAGTGTTTTTTATTTGAAATATTCAAATTTACTTTATTGACCTATGAAAGTGAATCTGAAATAGTATGCAAATTAATTGTAATTGAATAAATAGTTTTTTTTTTTTTAAGAAGCTAATATAAATATTTACGTGTATATCTAGTAATGAAAAAATAACGGAACACAATTGTTTCTAATTGCAGTATTGCAACTTTATAAAATAATTGTATCGATTCATTAGTAGTTTTAATAAATTTTCTCCATATTAGCTTTTTTCTTTGACAATTATATTTGAAGAAAATTTGGTAAAGGAATATTTTTACACGTAGTTTGATATAAATTTGAGGAAAGTAAATTTTTAAATCGCTTTTCCAATGTCATTTGATATTCCGCATACGAAAGTGGGAATTAAATAATTGAAATTTAACCGAACGATTTACGTTAATTTAATATAACAGGCAATTCATCAAGAACTCGGCTTTTACTCGCTTTCGGTTTACACTCTCCTCGTTCTTTCTCTTGCAAAACTGCGGCTTCCTCGCTTACGTCGTAATTTTCAGTTCAGCAGTATACGGTCTGACGTCCGATAACAACTATAGACTGCACCTGTCACCTGTTGTAGAGAGATATTATGCATAGAAATCTATAAACTCGATGTTCAACTCTATTTTGTCGTTGTCAGTCTTCTTTTCTCTATGTTTCAATCGCAAATATAAGATACAAATAGAAATTTATAATTGCATCGATCTCTGCAAATATCTCGGTTTTTTCCATGAGTCTGACTTTTTTTTTAATTCTTAATGAACGATATATGTCCGCATTTATTCGAAGAAAACATTCAACGTATAATGGTGTACGTTTCTTTGTTCCGGTTTTAAATTGTCGATTTTTCTTCAGGATTATAACTGTATCGCTATGAAAATAATATTTTAACTATTTTAACAGATTACTATGCGCCTTTAGCCGTGTAAAGTGAAATCGGTCGTCGATTAATATTATTTAATGCTTTACTTTAAATAAAATAAATGTTTTCAGTATGTTTATATGAAAAGTCACTGTATAGTAATGCTTATATAATGTATTAAAGAGCCTTGTAGGATTTTTCGAAGGATTTTTATATAAGTACGTAGCATTAGATATTACCCATTAAATTATGTATAAATTTAAATTTAAATAATTATTAAATGATTATATTCTACATTCTGGCCTATGAGAGAACGGAATGTAATAGCTTGCTAATTTTTAATTATCAAAGTGAAAAAGTGAAAGTTGCTCTTCTAATTTCATCGAAGAATTGTGAGATATATTAATTATATTAATATCATTCATATTATTGCAGATCATGCAGTTTCACAACCAATATCAATGGGGACTGGAAGGCGGGTCGGTGTCGGTAGTGGATTTCATCATCAAACATCAGAAGTTGGAGCCGTCCTCAGTCCCAGAAGCAGGTTGGTTTTACATATTTTACTATCTTTTTTCAGTGTGAGAAGCCCTGAAAAATTCTTTGTTTTTTTTTTTTTTTTTTTTTTTTTTTTTTTTTTTTTTTTTTTTTTTTTATTATGATTATGCAAATAAATAAACATCGTATGATATTAAATTAATTTCTGTCACTTTCATGTTTCTCTGTAAAAATTGACGTGCAATATTTAATTTGCATGTGTAAACTGAATCATCAGATGTTTCTAATAATTTATAATAATGTAATTATGAATACCAAGACTAAATTTTCATCATCCACATATAATTCTTTTGGCGTTTAACAAATACTTTTTATCTTTTCAACGATCATAAAATATTTTTTTCTTATATACATACGCTCGCACAACAATAACACATTATGATAAACAATTGTATGTGATGCAAAAAGTAAACTTACACTTGAAAATCTAAATAAAAAAATTTCTATATATGGGATAAAGTATTTCATTTTAAAAGAATTTATAGCAAATAGAATTTGATAATGAAAAATTATATATTCAATCAAATGAAAACATTTTTTTTTTAATTTATTTTTTTATATAAAGAGATAAATAAGTCTTATCCAATATTAGCAAATTTTATAAAGGTTTTTATCTCATATAGAATATTTATAGGCTTTTTATTATTGTTGTTTAAACTGTTGATGATAGTTTAAAATTCAAAGTAATGTTCGTTTATTCATGTATTTGTAATTACAATTTTTATTGTTTCATTTATGATAAAATTAAATGTTTCCGTATAAAAATGTATTTAAATTTAATAGTTATAAATGAAATTATCAGTATTAATCCCAATTAAATCAATAAATAAATAAAGGTATATATATAAATACGTGCATATTTTAAAATGCTCTTTATCTAAAATTTATATATCGATTCTACTTATTTTATTTAAAAATAAAAACTTTTAATACTCGGAATGGTATTCAGAGAAAAATTGCATTAAAAATTAAAAAGAAAAACAAGTTTTACAAGTTGGAAAATCACTATATATTTTAAGATTTAATAAGTTCGTTACGAACAGCACCAGTAATTCTATAAAAAGAAAAGAAAATTATTTTTAATCCCAGTTTATCGTTATGTCTCTGTTGTATAAATTTTGTTTTAATTTTTTTGTATCCGCAAGACAAAGCAGTGAAACATTTTAAATTATTCGTTTATTATTTGTTCGTCTTTCATATACAACATCGTACCATAACAATATTTATTAAAAAAAAATTTAATTAATTTCTATGGATTAATTAGTCGCATGTAATATATGTTTTTTAATTAAGTCAAATTATATCATTACAACAAAATTATTAGTTATAGTATTAATTTTAGAAATGTATGTTTTAGGGAGATTTTTTAGTTTTAAAATTGTACTGTTAGTAAAATTGGTTAATTAATATTCAAGAAATTGTAATTTTTATATTTATTGTAATTGCAATTTAAATAACATTATCGTACTATTTTTGGAAATTTTCTTTCGAAATTATTATAAATGTCTAATTAATAAACTATTTATGAGCTACTAAAATGTTATGGATATGTATAGGTAATTTACTAAAGATTCAAAGAAATTGAATATGCATTTATAAAGACATTATCGCAATACTTAAAAAATACTTCATTAACTGTATAATATATAAATTTTAAATCAAAATGTACATCGTTGTAGAAGATAATAGAACTGACCAATAGCTATTGAATATTCTGAATTTTTAATTGTCTATTCATTGAGTTTGTCTAGATCAACGATTTATTCATAGTTTCTTTATCACTGTTAATTATTTGCATAAAATTTGTATAACTTACTTTTTTTTTCTTTTTTTATGAAATTTCTTTTACACAGTATTAGAATCATCAATGTAATTGAAAATTGTATATACAACAATTATAATTTAGTTGATGGTAATTTTTTAAAACTCAAAATATTGAATATTTGGGAGAGTAAATTTTTAAACTGAATCTTATAAAACTTTTTAAAAATCTTTTAAAACCCGATGTCTGAAAAATATAAAAGAACTTTACATTTATGTATATCAGAAATGTTTTGCACTCTATTTAAAATTGTTAAATATAATGAAGTATCATTTTATGTACCGAAAATAAGTGTAGATATTATTGTTTTCTGAATATTTTTGATCAATGTTTATTAATGTATGATGAATATCCCCAGTGAAACCGGAGGACTCGGAGTTAAAATGGTTGAATATGTTCTGGGGTCGAGTCCTACGACGCCTAAGGAGTTGGAGCCGCGAATGGTGTCTCTTAGATTGGTAAGTTAATACAATTTCACAATGATACTCTCTCTCAGTGTAACTAAATAATAAGCTAACACGCGACTCCTAGAAATCCAGTTAATATATTGTCATTGTTTTTTGCAGAATGACACAGACAAGAAGGATAAGGATAAAGGGACAGCAAGCCCCTTCGATAGCTCAAAGGACGACACTGGTCCCCAAGGAAATGGATTGTCATCTCAAAATGGTCTCGACGATGACAAAGGATTCAAGTGAGTATATTAACGCCCGAATAAAATGTCAAGCGCGAGCCAAACGAAGAGTTATAAACTACGATAGATAGATCTATCAAGGACATACATTATTTCAAAATTATTATTCCTGTTGGCTATGGGTTTCTAAAACCTTCAGCGTTACTTGAGTCATCGATGACATAAATACATTATTTCAAATTTGAATAATCGTAGCTGGCGAATTTCATAAAACTCGATCGTCCCTCTCACTTCTCATCGTACGCTAACATGCTCATACATAAATTTTTATGTACCAACGAATCGAAACCATAGCTTATGTTTTCTTTATTTTAAAAAACGCATTACCCAGCGATCCTTTAATTCTAGATTGTTTATGCGATATTTAGCAGAACATCAGCTTTCCAGACTGAATTATTAATGGGCGCGCGCGTACGTGCGAGGATATTTCATTCACGGAATCCATTATTATATTTTCAATGATATTCGTTCCGACAGATAATTACAATGTAATATCATATAAGTATTATTGCCATTAAAAAGTAAAAGTAAACACAAAAAAATTAATAAAATATACAAATATAAAACCAAAGTGTAAACAAAATTTTGTCCTTGAAAAAGACGAGCATCTCTTTTGGGACGAAACAATCTTTTCCATAAAGTTTTGCTGTGTGTTTGTGTGTGTGCGTGTGTGCGAGCGTGCTTGCGCGCGTGTGCACGAGTGTGCAAGAGTGACGCTACTCGTGCTTCTCGAAGAACATATCGGTCAGAAAAATTATTACATTACGACCGAGGGCAACGAGGAATCGAGGAAGGGCCGCCCCGCCGAGGATATTTTCTCCAAGGGAAAATAAGGTTTTGTCAGTTTGTGCTCGGTACGGGGAAAGGCCCAATGACGCCCGGCTCCTTGATATTCGACTCTCGCGCGAGCGGTCGGTCGGTCGGTCGGTCGGTCGGTCGGTCGGTCGGTTGTTTGGTTGGTTGGTTGGTTGGTCGATCGGTCGGTCGAAGACGCCAAGAGAGCGCGATGCGAAAGAGATTTACAAACAAGAGCGAGAGAGTTTGGGCCGAGCTACCGCCGAGGTACGCTGCGTAAAAACAAGACGGTGGCTGTCAAGGGCGCGCGTGTACACACACGCACGACACGCGGCCAATGACAGGGCAGAGAAGCCGACACGGGAGAGTGGATTATTTCGCACGACGAGCGAGCGGCCGCTACTCTGTCCTCTGTCTGCTGTTCATTGCTTCTTTATCAAGGAGTTGGTTGGTGGCCTGGTGGCCACCTCGGCACGGGCTTAGAGTCGACATCTGTCGTCGGATGCCGGCAGTGATGAGATCTGCCGTACCTGCCGTCGGCTAAACGGGGTTGAGCG
>NW_011948425.1:4129701-4146162 GCF_000503995.2 Ceratosolen solmsi marchali | reverse complement strand
GATTACCGGCGCGGGATCTATGCTGCGCGGCTTGGATTTTTACACCACGTCGACTTGTGCTGTGCATGGGGGGCGGCTATCTTTACTTGTGGCGGCCGGTCAAGGCTTCCGATTCCGAGTGCTTTTAAAAGTCGAGAAAAAATCGTAATAAAGTCGAATCGCGGTGATTAGTCCAACGAACCCGCGCGATTAGCAATGGCACGGGCGTATCACTCGTCGGCACTTTTTTAATTGAGCGCAAATTTTATTACGTAAAGTCGCTGGATTTGTGTTTAATTTTTTAAAAATTCAATCGGTTATAGGCACCTCATGGTTGCTGCGATCGTTAAATGTGCGCACGTATTTTCCTTTTATTCAATCCATTCAATATTATCGTCGCGAGGTATCAGATTTATATGTATACATAGCTCGTATCAATTATTCGAATTGCTGTCGCTAAACATATTGATATAAACGCGAGCCTCGAAATGTATATATATATATATATATATATATATATATATATTTGTATCTATACAACCGTGCCGAATCGTAGTGAAATGTACTGCAGTTTTTTATTCAACACTTTCTAAGACTTAAGCTCTCTACTTATAAAATAAGGCTGCCCGTAAAGTAATTCCGAAAGCAAAATTAGATAAGCTACATTGCGGGAACTTTGTTTTATTATGAATAAAACATTCTTCGAGCATGGTCGGTTAAATTTAACGCCCATGGCACTGTCACCTATCGCGACAAATTATACCGCCGCTGTAGACCAGTAATGATTACGCTTCCCAATAAATCCCATTTCCTCCATCAATCCACGAGTCTCAAGAACAAATATTTAATTAATTTAATTAAAGTTAACGGGCCCCGTCTTTCCAAGCCCGCTCCAGAGAAATTAGAAATTTTTCATACTTCGGGGCAGAGGCAGGCGGTGAAAAAAAAAAATAGGCAGGAGAGCCGCGTGGAAGACTTCGTCGCTTTAGAAAGGTACAACTCGCTCGCCACAAACGCTACTTATGGCCGAGAAGAAACATTACTCGCTGGAGGTTGCGTTGGCCGCTCTCGCAACTGTCTGCTCTCCTTTACATCGTTATTACGCGAACTGGAGACGAGCGCCTTGCGGTACACTAACGGGTCTCACCGTTATTACGATGCACAAAATCCAGCGCGATTGTTCATTTGCCTTTTTGGTTTTCGCTCTCTGCCGTCGTTATCTTATTTTTTCTTATTTTTCTTATCGTTCTTACCTTCTTTCTTTCCCTCTTCCCTTCATTTTTTCTTTTAAAGATTGTACAAACAAAAAAAAAAAACAAAAAAAAGAAAACAAAAAAAAAAGACAATACACGGGCTTACCACTAATGACAATCACGCTTTCCATTAAATCTTGGGTTTGTAAAAAAATATAGAAAGTTTGTTTAAAGTATTTGTATCAGGTGTTCAACTTTAAACTGAGGCTATTGTATATGCATAAAATTCGTTAAACTCACTCTACGACACAATCGGATAAAACATTTACATTATATGATAATGGCTTGGAGCTATCAATTTAACACGCGTGTTTTCTTATACTTGATGAGCATTTCAGGATAATATGCGTTTATATAGATATAAATAACTTTAGAAATCTGGTAAATATAGGAGACTACTACTACTAGCAAAGAATGAAATTTAAATAGATATTATGTACTTTAATTTACCATCCATTAGAAATGAAAATCTTGGTAGATAATTATATTACCTTTATGCATTGTTTTATCAGATTATTATGGTTATTTAAAATTTAAATCAACATATTGCCTTCTCTTTAAAAACAAATAAAAAAAACCAACTTGTATCATTAAATCAATATCTGATAAATCTTCCAAGCCACTAATTAAAAATTAAATAGAAATATAACGGATAAATTGGGAATATATATATATATATATTATCATGTTTAATTAAGTATAATTTAAATACAATTTTTAAGATAATCAAGACTAGTAGCGACTAAGAAGCTTTGTTCATAGAATTAAAAATTACCTCCAGCCATTTGAATTCGTAAGAATGACACAGATCATCGATTATTATGGCAGGAAATCTGTTATTTCCTCGGAGTTAGTATTCGTATACATTTTTAGAGGTGTCGAAGCCATCGCGTTTCATGGATCGTTGGAGTGAATCGTTTCTTCATAAAAAATTATTCGACCAAATTAAACAAAATTTGCTCGACTCGATTGCCTTTTCTCATCAAAACATTCATAAGAAAATCGTTACATATTATCAAACTTTTCATTTTTTACTTGGCTTTGTGGAAATTCGTAATGCATTATTAAATGAGATTAATCATTAAAGTGCATTAATGCTAATATTTGATAAGATTAATGTGTATGGCTTGATACTTTAAAACTCCAAACATTCATAAAAAATAAAAATACATTGAATTTTCTTACATATTACGTGAATATTTCGAAGTGTGTGCTAATAAATATATATATATATATATAATTTATTTTCAATTCGAATTATTTTATTACAGTAATTAAATTCGTATTAAAAATTGTTTCATTGTAAAGTCCACTTAGTCGGTGCAATAGTAATTTTGAAGAATAAAACTCAAACCAAAGAGAGAAGACAATTAAAAAATTATAATAGCTAATCATAGTACACTGTGAATATGAATTAGTGGTTGTGTGTAAAAGTGTAGAGTCGACAAAGCTTTCATTACCCATATATAGGCTTGCGCGCATCCAATTTCAAGGTTTATCTTATTACAAAATTTATGCTCAACGGCTCATCGTCAATAGTGCACTGTAAAATTTTCGCGCAACTTTCCGATAAAATACATCGAAATTCATTATCAAGCGAGGACGCGGTATACTCCCCCACCCCTTCCCCAACCGCCATATCGTATAAAAATACATCGCAAAGTATCTAATATTTCGTGATTTTATATTTTTACAGCCGTACACCGGGCAGTAGGCAGCCATCGCCCGGCGAGGAGGAATTTCAGAAGAATGCGACCTTAGCTGTGAGTACGGGCGCCGGTGGCGTCGTCCTCCTGAAACCTGGCGTGGACGTGATGGGTGGTGGTGAGGAACATTTCATGACCGCCTTCGCCCCGGCGCCGCCCCACCATTTGCAACATCACCAGGCGCCGCCGACTCATCATCTGCAGCACCCACACTCCCACGCGGCTCAGCTTTTCGGGGCCCAAGGTCCACCCCAGGGCCCACCACCATCCCAGCAGCAGCAACAACAGCAGCAGGGCCCGCCCCAGCCTCAGGACACGACCGGTCACTTTGACGTCCAGGTGAGTCCTGTTATTACTTGTCATCTCCTTGTCGAACACTCGGCACATCGTGTTGTAACGATGTCAAGGTACGACACCAAATCGCTTTTTGAAGGGAATTTTTAAGATCGAATAAATAGAAAGTGGCACGGCGATAAATCATTTGAATTTCAGATTTAAATCTCACGATTTACTCCCAAGGATACCTATACATTTTAAAATGCACAATTATTGAACACACGCAGAGAGAATTTTTTCACGCGAGGGGCAAAAGTGCAGTGGAGGTAATAACAGGTGTAGGAATTTTTAAATTTAAATCTTACCATTATTGCGATTGATTTACTATGGCGTTAGCCTAAGTCACACGATAGTAGTATATATTTACAAATAAATTTAAATAGTACATAACATATTGATACGCGCCGTTAAAAGTTGTTTAAAAAAAAAAATTACGCGCCTTGATATTGCCTTAAGAGTAAAGCCTTAAGAGACAAAAAAAAATTCAGGCCGTTCGTCAAATTGGAATTATTGACAAATATGAGAGTGGGGTGGGGGATCGAGTAGAATTGTTTAATATATAATTTAAGCCATAAAAACAGATAGCTGTATTTACGTTTGTGTGTGTCATACAACTTTTATAGTTAAAAATAGGTAATATTATTTGCAGAGTTAATAATTTATTCACTGTTTTATAAAATAAACTTCTTATTTATGACTAGATAAATTATAAGTATCAAATACTATTTAACTGAATATATTAATAAGTGGGCATACATTTTTTCTAAATTGTAATTGTGAATGTTTTTTAAATTATTTATTATTAATCAGTGGTGTTAAATGACAGTGTCCTGATGAATATGACAAAAAGAACTTTTAAACTATTTGTACTGTATTTTATTTTCACTTTAATTATTTAAGAATTACAAACTTTGATAAGGGTATAAGGATAAAAATATGTGTTACGAATGTATATAAGACTGTCGATATATCTTTTATTATTAATATTTCTTAACAATTTAAAAATGATAGTACTCTGTGCGTATGGCTTTGCAAATGTTACCTATAGTCCTCTAAAGTTTTATAAAAAAAATATGTTATCTCTTAATATTAATTTATGTATTATATACACATATGCAAAAAAAAAAAAAAATTATTTCGCGAATATATACTAAGGTTTATCTAACGTTTAACTGTTAATGTTGATCACATCAACGCCACTTTACAGATTACTCATTAAGGACGAAGCACACTTTTTCCCTTCAAATTCCGACTATTGCATGAACATAAAATTATCTCAGCTTCATTTTTCAATACACAAAACCAACAAAGACTCGTCATCAATATAATAATAAAATACTACTTTAACGACATGAGCCGTGTTTAAGAAATTAATAAAAAAAGGTAGGGTACACCTTATAGGCAAGTCGTTGAGAATTCCCTTCGAAAAGCTCGAATCAAATTTTAATAAGAAATCTTTTCATCCGTTGTTCGCCAACAACACCTTCGACTGTATATGTACTCACATTTTTCGTCCATTTACACCATGTGGATGAGCGCTATAAAAAGCCCACCTTATCTCTCCCAGAATACATTCGAAATACATACTGAGTAGGTTGAATTTGACGCCGGGAGAACAAATACGACGAGAGAAAGAAACTCTCGAGTGTTAATTTGCCGTTGGACTTATTTCCTCCCTCTTTCTTTCCACCTTTTCTTATATTTTTTTTTTTTTAGTCCGGCGAAGTGCGCTGCCCGACCTCGCTAACGAGGGCCCTGCGCGCGAGCATCACCGGGCAAGCACCACTTTACGTGCCTCCTGGGTGTCGCTTGCGCACGTACACCGAGCCCAGCGCCGCGGCACAATTTCCCATTTAATTTCGATCCGGGCGACTCACCCTTCTCGCTCCCTCCCCCCGACCCCCTTCCCCAACACTCCACAGCCGTCTAATTGTGTTTTTGCGCCTGCCTTGGCACGGGCTCGATGTGTGCGCAAGGGGTCGGAATCGTTCTTTTACGTCTTTGGTCGGGCAACGGCGATTGCTCGATGCGTGGGCCGTTAACGCGAGGCTTCGATTTCCCCGTTCTACCCGGATAGCTCAGCCGGCCTCTTGATTGCGTGGAACGAAGGATGCTTTTAGCTTGGAATAATTTATGATGTCGAGTTGTCAAGCGCGTTCGAGCTCATCGTCGAGCTAAAAGAAATCTATATTTTGACAGGCTCGTCGTAGGAATATAAGTACACATAATTATTGATTTTCATGCGTATAACGCTAGTGGTGGTGAATCGATTCCGTATACTTGAAATATTCTAAGGCAAAGAATACCTTGAATTCTTTTAACTTGGGGCATTGTCGAATGGATAGTGCGATTCTTCGTCATATTCATTGGGAACTCCAAGTCGTATATTTATACAAGCTGTTGTGATATAGACGAGGTCACGAGTCAGGAAAAATACAAATTATATCATTGCTTTTGAATAAGCGGACTGAAAGGTACATTATCCTGTAACATAATCAAATGCCGTTTCTACGATTTTTCCATGTAGCGAAGATAAGAATTAAAAATATACGGCATCTTCGATTTCCTTAAACTTTCTCGAACGTTAAAGGCATATTGGATTTTTCTTTAACTTGCCAGCCTTTTAATCTAATTAAAAGGAATTAAAATAAAATTACCCTAAGAGAATAAGTGATTGCTCAGAAAATAAATAAATATCTAATACAACAACATTTTAGATTGAAAAAATACAGACACACACACACACACACACACGCACACGCACACACAAACAAACAAACAAACAAACAAACACACACAAACATAAATAGAATATGGGGAAAAAATCATTCTTTTATATAATATCGAAATATTTTTTTCGAATTGCCAGCATAATTGGAATGTAAAACGAAACAAAGAATAAAATATATAATTTATATAGTTGTAAATTAATAGAAATCGACAGTCGAGGGATAAGAAAAAATATGGAATAATAAAAAGGGATGGTGAATAAAGGAGGAAAATGTAGAATAGAAAGGATGATAAAAGTGAACCGTAGACAATAAAAAGCCTCCATTCTGTGCAACAGTAACAGGAGTAGTTTTTTTCTCTCTTTCGTCCTCGATCTTCGACAGTTCACAATATAAATCACGGGTGATGAGTATATGACGGACAGTCACCTACTTTAAATGATGCTACTTCTCCTACCTACCGAAAAATAGAACACCGAGAGAATAGGAGAGTGAGAGAGAGAGAGAGAGAGAGAGAGAGAGAGCAAACAAGAAAGCGAGAAAGCACGAAAGCAGTCTTTACTCTCAAATACTTGAGCTGTGTACTATAAGGAATAGCCCTCCACACCTATTTACAGTAGCTTTTTACATGAACCCAAAAAAGTTTACTATCGACGCATAATCACTGATGTCGCAAAGTATTTTTTATCCGAGACGGATTAATTTTGTGACTTAAAGTCGCGATGCTCTTAAAGATTATTTTTTGAAATCAAACTTGAGAACGAGCGGACTTTGTTGCAGGTGGAATCAATCCCTTCTTTGTTTCATGAATAATTGTTCATTCTTGCAAAGTTAGTGGAATATTAATGTCAGGATTGACGCTCGTGAGTAAAATGAAAATCAAGTAAGATTAGTGATCCATTTAAAATGTACTCGTGTAATACCCAGCATTTTAGTAACTACAAATCCTGCTCTCTTCTTTATACTTTAGGAATTGAGTTTTAACGAAAATTATAGTAATGTACAAAATGTGACCTTCTTTTTTGAAACATAAAAGTAGATTCTTAACGGTGCTCTTTTGCGTTAGTTTCTTAAATGTTACGGTGGTTGGGGGAATTATTGGCCTATTTACAGAATTAAATTGCAAAATTAATTTACGAAACATAAATTGAATAAACATTTACTACCATATTTTTCTTTTTTTTTCTTCCAACATTTAGTAATAATCTTGTTTTATAAACAAAAAAAAAATAAAAAAAAAAAAAAAAAAAAAAAAAAAAAACCTCCCAAAAAAATTACAAAAAAAAAAAAATCCCCCCCCCCCCCCGCCGCTCCGTTTAAAACACGAAAACAATTATTTTTATAAATTAGATATTTTTATTTTATACTCGTAGATTTCCTACTGCGCGCAATAACTGAAAGTCGAAAGAATTTGAGTAGAAGGAAATCGCAAAGTTTTTTTTTTTTTTTTTTTGAATTGTCAGCATTCTACACTTGCCATTTTAAAAAGATTATGTTAACAAACAGTTAGTTATACAATGGAAAATGGAAAAAAAAATTAAGCGATGAGAAAATATAACTAAAGTAGATAACGGATATGATATTCACCTAGAATCCATTTCTATGAACTTTTAGAATATTAGAGTAGATATTTTCTAAATAGAGGCCAACATAAAGAAAAATTAGATCATTCAACTCGAACTATTGGCATTTTTAGATACTTGAGCTCTTGGAGCTTACTAGGTAAATACTTTTATCGGTGAACAAAACGTAAATATTCAGTTGACTAGAAAAAATGTTTGCATCATTGACATTACTAAAAGTACTTTAAATTTAGCTTTATATTATTGAATATGTTTGTTTATTTTAACACATAATTAATTAATAACCCTATACGAAATTGTCGTGCATGTAAATTAGTTTTTAAGATGAAAATTTTTGAAGTTACATGTCACTAAAAAGATGTTTGTTGAATTTTTAATTTTCTCATATACCCCCCATGTATATGAGCATTATTTTTATTTTGTATATCTTTCACCTACTTTATATATGCATATAATTAAATATCATTAACAAACACATGTTAAGTCTCAATTAAATTAAACCTTAGAATTTATAAATTTTTAGAAAGTTAGTGGTCTTTTTACGATTTTTAATGAAATAGAGTCGTTTAACAGGAATCTCTCAATTTACAAGAAAATTACATTACAATTTGGCCAAACCTTCGTCAAAGCTTTTACTAAAATGAACTTCGTGCTATTTATACCAGGATGGAACAATTATTATATATTGACTCTACACGAATACAAAATAAACATAAGTAAACTATTTTAAGGTTTAATTTTAAATCTAATCGTACTTTATGGTATTTTATGTTTGTGAAAATTGCCCAACTTAATAGGATTAATCTCTTTATCAATCATTTTAATGCAACATAACGTGGGCAGTTAACGAAACATATTTAATCTGAATTTTGAAAAAAAGTTATAAGATCTTGGTAGAGTATCATTAAATTATTTATCCTTGTTTACTAGGTTATTAAAAATACTTCATTAATTAATGATTAAGACGAATTAGTTCGTGATAAATGTATTTTAAATTGAATCCTGTGCAGGATCTAGCGTTTCAATTGATTTGTCTGCAATGGGCTGACGGAACTCGTATGTTACTACTTCGCCTTGGTACATTCACGAGACTCGGTAGAATTTTCTTCAAGGTCAAATCATTACGAAGCTGTTTCGCCATTATTCTCAGTACTTAATACGCGTGCGAAAAAAAACCCTTTCCGGTTCTCGGTCTACGCACTCGCGTATTTTCCTACACGTCGCGAAACGCGATGCCGTCCCACGCTTCTTCGCGCTTCGTTTTTTTTCTTCACCTTCTCATTACAGTTCTTCGCATGTATTGTGTCTTCCGTTGGATATTCTTACTTACCTCCTTGCCATTGTATTTTTCACGTTACTCAAAAAGAAAAATATAATTCTGTCATCTGCTTACGGTAAAGGCGCGCTTTAAATTGATTTTTTTTTTATGTGTGTGTGTGTGTGTGTGTGTGTGTGTGTGTGCGCGCGTGCGTGTGTACTGTTTGAGTATTAAAAAATGAGGGTTAAAATTGTTTTGATAAAAAGAAAGAATATGTTTTTACGTTACCGCCACATTAAATTAATAAACAGCTTTATCGTATTTTAATGGAGTTGAAGCATTAGGAGAATTATATTGGACGACATCTAGTCTAAGCGATGATATATATATATGTGTGCGCCCAGTCGGTGTTAGATGGACGTTTTTCCTTTTCATTGATTTACTCGTATCTACCTCATTCGCACAATTCATCGTACTTCCTGAGCATGTTGAAGTATCTCAATGTCCACATTTCGAGGCACGCACTATTTTTACTCTAAAACCTCTTTTCCTCTTGTATTATTAAAAAGAAGCCCGTGACTTCCGTGTACTTTATTTCAACAGGATTTACATCATTTATCCCTTTCGAAAACGGAGCGCCGCCGTCACCGCGGTTTTCGTCATTATATTTTCCACCTCGTTTTTCCATTCGACGAAACGAATAAAGTGAGAAACGGAGAAATAGGAAAGGGGCTAAAGCGCGGTGAAAAAAAAAGAGAAGCGACGAGTGGTAGCGTAACGGACTGGAGACCGAGCGAACGAGAGCGCGTCGGCTTAATGCAACACCCTCTTTACTGCGCTTATGTGCGTGTTCTACAATGTATGATATGGCAAAGAGAGCAAGGGAGATAGAAGAAGGTGGCGATTCTAGTAAATCCAGCGAGGGAAGAAGCGAGGTGAACAGAGACGGCGAAGAGGCGTAGAGACCATGATCATATTATTACGCGAATGGTTCGCCTGTTCGTGCTCGGCGGTGCATGAAGCGATTCCTTGTCCCTCCCCCCTCCCGTTCTCGCCGCTCAACCCATCACCGACCCTTTGCTTCTCTCTTTAACTCTCTTTCGTTCGCCCCTCTCCACCTTTTCTTACTCTCAACACTCGTAAACCTTTTACCGGTGTATTTTTCCTTTCGTTCTTACTCTTTGCGGCAGTTTTTTCCGTCGACAGGTCTTCCGAGCCGTTGCGTATAATTTTACTTTATCCCTTTTTCTCTCGCCCACGTAACCTCTATTTTCTCCTACCTACCCATTTATATTAGTCGCTAGTCCCGTTTCGATTATTAAAGAGCAAACGAGAGAAATAAAACATTTTCGGAAAGAATTCGCCGAAAATTCAAAACGAAGAAAGACCATTTGTTTTTGACTGTTGGCTCTTCAATAAAACATGCAAGAAGAAGTGTTGAGCATTTGTAAATTAAATTTATGTTTAGCCATTATTTATAAACTTTTTTTTTTAATTTAAGTCTTTGATACAATATTTAGAAAATCAATTCGGATTTTAAGCGTGAATGTAACTTTCTAAATGATGCTTATATTTTAATTCTTAAAACACTTTATATTTTGCATTTTCACTAATAAAATTTTATTAATAAACATTGAATTGAATGTGTCGAAAAATTTTTTTATACAATTGCTTAAAAAGGAATAAATAAAGTAGCCGTAAACAATTTTATTACATGGCTCTTACAATTTCAATTACATGCAAAATTTTATAACACTTTATTTCAAAATGAAATATATAACATTTTCTCGCGAAAGACATTAACCTCATTTTTATATAATTAAACTGATAATTGCAGTTTCTGTCGTATAAAAATAAAAGTTATTATTAATATTATTACTGTGATTATTATCATTATTATTATCATCATCATCATCATCATCATCATCATCATTATTATTATTATTATTATTATTATTATTATTATTATTATTATTATCATTATTATTATTATCATTATTATTATTGTTATTTTTAAATAACTTAGTTATTCGTTATATAATTTTGTAATACATATGCCTTTTGCGATGTTAAAACTTATGAGGAAAAATACTCGTTTCAAATTTTAACATAAAAATTTAATACAGCTAGTAGCTTTTTAAAATAAATTATGATAGCCTTTTTCATTTTGAGAGCAAGTGCGGCTATTTGAGATAAGAATCTTTTAAAAACTTTAGGTATACGAAATCATAACTATTAACTGCTTTTGAATTACTAATATTATTAAATTCGAGAGAAAATATTTTATTTGCAAAAAAAAAAAAAAAAAAAAAATAAGCGGCCATTTTCGATTCGACTAATTTAAAACGGAATTTTTCCATAATAAATACAATTAAGGTACATAATTAACATTTGCAGCTAAGGCATTCAGTGAATACTTAAGCAAGATACTCTTTTTGCTTGAATTTCTTGAACATTACTAAATGTCTGTAGGATTGAAATAAAACTCCTTAGAGTTAACATTAAATTTACGCATTTATTTGAAAAGATAATAGTTGGCAAAATTATACAAACTAACTACACAACACTTCTTTACCTTACAATTTTTCTTATATTTTACGTTCGTGGCCCGAACTCTACAAATTTCACTTGACGCAATTATTTATTTATAACTTGTAAAAAATGTTCGTGTATCGGTAAAATGTCGGCACATTATGTAAAAGGCAAAAAAAAAAAAAAAAATTAACAACAAAAACCAGTACCACCGCTTTGTATTAAGAATACAATAATCCTAACTACGCTCTACACTGTCTACTTATCTTTCATTCTATTCTAAATTCAGAATATACTTGAATATTTATCATTTTCTTTCGAGACGAATCTCCCGTATCGCGTTAATTATACTATTAAATGCAACATTAAAAGCATTGCATTTTAAGGACGTCGTGTCAACGTAAGCTGCGACAACTTGCTAAAGCTTCTTCTGCTCCTTTATTATAATCAATGATTGTACTTGGATCGCGTAAGATATAATCCCTTCTCGTCAAACACAATTGCAATGGCTAACTGCCGATGGGCCAAAGAGTCGCAACGTAATTCCCGGATGTGTAATAATGATTTAGCTAGTGGTATCACGTGATCGAAGCAAACGAGCCGTCGCTATCATCGGCTCTCCTCCACTTATTAAAGTCACATACAGACAAATTAATTAGCGACGTTATTCAATAGCTCATCCGTGAGCCCCGATCAATCGTATGCGCCCCCGAATGCGTTTCGTGCATAGCACAATGCACTCGGCGCGTCCAAATGCAAATATACGAAATCGTCCATTGCATTGCATCGTTGAAGGACTTCTTCCGTTGGGTCGTGTGTGTCACTGTCTTAAATCATGACTCGCCGCTTAGACGAATTAGCATCGCGTGTGTTAGACGCGCCTGCGAGAGCATTACTGTACCAGGCCGAGGATACGCAATAGTTCGTAAGACTCGGTAATAACGACTGTCAGTCACGCGTATTTTAGGTGTGCAGACTTATGTAACAATGGCCGAATACAAATCAGCAATTTGACCGAGCGGCTTTCGGAAATTTCTCTTCTTCTTCGTTGACGGCCTCTCGATTTTGCCATGTCGACGCGTCCGATATGCCGTGTCCCAATACGAAAAGTGCATCTACTGCGAGCTTTCCGAGACGAAAAAAAAAATAATAATTTCAATTTCTTATATGTTTATTGATTGGCAATCGAAAAATTAATTCACTCACTCTCTCTCTCTCTCTCTCTCTCTGCGAGCAATTCGCGCAGCGTCACCTCCCTTTGCAAGCGTCATAAGGCCAACATAATGAAACATATTTCATTATGCAGAGCTGCCATTTAAATATTTCGCACACTTAAACGTTTCAAGTAATTACTGCAAGTTTCAAACGCACACTCGGTAGTCGTACACTCGTTTAGAAAACATTTGAATACAGGCGCATTAAGAATGCATTCGCGACTCTACGACGATTAATGATTATAAAGTGAGCGCCCGATTCCCAATGCACAATGATCTTTAAATTAGAAAAGTGTGTGCTTATACTCACTGTCGTTAAAACAAAAAAAAAAAAAAAAAAAAAAAAATGTTGGAATGGGACAAGGTGCGAGTGATTTTCAAAATACGCCGTTAAATTGCGTGGCACGTACATTTAAGCTTCCAATAGAGGGTAGAAAAGGAGGCGGATATATTAGCTCTGTCGTACAAATTCCCATGTAAATGAGAAAATAATTTTTTCGTAACTCCAATCCATCATCAAATTACTTCAAAGTACAATCCAAGGCATAATAATCGTAATCCCCCCTCCCCCTCCTCCTCCTCCTCCTCCTCCTCAGCTTCCCCTCCCTCATCCCATCACCTTCTCACCACCCCATTTCTCTCCTTCCACTTTTTCAAGCCACCCACTACCACATACACGATGTACAATTTAGGTTACATTCAAGGCGGTCAATTGCTGATGCACGTGTATATATGCGCACTTGTGATTAATCGTGGCAGGGCTCTGCGCCACAAACTGACACTGCCACCACCACCGTCGCTAACCAATTTGCCTGGTTCCGCTCTTCGCATAATCACTTTGAATGACTAATCGACCTTCCGAGGCTTTCGGCGGTCTCTTCCTCGACTTATTTCCCACTCGCGTGCGACTCGCCGGCTCCTCGTGTATTTGTCGATAACGCGACGCGAATTTCCCCCGGGATCGACCATGCAAAAACACGTGATACGTCGTTTTAGCCTCTTTCCGACATTATACTCGTGCTCTCGCTCTGCCCCCGATTGCTTTGTCGGATACGAGGTCACGGCTGCTGAGTTGTCCGTCATTAAAATATGCTTGTTTCCGACTATGAAGGAAATGTTCTTTATGTCGAAAGTGTCGGGATTATGGCAGGATAGTAGAGGATAGTCGAGGATAGTGGAGGATAGCAGAGGATAGTAGAGGATAGTAGAGGATACCGCCTCCTTAACTCGTATAATTCCTACCCGGGGAGGGATTACTCGTCCATTTTCCACTTTCTCTGCTCCATTTAACATATCGCTTTCCTTTTTAATTAGATTGCATGTCGTCAAGCCGTGTATTGTCGATGAATTCAACTTAAAGTCCGAATATATTCATAAGAATTTTTATTGTCGACATTATCCCCGTTATTGATCGACATAGGACAAGTTGAAATAATTAAAAAATTTCTTCCACTAATTTCGTTTATTTGTTTCTCATCGCCGAACATCCCTGAACCCTTCCCATAAGCTTTTATGAAATAATCCGATTGCTAATGGCGTGTATCGTTTTATTTTCAAATTTAATTTTTTTTTTTTTTTTTTTTTTTTTTTTTTTTTTTTGTCACAACACTCGGCAAATTAGTTAGATTTATTTTTTATTTATACCTTCGATACGAACACGTCCATTCATTTACATTGCAATCTTAAATATGCACGTTGATGTATGAAATTTGTCCAGAATTCCAATTGCCGATTTAATCGTTTCTATACGTTGCTATTCAGCGATTCAGTGGCACATCGTGCAAACATTTTTATGAAACATAAAAGCGAACCATTCTCATATTGAAAATAATTAAATTCTACCGTGGCAGTTTTATTAATAAATAAAATTATTAAACATTACTTGGCTATTGGTTAATTGCTGTGCTTAAAAACAGTTGATCGTCGTTTTTCTTAACGTCGCCGAATGTGAAAGTGAAGTAGCAGGAAACGAGCCGGATCAAGGAATCGGATAAAGCAATCGTCGCGTTAATTCATTGTTCCGCGTGAGTAGCCTTTTGTTTCGTGATTACGTTCCTCGAAGTATTGAAGCGAATGTGAAACAAATTAGTACTCGATAAATGAAAAATATAACAATACAAAGACATCGTACCGATAAACCAAGACCTCCGGTTTCGCTTCTTATTCGGTACGAGGCTCAGTGTCTTCTTGGAACCATTGTCCCTCATCTCCGTTCCGCCCCCGCTTTAATCTCGCGTGAAATGTATCGGCGACAGAATTCGGGAAGAGTACTCGTCAATAGTTGGTTTACGAAGTCTATGTGCTACCGGGACGTTAGCCAACCGAGTCGAAGACCCGAATTTTATCTGTCGTGATTTTTGCCCCCCCCCCCCCGCGGTTAATGCCATGTCTTTAATTGTAACCACCGAAATTATTCAAAGTTTTACTTGTGCAATTGCTGACACGTCAAATCATGAAAGCCGTCGACTTGTTCTTTCGTGCAACATTTACAACGTACTACTACGCTTACGCAATGCACGTGAATTTATCCACATCGACTTATGCAAAAGTATTTTAATGGCTCGTCGTTGTGTCGTTGTATGTTGCTCTCGGATTTATTTTTATTTACTTCATAGTAAAATGGTCGTATATTTTTTATTCATCCGTTATCGGCGAATTGTCAGTAATGCCATTATTATCGCCAAATTTGTCGATTCAAATGATTTACACGATAAATAAAACTCCTTTCTTAAATTAATGCGTGAAAAGTTTTAAAACGAATAAAAATAGTTGTAACTATTGTGTAGCGATAATTTTATCAGCTCGAGTGTAATTGTATTCTTGCATTTGGAAAGTGTTCTTTAATGTCAATGTTTTTTAAAAATAATGAATTACAATTGAGTAGCAACATTTTATAACGTCTTTGATAATCGAATTATAACATCCGCCGTTGAATGTGAGAAATTTTATGAACATTGGATCATGTACTTGTCATTAGAAATTAATATTATATTATATGGCAACTCGAGAAATGTTTGTATGATAGTAGAAATTGCCAATTAAGATAGTAAAATTTGTTGTGCCTTAACAAATATATAAAACAAACCATAAGCTGCTTGTATTTACAATTGCGCGCGCTTGTTTGTGCGTGTGTGCGCGCACGTTCCCGATCTTACGTATTTGTATTTAAAGAGGAGGAGAATATTTATTAGCATACCAATTCCTTTCACCGAATAATGAAATATTTCAAACTAGTTACACTTATTTTTAATCGAAGATTGCTTAACAAAACGAACCTATAAATATCAATTATATTGTATGGTGATATTGTGCATAGTTAAAAAATAAAATAAAATTGCGATTAAACAAAGGAAATGAATCATATTTTCATTTATTTATCGCCGTTGACAAATGAAAATGTATGCAATTAAATGTGTTTCGATATAAATAACACAACTTTGCATCATTGCACGTAAGTATACGTATTTATTTAATCTCAACAGTTTCACTGTTTTTCGAGAATCCTCTTGGTGATTGCAGGCGCCGAGTCCCTTTCGCATGAAAGAGTTCGTAGACAAGTAAATAAACTCTTATAAATCAAACAAAAATAGTTCTAATACGCTTTTTACTGTTAATCCCTTACTATTTTAATTTGTAGGTCTTTACATTGGTTTCCCCTTGCACAGATACGCACACTATTTCTCCCACGTTAGCATTGCGGCATTGTTTTACATTAGACCCTTTTAATGGGGGAGAGAACTCGTTCGTCGTCGAATAGCTCGTCAATGTCGTCGTCGTCGTCGTCGTCGTCGTCGTCGTCGTCGTCGTCGTCGTCGTCGTCGTCGTCGTCGTCGTCGTCGTCGTCGTCGTCGTCGTCGTCGTCGTCGTCTCG